>NC_092866.1:10977061-11195415 GCF_032062135.1 Pyxicephalus adspersus | reverse complement strand
TAAATTGGCACAGGGTGATCAGAAGGGGAATTTAAATTGGCACAGGGTGATCAGAAGGGGAATTTAAATTGGCACAGGGTGATCAGAAGGGGAATAATCTTTCAGAATCTTTTTTTTTTCTAGATTTTCCTCCTTTAAAATTGGGTGCGTCTTATATGCCGAAAAATACGGTAAGAAAATGAAGATAAAGAAAGCACCTTACCTCTGAGGAGAGAACATCTCTGGTGTTCTGTAGTGTAAGCACATCATTCTGAGCTTCCCTTAGTTCTGCATCTCTACGATCCAACTAATAAAATAGAGCAGAAAGGTGTTAATAACAATAAATATTATAGTTCAGTGCTTTAAAATCTTTTGGCAGGTTTAAGCAGCAGAGAAAAAGTGCGTAGAGTTCACTTCAATTAGGCATTAAAGGACTTAATGCCTAATTGAAGTCTCTGTGTTTATTACTGTAATGCATTTGGGCTGTTATAGGCAATACAGTAAATAATTTGCTCATTTTGTTTTCCTTACTTTATGCTGCAACAAAGGTTAAACCTGCTCTCACATACAACACAATGGGCCTGAATTTTAAAGTTCTCCAAGAAGACACTTTCATCAGTGAAGCTGGATGATCCTGCCAACCTTGAATGGATTTCTTAAAAATGATTTGCTATTTGTTAGCAAATGTTTTCAATCCTAGACCAGATTCATTCCAGGTTGGCTGGATCACCCAGCTTCACTGATGAAAGTGTATCTTCACCAACCTTGGAGAGCGTTAATAAATTAGGGCCAATTAGTCTCCAGGGGTCCAACATTCCACCTTTACAGTGCCCTAAAAAGCATCTTGTCTGAGGTTCTCTGAGCAAATATATTGATTAAAGCACTATGAAGGGGACATGTTGGACTACTGGAGACCTGAAGCTCTCTAGCATGCTGATAGTTTTGCTGTAGCAAATAGAACTGTATTACAGTAATCACTGACAACCTTTCAATTAGGCTTTGTTTTCCCCCTTTTTTTTAACCCTATTGTTGTTGTTTGACAGATAAAAAAACAAAATGATAGTTCTCCATGACCAGTAACACGAAGGCTGGGTACACAGGTGCAATAATCTCGTCCGATAATCGGCTCAGAGCCGATATCGGCCAAGAATTTTGTGTGTGTACAGCGCTTGTCATCGCTTAATGATGTTACAAGCAGTCACATGAGTACAATCTGACTAGTTCTGTGCTTGCACAGCTAATCACCATGCCTGAATACTGTCACATGGGGGAGGAAATGATGTTATCTGCCTGGCAATCTCTGACACCAGGTTTAGCCAGGATTACCTTTTCCAACAGGAGGGTTGCAGTTGTGACTAGATACTTTTATGAAATACCCACCTCATCTTTTAGAAGTTCATTACTTTTGGATATACAGGATTGGGTTTCTGCAGAAGAGGTTTCCGAAGGACTTTTGGCAACCTGACAAAAAAAAGATACATACATATCTGTAAATACATTCAATTTATGAAAGCCAATTTGGGGTGCTTTATAAACAACTGAAATGCATATTTTCACACCTAAAGGTTTCTCCAAAGACATACATTAAAAAAATGTTAACTTGAACTATGTCCTTAGGCTGTGCACATTCTAACAAAAAAGATGTGAGCGAATTTCAGAAGCCAATGGGTACAGATTCAGGGAACTACTGGCTACATTCTGTAAATCAACTGCTATGGTGCACAGAAGATTTTAAAAATTCAGACCAATGGCTAATTGATTTTATATAAACTGATTACCAAATAGAGTATTTTACACAAAAGATATTTAAAATATTTGGATATAGAGAGAAGACACACACCACCTGACTCAGGGCTTTGATTTGGTTTTCAAGATGGTGCTTCTCTTGCAGATGAATTACAGCTTTTGAATCTTTGAGAGAAATCTCCTGGTGCAGCTCCGTAATGGTGTCTTGCAGCTCTTGCAGCCGACTGTCCTTCTCCAGGACCTGCCAAGAGTTTATTTGGAACAATATTTAGTAATAGTGTTAATAAACTGTTACTAAACCCAAAATAGATAATTTTATATAAATTGCAATAACTGCCTATTTCCGAAAACATATACCCAATATACTTTCCCATATACCCCATATACTTTCCCCATGTGTATTCTAAAAATAACTTATTTTAAAAATCCTACTTTTGCACCTGCTATTTGTAGGGGCTACCAGAAATATGAGGAATGAGCATGAAATAAAGCCAGTGCATTGCATCATGGGATGTGAATTTTGAGGCCAGCAGTGCATAGAACCGGATAACTGAATGTTAGGTGCATGAATGTATTGAAAGGCAGGCTGTTAATTTCATCCACTAACATCTGCAGTTTAAGCTACTGAATATAACTTTTAGAATGCATTGACAGGTGTTTTGGACCTGAATTTTACCCATTTAATGCAAACAAAAGCCCTTTAATACAGACCCTCGGTTAGGTTTTCTTACACAGTTCAATAATCAGAGATATACCTAAACTACAATAGATAGATGTATAAGAATAGATAGATAGAAGCTGCTTTTCATTGTATCCATTCGGAGTGTCACTTCTGGACTTTTTTTTGTACACACAATCTTACCTCGATCCGGCTAAGTTCCTGGCTGTGGATGGCATCCCTCAATTGACTATGCAGTTGTTGTATAAGAAGTTCTTTATTCATCACTAGTTCCCGTAGATCTTCCAGCTCCTGCACAGCTCCTCTGAAACATATTAAAGATTTCCATCAGAGATAGGATCCCAAATATCTAATTGGAACATACTGAAGATGTTAGTGTTTCATAGTTTTTAGACAACCTGATTAGGTTACTGGCACAGGAACAGTCCGCTTTCCTTATGATCTTTGTAACTAAATCTTGTGGTGCAGTCAGGTCTTTCAAGCATACTGTATATGGCATGGCCTTTGTGGACAGCTAACCATCACACCTAAATGAGCTTTTTTGACACCTATTTCATAATCCATAACATTCAAATCAAGCCTAATTCCTCTTTGATACCCCAAGAGCTCTTGCCATGACCAATGACATTTTTTCCAAGTCTTCTTTCTTGCCTTATGTTTTTCTCTCCACAAGTTCACAGAACAACTTTGCCTGGCATCCAAAGCATGTTGACTCAGTGTACCAGCAATAGATATACAAAAGCAAGAAGGAAATAAAGTTTCATGGGAGAAAAAACATAGAGAATATTCTGCTATAAAAAAAAATTTTAATTTTATCTTTGTCTCAATCTTTTGGCAAGGCTTACCCCAAGGTTTTGGAGTGTGTCTCCAGAAATCTGCTCCCACAGAGCCAAAAACAAAACATAGGATAGGGTACTGATATTAGATGGGAAGACCTGGCTTGCCTTTGCCGTAATTCATCTAAAAGGTCAGATAAGGTTGAGGCTCTCTGCAGGCCCTCCAAGTTCTCCTGCAACAAACTTAATATATCATGTCATTGTAAGCTTTCTTAAATTGTAACCTCTTCTAGGCATGGTCCTCTCCTTCTTCTGTGTCACTGTCTGTATCTGTCTGTCAATCGCAACCCCTATTTAATTTACAGTGCTGTATAATATGTTGGCGCTATCTAAATACTGTTTACTACTAATAATAATACACTGCGCACAGAGACACAGCCATACTGGAAGAGAATGGGATTCCTCCAAACTGTTGATACAACTGTGGAAGTGTCCAATTGTCTAAAATGACTTTAAATCTTGTAGCATTAGCACTAATAAAGAAAACAATCATTTAAAAGAGTGTCCAGCAGGTACCTATAGGAAATTCCGATGGTTAGGTGTCCACATTCTTTAGGCAATGTTCCCATATATCATTAATTTATTTTAGGTTTACACAGCTGTCAATGTTTAGATATTATTACCTTTTTGTTTGAAGGGTAATCTGGAAAAAGTAGAAGAAGGTTGCAGTACAGATATAAGCACACATCCCTACTATCTATCTAGGAATCTGGGGGGAATCTGGGGGCTCAGGATCTCAATTTGTTTTTGAACTGTGATGTAAAGTGCAATGACATGAAATGAATAAGGCTTCTTTGGTTCAGAGCTCTCCACTAACTGCTATGCTTCGATCCAGGCCAAGTATAATCTGCTGGATCCTACCCCCAGCCAATAAACTGGCAACCTTATGACGAGGATATGGATTGACAGTTGTATGCAGTCGGTATGTGCCACACAGCCACTGCTCCATGACTGGAACAAGTTTGTCTTCACCTATTGGTACTGGGATCTGGTTCATACCATCAACCCTGTGACCCTGGCAAGATTTTTTTAAATTTTGTTTATTTTTCGGGGAGATAAAAGGGCAAAAGAAAACTATATCATGGTGTGTTTTAATATACTTGCACAGCAATACTAATTGTAAGAGAGACTTGCGTCCACAAATCCACTAGCACAAACATTACCTATCTTGATCCCCAAATCTTTCTTTCATAGAGTTCATGCAAGCATTTTCCAGTTCCTTTGGGGGAATGGAAGGTCTAGAATTAACTGCCAACTGGTATTTTATCTCAAAGCGGAGGGAGGGTGGAGAGTTACAGACTTATAAGTACTATGCATCTGGTACAAACCAGATGTAACAGTGTCATTTGCTCTGATCCCTTTGATAAATACTTACATGGCTGAGGCTGCGTTAGCTGCTGGTAAGTCTGCAGGTGTTGACTGTGCAGCTAAAACCTGGCGCTACAAAGAAAACAAAAGTATACAATCAGACAAAAGATGCCAAGGGAAAGAAGACAGAAAATAGGCAGGTGACTATAAGATCAGTGCCAGATTTACAACCTTCTAGTTACCTGTATGTCACATTTTGTTAATGTTTACCAACCAACAAATAACTAACAAGGTTTTTGGGACACTGGATGAAAAACAAAAGACCTAAACAGATAGTTTGAAACCAATGAGCGCACTGGAAGGCCAGGAAAGAAGTACAACTGACGAGCATTGTAAGCTTGCAGGTCACTTGCCTCTACCATTTACTGACCTTGGATTCATGATGTCTCCCAATGCCCATGTTGCTCATCTCTGCACCTGTTCTTCATACAGTCTATCAACGTTTGTGGAAGTTGCCCAGTTCTTGTGTAAGATCCAGCCAGCTTTGGTCACTGTCTTGCCATCCCCTGAAACATCAACAGACACAGATATTTTATATATAGTAAGTTTTTGAAGAGTGTACAGTTTCTAAGGGTGTTAAATTAATATGAATGTCAGAATGTCAGCAATTGTGCCATGGGATCAGAAATTTCAGTCACAGTGTCACACTGGATAAAAAAAGATAAAAAAAAGGTACAGCAAATTAAAAAAAAAAAACAATTATAATGTTTAATCTTTTTGCTTACTTTGAGAGGTTTTTCCTGCTGTCTGTGGGTAGATTTACTTTCTCCATTTCTCCTGATGACCACTGTAAGTACCTAATTTTGCACATTTACAACCAGAACAGGAGCTGAGGGAAAATTTTCCAACAAGACTGCTTGTTTTAGTGATCCTAACCTAACTTTGGAGAGTTCTCTTCTCAATGTCTGCCAGACCAGAAAAAGCAATGAAACCTCCAAAATAGGGGTGGTGGATATTTAGAAAATGACAAATATTACTTTCCTTGTATATCAAATATGAAAAACAGTGAAGGAAGTCTAAAAAAAAGCATGAGGGGAAATGTATATTCCATAAGCAAGTCCCAGGTCAGCTCTTCACTGCCTACATGCTTTGCTCTATGTTTGCAGAAGAACTGTGAACTAAATTCAAACTAGTCAATAAATCTTAACAGTATGTTTATGGGAGGATCCAGAGCAGCCACCACCAATCTTTAAGATTTTGATTCATAATTTTAAATTCCGCTAACCATTAATATGATTTTTTTTTTAAAGATAAATACATTTGTAAAATAATGATCTTCCTAATGGTGCTGACAGGGAATGTGAAGGCTCTGATTCATTGATCAGCTTACAGTTAGGTGAAGTATTACTATTGTTACTATTATCATTAGTTGTATTATCTTTGGTATTACTAAAGAAATGCAAAATATTTGTTTGCTTTTTCTCACTCATTATGAGTTTATTTCATTCCAATCCAAGACCAAACAAGAAATGATAGTTATCAAAATCAAACTATTTGATGTCATTAAATATAACAAGTAAAGAAAATACACAGGTAAGGTCATACTTACCTAAAAGATCATCTGAGAAATAAACAAATAAAATAAAACAATTGGATGAGAATTGGTATTGGCGGAGCAGGGTGACTGTTGTAATGGTGGAAACAATACTGAAGTGTACGGCTCGGCAATGGTCGCCTCATACAACTTAACACTACACTGACGTCACGCTGCGCCTCCCTTGTTTTTCCGTCTTTAGTACAGTTTGTGAATTTAGTGCAATATAAAGGCAAAAATTGTCATTCAGAATATAAGAATTTATTAGAATAATAGTTTTCTTTTATTATTATTAAAACATAAAAAAAACACTGATCCAGAGCATCCTAAAGGCCCTGAAACAAGTATTGGTGAGTAACAAAGACCCCTGGCATGATGTTGCCTAGCCAGTTTCTATTATTCTGGCCACTCAGTGAATAATTTATATAAGTGCAGCAAGTATGATAGATGTAAGTGTATATTGCACATGTTACACAGGGGCTGCAGTATCATGGCAGGGTATATGCAGCACACAATAAAGCAGACATATTTATAGTAAAACACATTATTGAAACTCTCACCTTGCTGCACCAAGCATCCCCAAATCTGGCTGCCTTTGACTGACTAGCCGCCTCTCCAACCACAGCAAAGTCCCACCCCCTCCCCTGGCAGCAGAAACCAATCATTTTGCGCCTTCTCTGTTCACCTAAGGTTGTGTGAGAGTCCAGTCGCCTAGGAAACGGCTTCCCTTCTAAGTTCAGCCCATTGGCTAGAACCGGAAAGTAAGGCTCAGCAGCAATATGCATCCAATCAGGCAGCAGCCTGGGAAGTTTGGTAGAGAGAAAGAGGAAGTGTTGCCTTGTTACTAAGGAGACGGCTTGGTGGCCGGGAGAACGGTTGGAGGGGAGTGCCCGGCGGTTGTTGCCACAAAGTGGGGAGAGCGCTGCAATGTTCTATCCGTGAGCTTTCCTCATTTCTGTTACAAACTCCGCCCAGGTGTGGCAGAAATGTGACAGTTTCTAATAAACAAAACAGCAACGGTTGTTCTATAATAATATCATTTCTGGGGGATTACACGGATAAAACGATACCAACCGTACACTATGAGAGAAATGCATGCAGCAATGTACAATGTAAAATGATGTCTCCCTATTGCATGGCATGGTCCATCACCAAGCTGTTGCATACAAGTGTATTCCCCCTGTGATCCCTTATTGCAGGAGCATGGAGGCTGCAGCCTGGCCCCTGGTGTCAGCTTATTTTCCTTCAATCTAGCTTCCAAAAAATCATGTTTGGGGTGTATTTGCTTTCCCCCTTCCCCCAGCTTCCTGTATGCATAACATCAGCAGGCAGCACTAATGGGGAGAATGAACGAACCCTAGCACAAAAAATAGAGGATCTACAGACAGCAGCTTCACAGTTGAGAAAACTTCAGGGAGGAAAGAAGGTAAAAGAAGATGAGATCCAGGGGAAACAGGGAGCAAAGCACAGATCCAGGGGGCAAAGCACAGATCCAGGGGAAACAGGGAGCAAAGCAGAGATGCAGGGGCAGCAGGGGGCAACACACAGATCCAGGGGGCAAAGCACAGATGCAGGAGGAAAAAAAGACAGCACAGACGTGGAAGGCATGAAGGAGCGGCACAAGAGGTTGCAGCACTTGTGGAATTATTTCTGCTACTTACTTGGATAAAGGACAATACAGTAGTAGCATACAGATCCTTGTACTACAAGTTCTCAGCATGCATTCACAACAATAAACAGTACTGACATCACCAACTGTCTTTACAAAACCTACAAACATTTTTCAAATCTCGTGAGAACGCCATTCATAGGCATAGGAATGCGGTTTAAGTACTATTACATGTTATAAAAGTACTGCAAAGTAAAATGAAATCCAAAGCAAAGGCTAATCATGTTCATGGTGCTGTTTATCCACGAATAACCTTGCTGGATTATTTTAGTCTCTCCAATATAGAATCACTCTGGTAAGTGAATGTTTGCCCACATCAAACATGGCCGCATCTCACACAGTTATCAGGTCATGTGACCCTTGCCAACCACAGCATGGACACAGGAAGAGAAAATGGGCTCCCATGTGAAGGTAAATCATGTGTCTTACGCTGCATAGCGGTCAGTGAATCCTAAGCGAGCTTAAACTTCAATATAAAAAGTTACCGGTATTACGTGCCAGGAGATGTGGCCTTTTGTTTGTTGTTTTATGCAAAGTTTTATTTTCACAAGGAAGAAGTCTTAGGCACATCAGAGAAACTAAAAGTCCCAGCATGCTTTTGAGCAGTTGTTTATGATGAAATCAAGATTTGCCTTGTGGCTATATGATGTACAGTCTGTTCTGATTCATTTACAATTCCATAGATTCAAATAAATTGGAATTTACATATCCTTTTTTTAGCTTTAGCCTGGTTTAATATTAATATTGTTTATCAGTATTTATATAGTTCCAACATATTACGCAGTGCTGTACAAGGCTCATACTCAAGTCACTAGCTGTCACTCAAAGGAGCTCACAATTTAATGTCCCTACCTTAGTCATAAGTCTAATACAGTCTAAGGCCAATTTTGGGGAAGCCAATTAACCTAACTGCATGTTTTTGGAATGTGGGAGGAAACCAGAGTATCCAGAGGAAACACACACAAACACAGGGATAACCTGCAAACCCCATGCAGATATTGTCCGGGCTAAGTTTTGAACCTGGGACCTAGCGCTGCAAAGACCAGAGTGCTAACTGAGCCACTGTAGGTACAAGTTTACTGCACAATATCACTTTCTATTATTTAAATATTACATTTGTTATAAAGTTTTACCTCTATCCACCCACAAAGAAGGACAATGAAGGATAGAGGGAATTGGTTCTAAAAGAGGATGATCCCTCCAATTTAGGGACAGTAGGAGGAATGCTGCAGTCGGAGTGCTGATATCCTGTGTCCAGGTTACACAATCTGCATGGAGTGCATTGCCAAAGATGAAGTATCAACATTTGAAATGTCACCTACCTCTTAATTCTTATAGGGAGAACTGCAAACCAAATTACTGTTGTAAGATTAAAATACTCAAAGAAATGAATAGGGTCTCAGTGTGCAAAATAAAGAGTAGCTGGCCCATATTGGTAGTTGGATCATTGGAACAAGGCTAAAGGTACGGCCAGTCTGCCTGAAGTTGGCTTAAAGTCTTTGCATCAGTCCACCAATGTAATGTGCTCTGTGTATTTTATGTTCTTTTGTTAAAGCGTCAGTTGAAGGATGCGGCTGTCATACTTTGTGGAGGAGGGCTTCTGTTTTCCTCTTACCTTACCGTCAAAGGTGACGAACGTTTCTATACAGAATGGTTGATGCCAACATTGCAGAAGATAATATCTCCCGAACAGGCACACACCTTGTCTATACGGTTTGCAGCACTGGGGCTGCTACCAAGATGCACAAAGTCTGAGTCACAACGTCTTGTACGTATGGTAATATAAAGAGCTTATCCTACCCCAAAATGTTCCTGTGTAGGGAAAAGCAATAGTTTCTCCTTTTCCTAATTTTTACACACTGATCCATTCAGCAGTTAGCTTCAAAAATAAATACCCAGTACTGTAGGGTTGGTGTATGACTCACTCCCTTTACTCACATGTAACAGTGCTTTTAGTTAGTGTTTGGCAACTCAGACACCCATTGCTGTCACAGGGGAGTGGGGATGGAGTCATCTACCCTCTGTAAGCTTCAAATTGAGACTTGCAGCATACACAGGGCTTCATCCTTTTTTTTGTTTATTACATTCTTTATTTAAGGCTTTTCAAAAGTATAAAAACAGTACCAACAGAAATCAAACAAATAACATACAGGTAATAAAGATTCACAATAGAGTCATCATCCAGTAAGTGTAAAGCAGAACTAAACCTTTTGGTGGGTGGTAATAAGTAAATATGCACATCATACTTGTTGATTAGAGCACATATCCTGTGCAGTGGCCCTGCAGCGATGGCCAGGCCTCCAGGATCTGCCATCTCAGCATGCATCGAAGGGGCCATCTTCGCTGCTGGATCCATAGTAAACTTCCATGAAGACGGTGATCTTCTTCTGTCATTGGACAATGTGCATGAGATACATTTACCCCGGCAGCTGGCTTTCTTTCAGGAGCCCAGCTCTAAATTACACAGTGTATGCGCCATACAGTTTACAGCTTAAACAAAAACCCACCAGGCTGATGTGTGATGACTACTGTCAAGGTCCCTGGATTGTTGAATTGTAGATAATAAGTCTGGAGCTATCCATATGCAGTTGTTCAGTCGTCTCTTTTTTTTGAGACGGCTGGCTGCTGACATCTCGCTCAAACCCTACACAGACCAACAATCAAATGTGGAGTTCCCATTACCCACTATATACCAACGACTGAACAACTGCATAACTGCATATGGATAACTCCAGACTTATTATCTACAATTCAACAATCCAGTAGTGATGTGTGATGACAGTAGTCATCACACATCATCCAGTGATCTTACTAAGAATTTGCGGACGTCTCTAACTGTCACCTCATAATATGCTATATATCTCAACCAAGCACTCCTCAAACATAAACAAAAGACATTATTATAGGACCAAACCATTCACTCACGGACTCTCAAATCCATTTCCCCACCTACATACCTTTCAAACAACACTTTTTTTTTCTATTTACTACTTGAGCATGACATTAAAAACCAAATAACTAATGAATATTGGTATTTGATTGCCATACAATTATACACATCTAGATCTGTAAATGCCCCCATCCATGAGGATGCTCTGACATAGATATTTAGACATGCCCTTTTCTTACTTCAGTCATCATGATTGGTCTATTATTCTGATCTCAAACATCCCCTGAAGAAGCCTTAGGGCAAAACACGTTGGGAAATCGAGATATCTATATAATACAAACATCCGTGTGAGATTGTAATCACGTCAGTATATGACCAATTGCAAAGAATCAACATGACAGTCAGGCAACTAGCATACCCATAATGAGAGGCCAGCACTGGCAGCCTCCTAATTTATTATGACTGAAAACAAAAAACCCAACTTCAGGTGACTTAACTATCACACCCCTTTTTCACTTTATATATTTTGTATCTCTCCTGTTGTTCCCTTTATCTTACCAAAAAAATTTTCCCCCAGGAGGTGAACGTTTTAGGTTGCAGGTTCAGAAACCCAGTGGGTTTAGCTGCAGGATTTGACAAACATGCAGAGGCTGTGGACGGGCTCTTCAAAATTGGCTTTGGCTTTGTAGAGATTGGAAGCGTTACACCAAATCCTCAAGATGGGAATCCAAAACCAAGAGTGTTTCGCCTACCACAAGACCAAGCAGTTATTAACAGGTAAAAAGTGGTAAAGAACAATTCTAGACCATAAGTAGAACTAGTCCGTGAGCTACCATACTTATCTTATGCTTGGATGCATTGTCAGCCAACTTTAGAACATGTTTGAATCTAACCATTGGCTTTAGGAAACATTTTGGCACCAATATTTTTGTTACCTGCATAGTAAAAATATCAATTACATAACATACTTTAGATGTTTTAGATAGATTTGTTGGTGAAAAATTGTACAGCTTCATATATGGTATCCTTTTTTTTCTTCCTATCCAGGTATGGCTTTAACAGTCATGGCATAGAGACGGTTCGCCAAAGACTCCTTAATAGGACAGAGAAGCAGAAGAAGCTTTCATCTGGTAAGGAGACCTCTACATATTTAAACCTCCTGTAAGTGATGATTTGATAACGGTCTATAAAAGTCTGTTTGTTTTAACAAAGTTATAGTAAAACCTGACAAGTTATGGCGAGGTAACCTGAATGAAAAAAAAAAAGATGCTTGACAAATCCTTTATAAACAGCAACAAAAGACGTTTACATTTCAAGTCTCCAAAACCTAGGGGCATAAATATGTGCATTGCTGCATTACTTTTAAGAATTCATGTACAGACGATGTTCCTTTTTCAATAAACCCTTCGACCTCCCTGATCACACCAGGTATCTGAAAAAAAAAGCCGAGTTGAGCATGTGAAAACTTGGTTTCCCCTGTTCATACCAGGAATGAATGAACTTGTGGGAGTTACACTATCTTGGCTCTAAAGAGAGGAAAGATGATAAGTCATGGAGCCTGAGAAGAAGGAGCATCGTGATCAGACCCCTTTCTCCCCTAACTGTCCTTGGTTCACAGTATTTATATATTAAATTTCACTTGTTTCAATTATAACACCTGGAAATCACTCACGTAATGAGCATTACCTATAGAGTTCTGCCATTTACAGCTCTCCTATAAGCCATTATCTGCCTGCAATAAATAAAGAATACAGAGACCCAAAGATTACATTGCTGGTTGTCAAAAATGTATTTAATCACAAAACAAAAGGTTTAATTAAAAAAAAATAATAATGGGGACAAGGATAAACCAGGATAGACAAAATAGTAGATTGAACCTCTGCTTTAATGCTAATATCCTAAACATAGGGATCTGTGGTTGCACACAGCATAGGGACATTTTGTTATATGGTTCTTCTTTCTTTTAGAGGGAATGCCGCTTGGTGTAAATCTTGGAAAAAACAAGACATCAGAGGATGCAGCTGCTGATTACACAAAAGGAGTTCAAGAACTGGGCCCTTTTGCTGATTATCTTGTCATTAATGTGTCCAGTCCCAATACACCTGGGCTCAGGGACCTTCAAGGCAGAGAGCAGCTGCGCCACCTGCTGGCCAAGGTGTGTAAATGTCAGTGTGTATTTTTAGCAATTTATGTATTTGATTTGATTTTCGGTCCCTTATTTTTCCACAGGTAGTTAGTTCTCGGAATTCCCTACCCCCTGACCACAGGCCAGCGTTACTGGTAAAGATCGCACCAGATCTTTCTCTACGTGATAAACAAGATATCGCCAGTGTCGTTACAGAGGTAAATAGTCTATTTCTGTCATGTGCGTTTTTTTTTTAAAACACATCTTTAGGCACCTTTTTTTTTTAATACTGCTTTATTATCGCTTCTCCTAGCTAGGTATTGATGGTTTGATTGTGACCAACACTACAGTTAGTCGCCCCAGTACCCTCAAGGACCCCAACAGTTCTGAAGTGGGTGGGCTGAGTGGAGTTCCACTTCGGGAAATGGCAACAGAGACAGTGAGAGAGATGTACGCACTGACCTCAGGTGAGATTAATAGAGGTTAAGGTTGGCATTCATTTAACAAGAAGCCTGAAATGGGACGTGTGAGAATTGTGGGTCTTGCAAAGCTTCTAAATTGTTTTTTATAAGGTGAAGGTAAAACTGTAAAAAAAATTCTTCAAACTACCCCTCAGCCAAACACTTTGGCATACAGAGCCAATGACTGATATCCATATTCCCTTTCTTACTGCCCTGTGAATCTTTTCTTTCTCAGGCAAGGTCCCCATTATTGGAGTAGGGGGTATCAGCTGTGGTTTGGATGCTCTTCAGAAGATTCGTGCAGGTGCTTCTCTCGTCCAGCTATACACTGCACTCACCTACCAAGGACCTCCCATTGTGGGAAAAGTGACACGGGAACTGGAACAATTGCTTATGTAAGTTAGGAAGTCTAGTTGGGTAAAATTGAGCAAAGGAAGCTAAATTCAGAATATTTGTCGCTGATTCCTTATGTTCTCTTCACAGTGAACAAGGATTTTCCAGTGTCTCAGAAGCCGTGGGTGCTGATCACAGGAAATAGCTCAGGATTCATCAGTTAAATTAGAGGATAAATGAATGAATTAATATAATCAATATGACAGCTCTGTTTAAAGAGACAGTCACTTGGCCATTGAGGTGAAAGTGACAGTGTCTGCACATAGGTCATGCCCCTACCTCCAGGTATATACACTTTACCTACCATGCTCCCTCACTACCTCCCAATGGCAAGATCTAATACTGTCTAAGTTCTGGGGGAGATCTGGGAAGTAAGCTGTGTTATGACATCACAAGCCCCTGTATATCAGTGTTTTGACACCTTTAAAGATTGCCTGCTCCCACGATTCTAAAATTCCAGCTTTGGAAGTATGAACTTTGGAAGTGCGGAGAGATGATATGTGAATGTAACATGGTAAGTATAACTGCTGGAGGGTAATGGCTATCTGCACACACTGTCGTTTTGCCCTGAATAGGATGTTTGAGAAGAACTGTGGATATCAATAATTCTTCATGCACAGGATTGGCTCGTATGGGCCTTGTAGTTTCCCAATAACTACAGGAAAGCATGCTTCATATAGATGCCAATGTATCTTGTTACTGGTTCCATAAAGTCTATTTAACTTGCTGCTAAATCAAAAAAAATACTCAAACCTGGAAAATGAATGGACCTATTTTGTTCTGCATTTATCTTGTAATAAAATGTGATGCTGCTAATTATTTATTGTGGTTTATCTTTAATTACAGCAGTAACGGTAGATAAATTAAATGTACTATTTCTCACATCTTGTTTACTAGCTCAAATACCAAACACTCTCAATAATAAAACGAGGACAGGTATCACCCAATCAGTACCTGGCAGTGTACTGGGGGTCCCAAACACACCAGATACTCAAACTGAAATCCTTACTTGCATTATGCCATTCACTTAGCTCACTATTGTTAAGCAAAGGTCTCCATCACAGATTGTTCAGTAGTAATGCAGGGAAGTTAACCAAGATCCAATGCCAGAATTTGTGGTATAAAAAAAAAATGTGGCCAAGCACTATTCATGCTTTAGCGTTGTCCCTTTTTTTTCTTTCATTCAGCACCACTGGTGTTTGAGAGACATTCTTCAACCAATTCTGGACTGATCAGTGCTTGCACATCAATCCATGAGTACTGCTTGGGCCAGTAGTGTCTGCTTACACTGTCAACGAAAAAGTTGTACATTGATGCTTAGTTAAGGCATGCCTCTTTACAAAGTCAAGGTCAAAAACAATGCTTCCTTTTCTCCCCACCTCATGGGTGCAGTGAGTGATAGGATAAGAATTGACACAGCTTGTGCAATTTAGGAATCAGAAGTCCAGGCCCAGCTGAGGCACAACATCATGTGTGTATCTCTTTAATATTAAGACTAGGATGGGGTCCGGAAATATATCTGTGCAGCCTATTTCCGTTGGGTTGCCTTACCAAAGGTATGGAAATGGCTGATATACTCTCACCAGCCAATTTATTAGGTACAACTTGCTAGTATATGGTTGGATTCCCTTTTGCATTCAGAACTACTATTATTATTTGTGGCATACATTCAACAAAGCACTGAACACGTCTAAGAGATGTTGGTCCATACTGACATGATAACATTATGCAGTTGTTGCAGATTTGTCAGATGCACATCCATGATGCAAATCTCCCTTTTTACTGTATCCCAAAGGTGCTCCTTTCAATTACGTGACTGTGAAGGTCATTTGAATACAGCAAACTCATTATTGTGCTCAAGTAACCAGTTTGAGGTGATTGAGCTTTGCACACGATTGGAAGTAGCTATCAGAAGATGATACACCGCGGCCATAAAGGGATGGATATGGTCATCAACAATACTAAAGTAGAGGTTGTGGCACTTAAACATTGCTCAACTGGTACTAAGGGTCCCAAAGTGTGCCACAAAAAAACCCTCACACCATTACACCACCAGCAGCCTGAAGTGTTCATACAAAGCAGGGATGGATCAGTGCTTTATGTTTTTTACACCAAATTCTGACCTCACCATCTGAATGTCACAGAAGAAATTGAGACTCTTCAGAAACATTTTTCCAATCTAATTTGTCCAGCCAATTGCATTTTATCATTTTTCAATTTCAAAGCACTTTTTCAATCAACTGTAGGGGAACCAACACATGGCTCTACAATATGCTTTTAACTTACCAAAAACTAGTGGAATGTGAGGACCCGCCTGATTTGTTTAAGATAGTGTAAAGCTTTGTACAGAGGAAAGATTTCTGTTGCTCCAGATTATCTTTAGTGATCTAGCATTGGTACAGCAGTCATGTGGCACCTTTCAGCAATCTGCCATGCAGTGGGGCACCTCCTGCTCACCCTTCTTTCTCCATAGTACAAAATAGCACTGTCTGCACGGTAAAAAATTGCAAGTGCTAATTGTTTTCAGCAACAATTCTTGAATATCTATGTCTGTAAGTGTATGCAAAATGGGGGTAATCAGGTAATGTGGCCTGTGTTCCTTTCCTATATTAACTGCAATAGTAACCAATGACCACTAGGTGACAGCATTGTAACACTCAATTTTTTTGTCTCGAAATTAAGGTTAGAAACTGAATTATAGCCCCTCCTTACAAATGCCCTTAAACAGATGCATTTCTATCATTAAGAATTGTTTCTTACAGCTCTCATACTATCCTGCTGGTTATATAAGTTGCTTAACAATGCTTGAACATGCTTTATCAGCACACTGCACAATAAGTATGCTTTCTTTACTTATCTTGCATCTAAAGTGTCTGAAATAAAATCTGAATTTCTCCACAAGAACCATCAGAATCATACTTTCAGATTGCTGCAGTGTTTAAAAACGAAAATATTTCTTTTTGATGAATGATCACTGTTTTGCACATTTTCTTAGCTGGCAGACCTTGTTCCCATGTTCTACAGCCCAATCATACAGGGATATCCAGACAAGTGAATACAAAGCATTTGTCCCCTATAATATCCTTTTTTCTTGGAATAACCCTGGGTCTGTGCCAATAATCTTATATTCACATTGGGGGAACAACTACACCTAAAGTGTATCAAAATCCAAACAATGAACTTCTTTTTGCTCCTGTTTGAGCTGGTAAATACAAATACATATCCATTTTACTTGATATCCAGCAAACTGATAGCTTGCTGTTCTCTCTTCCTGCACTGACCGTTCGCAATGACATTGTTCTCTGAGGACTACAGCACCATGTCCCTCTCTGATACACACAACAAGGAGAGGGCAGGTTATTATAATGGCATATTGATTTGATGTCCTGATACAAAAGGACAAATGAGTGTTGTCATCCTTGGACTATTACTGGCAGAATCAATAATATAATAGGGGAAAACAAGCATGTAAAAAGTAAACTCATGCAACCATCACAATAAAAGACTGGTAAGTTGCTACATATTATATTTGGCGGTGTGTTGGTATATGTGTTGCTGTGTATCATTATTTAAATTATATGGATGAGGATACTGTCACTGTCCTATGTAAACCTTTGGGACTTTTTCCAGATTCCTCTGAGCTGACCTTTTTGTTCAAAGTGGTTGTAAAGGAACTGACTGATGAAAAAGCCATCTTCATTCCACAATGGGCTGTGAATATCAGCTAATCTGGCTTTAGAACATCCTTGAAAACATTTCATGATCCATGGTCAACATGCAAGAGAAGACCTTATTCATCAGTGTACTGAAGATCATCTCCATGCTTCTCTACAGTGGTCTAATTGCAGTCACCCCGATAAGTTGCCAAGAAGGACCTTGAAACTAAAAGGTATTTCTTGAAATAAGCAGTTTGGAAAGCTACATCCTAGGCATTAAAAAAATCCACTTGTAACTTAGTCACTGCCAGGGCCAGATGTCTGCATTACCCAAAACGGCTAATGACTGCAAGGATTCGAGAAGTGGCACACGGCACACATCCACATCTCCTGTTGCAATGAGTCTCATGTATAAAAAGAGGTTTCAGACTAAGAGCTGCTTTCTAAAGCAACCCAGGTGACTCCTCCTTGTTGCACTCCATAAATAGTTTGTGTGTTTATGTTGGTAAAATAGTGTATTATATCCTTACAGGTAATATATACACCTGGAATCAAAGCACTAGCAGATTAGGACAACACATTTCCTAACTCCTAAGTGGTTGGTCCTAAGTGTTCTATCTCTATCAGTTATAGTGTTCCTTGTGTGTGGCTATGACATCAGATCCCATTGGTGAGATACTAATGACAGCCAATTCATTCTGACAAGAGAGGAGTGACACAAAGCAGTTGGCCTGCCCTAGAGGAACAAGAAGTAATGTGGCTGTGATCACTACACTATAGACTTCGTCAACTAATCTTGTTGTTAGCAGTCCTTCAAATTCTCATATTCCTTGCAGAATGCCTGAGATATTATATCTAGGAAGAACTGATAAACTTTCTGCATATTGCTCCTAAAACTATGCTCTCAAGACAATTAGGCTATAAAATATGCATCAGTACCTGGAGGCTGAAGCTTGTCTACATATTTTCTCAGACAAAACATCTACCTTTTGTTACCAGAAAACCCACAGGGTTAGCCAGGGCCATAGGGATGTTTTCAGCATGCCCCAGGTTTCAGTCCTATATGCTCTCTCAGTGTACAGTACCTTCTAACACTCCTGTATTTGATGGCCTGGCACCAGAAGTTCTTGTTCGGTGTATCAAGGGATGAATATTTATAATTTCTCATTATATTAAAATACATAATGCTTTTTCCACAAACAATAAAAGATAAGGTAATGTCCTGCAACACAAACAATAATAATAAGGGAATGTGCTCCAAGATTTTAAAGAAAACCTACAGTAAATAAAAAAAACAAAACAGATCAATGCACCAAATAAAATTAAAAATGAAAAGTAATGCAACATGCAATCTTTTAAAAAGAAGTATGCCAACTACATCAATGCAGTGGAAGTGGTAGAAATCCAGCCTTGAAGAAAACATATGATCCCTTTTTATCTTGAACTTAAAAAAAAATGAATGGTTGACAGGCCTGATCTGCATATTTTTATTAGGATAGTGACTTAGAAAGAAAAAATGCTATTGAATTACCAGACATGGGAACAAGCATTTTAGGTAGATCAGCAATGGTAGCTTAACTTTTTTCTCTTCCTCAGCTAATCCTGCAGCCCTTAATGTTATCAGTGGCCATGTTGATATGTGGCTAAACACTGCATGATATGAAAAACATACCATCTCCACCATGAGACATGCTGTGGGGATACTACTCTGCAGCAGAATTTGGAAGGATTGTAAGGGTCAATGGTAGAATATTTGCAGCAAAAAGCTGGGACAATTACAGGAAAAAATTATACAGTTTAAAAAAATAGAAGCAAAAGGGATTTGTCTTCTAGCAAGACAATGGACCCAACATATAACCCAAACTGTGCATGAAAAGCTTACAAGCAAAACAGGAATTTCTGCAGAGTGACCACAATCCAGATATCAGTCTGAGACAGAATTTATGGATGGACAGTCCATTCTTTAACTTGTTGCTCTCTAGGTTTGCCCAGTCCAGTTATGTCCTGCTGGTCTTTGACCAGGACTTTACTTCTGCCTGTAGAATGATAGGGAAAGTTCCCTATCATTGCAAGGCTGAATGGATCTACATCCTGGGACTGAAAATGCAGCTAGAGCAGGGTACCCCGTCTCATTCTGCAATGTTTTACCTGCAATGACATTGTTTTGCATTGTCCACCTCACAGATTGTGTCGGGCTTTACAGAATTCTACTTAAGTAACATTAAAAACTGTAATGTGTTATTTATTTTTTTAAAGATATTTTATCTTGGTAAGTCAGAGTGTAGCAGTGTTTTTAGTTGTGTTCATGAGGGCATTTACCCCACATTATAATGCCCGGGCATAGCCTGTAATAGAGGATTCAGTGTGGCTGTCTTACTAAAATAAATCTGTTATATGGCTACTGTCCTTTTAAGCAGATGTTGGGATAGGAACTTGTTTATACGTTTTCTTTTGTTAATCTGTTTTCCCATTTGAATTCCCCATGTATGCATCCTGTCTGTATAAGACAGGGGTGATGTCCAATTTGGTGGGCAGTCTGTGTGCTACACAAACGGCATGGATAACTAGCCTGGGTAGCTGCTGACCACAAAATCCTGAATATACCTGCAGCAGTCACACATTGCCATTGTGCCTTCAGGGACTTCACTGCGACAACCTATCCTCAGTGACCATTAGTCACCAAAATGACCACACTGGGTCCTGGTTCTCACATCTATGGTAAAAATACCTAATCTTCAAATGATTATTGCACATGGCGCTTTTTCAATTTTTCACCTCTGCTTTGCATACGTAATGCTCAGGGCTGTCCCTCTAACTGGGGACACTTTTGATAAGTACAGCCTGGTGTTAACATGATAATTAACTCCTAACGAGTGTCGTAATGTCAGAGGCAGTCCCACAACAAGTGGATCAGTTGGCTTATCGGCAGCTCCCTCTGCTTGAAGCCAATTTAAGTGCTGTATATTGACTAAAAGGCAACTGTTAAATGCTGATTATTGATTTTCCTGCTCTGCTGACGGGATGAAGTGCAGCTGAGGGATTCTGGCTCGGCCTCTGCTCTGTGCAGAGGGGAGTTTTGTCACTGCGCTCCATCCAGCCAGACAGCGGCCTGCTAGTTTACATCGAATCGGCCTCCACATTCTTGTATATGAAACTTTATGAATGAAGAGATGATTCCTGTATGGTTCGCTATGTTGATTGGTTTTCAGCGACTGATGAAGGAAACAGAAAATTAATGAATTTGCAATACGTATGAAAAAAATATAAATGTAATAAAATCTTTTCTGGTTCACGTAAGTGTAAAAAACTTGTATGTTGTCCACGTGGGGCACCTATGCAGGCACGTTTTTACTCCCCCAGCAGCTCATACTCATAGGCCCTGATTTCCACCCAATTCCTGTTTGTAATCAAGTTAGACTTTCTATGTGAGAGCACTGTAGTTGCATGAAAAGCCCAGTGCTGTTAAATTGTTTAAGAGACATGATCCTTCATAAATAGAAATCCAAGTTATTTGCAATGGTGAAGTTTTAAAGCAAAATGTCTTGTTTTACCCTGCATGGGAAAATCAGGTTTGCTTTAAATTTGCAATTGTGCTTATCAAGGCCAAACAAACAGGATCCAAGTAGCTGAGCTGTTCTATCGGTAAAATAGTTTTGTTAGGGGAAAGGGGTTCGAAAGCCAGCTTTACTCAAAAGTGAATTGTGAGTGATTTGCTGTTAAGGTGAATCACGTGTTGAAGTGTCAAGGTAGTACAGTGGTAAAAAAATATCCACCAAAAACACCTTTTCTGTCCAGTGCCATGTCAATTTCAAAGCTGAATGATAGTGTCATGCTACTCTGAAAGATAAATCACAGAATGAACAAATATTTAAAGAGTTCTAACACCCCTACAGAAAAAAGCCTGGCATTGGATCCTGAGATTAAAAGTTAACAGGTTCATTTAACAAAGTCCACACCTGTGATGGAAATGTCAGTTTTTGACAAAGTTAATATGAGGCATGTATATTAGGAAACACTGGAGATCCAGAAACCTGTTACAGAATGTTTTACTTGATTGTCAGTTACCTAATTTGCAACCCAGTGCTCTTGTGCTGGGTGATTAAATTCCCTTATGTAGCTTGGTCCTAAACATCCCATTCTAATTTTATGGGGCTTTCTATACCAGGAAAAGCAAAAAAACTAACCAGCTGTCTGGTGCTGTCCTCTGCAGAATTTCTTATCTGGCAAAAGATGTCCTCCAGGTTGAAGGACACCTAGGCCCCTTCTTGCTGCTTAGCTCTGCCCCATGCTTTATCTCTCAAATGTATACTAATAATAATTTTATGTATTACTAATAATATTATTAAGTATTAGAGCCTTCCCTGCTCACTGGGGTTCAGACACTTGCAGGAGGTATGGTTTTATCCCAGAGATTAGAAAAATAAAGGCCTCATATACAGAAGGATCGCACACTGTTCTCAATGAATGTGACCCCGGCCGCATTTATTGAGAAGATCTCCAGGGCACTAGAGGCTAAATGGGGCAAGTCGCCCTCTTCATTCACCTCTAGTGCTCTGTGACTAGCTGGGGAAAGGAAAATCCTGATGACGCTTGAGCTGTCATCGGGGTTTACCTTTCCTCAACCAATCACAGAGCACTAGAGGTGATGAATGGGGAAACTTGTCCCCATTTAACCTCTAGTGCCTGGGGATCCCACACTGACAGGAGGATTTCCACGGCAGTATATATATATATATATATATATATATATAAATAGATATATATATGTGTGTGTGTGTTTGCACAGTCAGTCTGTAGAGGCACTAGGTGGAGGGATAAAAGATATGTACAAATGTATTTGTACTTCTCATAGTAACCAGTGGTAGCTTTCATATAATAATACCGTACATACAACCATTATATTAGTTGCGGACACCAACATGGACCCTGTCAACTATTTTGCACATGATGTCTTTTATCCTTCCAGTAATCACCACCATCTATGGCATCCAGTGTAAGACCTGTCATTCTAGACTCGAAATAGGGTATCCCAATAATTTTTTGTTTAAGACATTCTGTAAACCCTAAGCACATTTTAGGGTCAATGGGGACCCACCACGTCTGATCTTTTCAATTTAGAAGGGAAATTTTACTGTATAGCCAATAAATCATGCTGAACTCAACTGTTTGTATGATTTGTTTTTAAGCTGAAATATGGTTGTTATATGTTTGATATTGAAATAAAGCATTTTAAGCTATATGTTATTTGTACCTAATTTGGCCTTAAAAGTCCCAAAACCTACTCTATTTTCTTTAATGCTGAACTCCAAAATAAACATCTTTGGGATGATTTGGCATAGAGATTTTAAGCCAAGTCTTCTCAACTACAAATACTGTATCTTACAAATGCTCTGAATAGTTACAAATGTCCATACACTCTAAAATCTAATGGAAAGCCTTCTCAGAAAAGTGGAGGCTGCTGTGGATGCAAAGATTGCCCAGGTCTTTATTTAAGATTATGGCTTTGGAATGAAATGTAAGGACTTGCAGAGATACTGGTCAGTGATGGTCTCAGTTGGAAATCTAGAAAACCTGTTCCTTGACCTAAAAGACTGACCAATAATGAGGACTATTCTTACCACCACTCTCTGTAAAAGAAAAGAGGTTTGAACGGCATACCCTTACTGTAAAGCACTTTCTAGTGTCTCCCAAAAGAGTAATTAATGATCATTTTGAGCAAAAAGTATTAGGTGTCAGTAGATTTTAATGGCATGCTGGAACTCCTACTCACATTTCTTTTTTTTTTCTTTTTTTGCTGTTTTGCAAAATGGAGGTTATTTTATAGTAGGAAGTCCAGATACACAACCATAAAAAAAGATACATACATACATCAGTCTGCTGTTTACGAAACACATATCTGCTCAGCCTTCTATCAGTGTCATCTATTATCAGTGAGGTGACAGTATACATACATGTGAATAATGCAGGAAGCAGGCAAGGTTTTGGAACTCTGGACTGTGGACATCGCCAGGGTGCTAGCAGAAAGAGGTAGGGCCATTGGCAGTCACCTTTTTAACAATGCAGCTAAGGAAGTATTTCAGAAATGTATGGATGTGACTTTACAAATCTATTGACATGTGATATACTACCTAGGTAGTAGATAAATTAATTTTAAATCCTAATCCAATCTATCTATCTATCTATCTATCTATCTATCTATCTATCTATCTATCCATCTATCCTCCTAGGGAGGATTTACCTACCTTCTGGTGAAGCTTTTCTTTCCTGTTCTCCCTGTCTCCTGCATACACTCCTCCCTTCAGTCCCCCTCTCCCTTTCCCGGGTGGGCATCAGGTGGCGCTCGATCTCTTGATTTATCGATTTTAGATTGCTTTGGAGAAGATTGGCCTTTTGACTGACGCATTAGAGAACTACACTTATGGATTGCCTGAAGGAAATGTGAAATATACATTTTCATACATGTAGAGAACCAAGTCACACAAAACACTGAACCTTCTTTTTCTCTTTGGTTTGCATACATGTCATTTTGAATAACATTTACGCAGTTCATTAAAGCATAATGTGTAAGGTGATTAAAGAGAAAACAATAATAAATATGAGAGGAGCTGGGATTTTACTGGCCACCTTCCATGACCGAGTGTAGAGATATTCAGCCATGGATGGACAGCAAGCCCATCTCTGCACATGAACATGGAGAAATGTGATTAATCACGGTCTCTCTGCTGTTCATTAATATTTACAGCTTTCTTTCTAAAGTATTAATGTTATTCTCCAGCTCCGTAACCAGAGGTGCTTGAATGCAGAATTTGAAGTTGATGCTTATTGCTTGACTGAAAACTATAATTACAACAGCCAACACGACTATAATTTCTTACAACAATCTTAATTTCCAATAACAGATGCAAATGATTTGGGAACCTTTAGGGCTCACACATATGTGCAGCTCTTTCAAGACTTATGTCTTACATGACTATACACCTGCTGGATTATACTACATAGCGAGTCCAATAGCTGAAGCTCTACAACTATAACTAAAGAATGAATGATAAAGACTGTCACTGTCGTGACAAAATCTAACCATAGGCTTTTTGTGCTTTAATCATCGCCTTAATGTGCTGTAACAGAAACTATAACATCAGGTTTAGGTAGAAAGGGCTGGTAACATCAGGTCATTTGCTAGAAGGACTCTCTTAAGTTCCATTTAAATCTACATTGACTGAATAACTTAATTAGCAGTGATTTTTGGATAGCAAAAATTATTTAAAAAAAAGGGTTCTGGATTTGCTATTGTTGTTTAAAAGTTATCTGTGCTTTTGAACTTACATTTTTGTGTTTGTTCTTAAAGTAAAAGACTTCCATATTATGCTGCTCCACACCTAGGCAGGGGGTGTACACAGAGAGGGTCCAGTCGACATTCTGTAAATGTTTTATATTCATGTAATGGGTGTTCTGTTTTTTCTTTTTATTTGTTCCATTTTACTTATTATGCTCTCATGGGAGCCTGATACTGCTTCATCTTCTGTATTCGTCTCAGCACCACCTTCAGTTCCTGCACACAGAGACAGAGGGCCGGATTCATCAAGCAAAATTGGAAGTTCGCTTGCGTGCACGTATTCGCGATCTGGCATTAGACCCCTCAAACCTATTTATCAACAGATTTTCAGCCGTCAAGAATACGCTGGTGTACTCTCCCGGCATTTATCAACTGAAATGATTGGGCGCATCGAGGCACACATCTCCGGCAGGCTGACACTAGTGACCTTGCATTAAAAGTCACTCTTTCCCTTAAAAAATCATTCTTTCAAATGGCACACATCTTCCAGGTAGCCCTAAATACAGATGTATGATGTGTTCAAATGTTTCAAACATTAATATTAGCTTAGAAATAGGCATATTTTTAAATTACCCAATATTTTCAGGTTCTGAAAGAGTTAACTGATTTCAGCTGTATAAATATAACAAATATTTTCTAATCCAGTTTTCAACCCTTGATAGGTCCAAATTGCATATTGGTTTGGTAAGTATTTTTTGAATGCAATATTTCTTGGGCCATTTTGAACTATTTTTGCTTTATATAGAAGTGTGGATTTACATGTGTTTGTGTGTATTTATCTATTTTGTCATGTAAATTTAGTGTGTCTATATTTTAATGTGACCTTTTAGAAAATGTGTTTATTTTGAATAAACGTGTTTTAAAATGTTGTTGTTTTTATGGGATCTCCTTTACAATCTTCCAGGATCTTTGAACCTTAGGTGATCTAACAGACCTACAACATCAGGAATCACAGAGGGACGCGAATGCCGGGTGTTCTAATTCTTTCCGAACTTCAATGCAAAAAGTGTTACATTTTTTGCATGGAAATTTATTTTAGATTGTAGGCTATAATTCACCGAATTACTCAATAATTACTTATAATTCAACGAATTACCACATAACTCACCGAAATATGTCCAAAATTTTATAAATTTAATAATAAAATTTTTTTTTATAAAACATAAAAAAATCTTAAAAAAAAAATAGTGTATAATGTAATGTACCTGTACTGTAGCTTATATAATATATATATATAATACAATTATATATATATTTTATAAAGATTTCTTTGTATTGGACTCAATACAGCTTTTTTGTATTGAGTTCAATACAAAGTTATTTGAAATTCCCGCCCCGCCTCCCGCCCGCACCGACGTCACCAGGAAACCCCGGAGATCGTCACTGCACACGCCGGATGAAGAAAGAAGAGGACAGACGTGTCCGGAGGAGCTGCGGGGACAAGGTAAGTATTTTTTTTTCAGTTGTAATCCGATTGTCATACAATGTTTTATGACAATCAGATTGCAATACAACGCTTGTTTATATTTTTATCTACCCCGAGCTTGGTTCGGGGTAAACGATAGTAGCAAGTTTACTTACCCCAAACCAAGGTCGGGCTAACCGCCCGGGTGGTTAATGAGCAAAATAACATTGAGCAACAACAGAATATCTGTTCATTTCTAAGAGTGCTTGACCCTGCTTGTGAGCATGGCAATCAATGTGGCTTAAGGTTGTGCTTGGCAACCTGGACCTCCTTCTATCACCATCAGGTGTGTTAGAATGAGTATGCAACTCAGCTGGACAGCTAATTGACAACCTGTTTGCACAGCAAGTGGAAGTGTGCCTGTATGCAATAGGACTAAGATCAGGTAGCACAGCACAATGAGAACAAACCCATAACACTACTATAAATAAACAAGAGGAGTTGTGTAGAACAGTGGCAGAAAATCAACAGGAGTGAAGTATGTTAAAGGAAAACCACAGCTTATTTAGCAAATGTCAGACTATTAACAAATAATAAAAGAAAAAAAAAACATGACAAACTATTCATAAAAGGAATATGTACCTAATACTGTCAAATAACAATATGTGACAACCTGACTTTGAGAATGGAACAAAGGCAACGAGGGGGGTCAAGTACCAGTTTGGAGTGGAAACCATGCATACATTTGTACTAAATATTTGTGGATAAAATGCCAAAACATTGCTGAAGAATTGCTAAACAAAAGAAACTGTATTTAGAAACCAGGCACAAAAACATTGCAGCTGCAACAACAGAAGAAGTCAACAATAATGAAGATTACAAAGTCACATCAACTCATACTAGACAACAGACTTAAGCTACGTACACACTTCCAATTATTATCGTTGGAAAACGAACGACGAACGTTCCTGCACGATATATATGAACGATCGTATAGCACCGATCCTGCACATAGAGTTAACGACACGATCGTTCGTAGATATTGTACACACAATAGATACGATCGTTTGAGCGATAGAGGAACTATGTGCACGACAGGAAAGTGAACGGACGTTCATCACGCATGCTCTGAATATGGACGATCAACGAACAACCGTACACACGAACGATGTTCAACGATCGTCGCCCAATCCGATCCGCCGGTCCGGTCGTTCGTTTCCAACAATTTTCCTCGTTCGTCGGCGTCGTTGGTTACTTTTTTACTAACGATTTTTTGCCCAATCGATCGTTCGTCGTTCGATTGGAACGATAAAAATTGGAAGTGTGTACGCACCTTTACTTGATTAATCCTCCACACCCCACAAACCAGTCCGGTCCAAAGTAGTACAATTGAAAATGCATATGTATTTTTATACATTCAAATGTATTTTGACATACACACACAAGTAAAATCACTAAATGTTCCAGGAAACATGTATTATAACATCTTTGGCAACAATATTTTTTTCAAATATTTGATTTCTCTAAAGCCAAACTATAATGAAATTTGAATCCGATCCAAAATGTTTGGTCACATTTTTTTTTTACATTCATACTATTGTGTGATGACATATTATAAAGTGCTAAATATTATACATACAGCTTGATAACAATTAGTTTGCAGTGTTGCAACCAAACAAAAAAGTATCAAAACAACAACTGCGACAAATCAAAGTATAAATTAGGCAATTTGGTGAATTAGTATTATGTAACATAAAAATGTGGCACTTACCAAAAAAATGATCAAGCATTAAAAAAATCAAATTTTCCTGTAATGAACAGGGAACAGGTGTGTGCTAATTGATTGCTATGACATCACAATTGACAGGGCTTAACAGATCCACCTGAATCGCATAGCTGAGAATTACCTGCCTTAATTGTTGAATTCCCAACCCCACTGCTCATTTATCAATGCTGCAAGCCAGCAGAAAAGCGCACTAGTACTTGGCCCCAGCTCGCGGTAATACGCCATGGCCAGCGGATCGTATATGCACGTGGTGAGATAAATCAGCTCCAGAGTAACCACACACAAGGATACAATGGTTGCTGTGGAAATTAGGTAGGACTCCTACAGCCTATCCACTGACCTGTGTTAAACTGGCACATGGGATGTTTCGAGTTCACATACTTGCTATTGCTGTATCAATAGGAAGTCAAATAACATGAGATGTCTGTCTGCAACTAAACCAAGTCTTGATCAAACTCCACCTCCTACCAGAGAAAAAAAGTTATGTCAGAAAAGGATAATAAAACTCCAGCTTCATTTTATGAAAATTCACAATTAGAGATTTTTTAAGGCATAACATTTACGAATGTTGAGGAAACCCTAAAATCTTCATTCAAGTCCACTCCCAATTACTTTACATTTACCTATTCATCTTTCCCCTCCACTTTTTCTACTATGGCCAACACTGGAAAATACAGTGCCTATAGGTATAGAAAAACCAGTGACCTCCTTTCATAATACAGTGTTCAGACCCAGTGGCCAACTGCAAAAGCCAAGCACCAGAACAAGACTGGGTTTGTGAGATTATTTCTTGCTGTTTGGAACACTGAAAGGTACAGATGGTTAGGGTTTTAGGTTTTTGCATGCTTACTGGCATGTTCAATTTCAAAAGCCAACTGATAATGTCACACTGTAAGATTTCTGTTAAAATGACCCAGGAGCCCAAGATCGTTTTAATGAGAACCCAATTAGTTGTGACATTGTGTTGGCATGGGATAGGAAGGTGGGTACAGATCCTGACCTCCTGACGAGAGGAGAAAGCTGCATTTTAGAGTCAACTGTATTTGCAAAGCCTCTGGATTTCCCAGAGCACCACAGAATAAAGTTGGAATAGTCAGCAAACAGCTGGAATATTGCATGTTAAAGATATATTAGCAATATGTCAGCACAGGTGAACTTTAAGGGTCCCTGCATGGTGCCTTTGTTTCCGTTTACAAAACAAAATTGAAGAAATAACCAGATAACCTCTGTCAGCTTTGATTTGTTGTTTGCATCCTGCTGGGGAGATTTCCTCCTGTCTCTGTGACAATCAGAATATGGGAAAATAATGCTTTCTATGTTTATTGCTTGTTGTCAAAATGAAACTGACCTTTTCAGTTTATTATTATTAATATTAATAAACAGGATTTATATAGTGTTAACATATGCAGCGCCGTACATTAAATAGGGGTTGCAAATGACAGATTAGTACAGACAGTGATACAGGAGGAGAGGACCCTGCCCTGAAGAGCTTACAATCTAGTAGGTGGGGGAATTTACCCACAATAGGATGGGAGATATGTAGTGATGGTCTCAAAAGGCAGAAGAAGATGGGTAGGCACGTTTGAAAAAATAGGTTTTGAGTGCTCTTTTAAATGAGAAGAAAGTAGGAGCAAGCCGAATAGGCTGAGGAAGACCATTCCAGAGAGTTGGGGCAGCTCTAGAGAAGTCTTGTATCCGTGTGTGTGATGTGGTTATGAGTGAGGAAGTCATTAGTAGGTCTTTGGAGGGGGGGAGAGAGCGGCTGGGGGAGTATTATTTTACCAGGTCAGAAATTTAGGAGGGACAATAACTGTGGAGGGATTTGAAGGCAAAGCACAGGAGCTTGAATTTGATTCTAAGGTGAAATGGAGATCTGCACAGAGATGCAGTAGAAGAGGAGCTGTGGGAAGGATGGATGAGTCTGGCTGCAGCATTTAAAATAGATTGTAGAGTCGGGTTAGTGGAATACCAGAGACGAGGATGTTACAGTAGTCCAGACGAGAGATGATAAAAGCATGTACAAGGAGTTTGGTGGTCTCTGGGGACAGGTAGGGCGGATTTTGGAGATTTGGGAGAATTTGGAGATTTTGGAGAAAGTGACAGGAGCTGGAAATGTTCTGAAAATGGGGTTAAATGAGAGGGCAGAGTCAAGGGTGACACCAAGACAACGTGCCTGAGGGGAGGGCCGAATAACAGTGTTGTTGACAGTTAGTTATATGTCAGGGGGAGATTTGTAATTTGAGGGGGGGATGATGATGAGTTCTGTTTTATCCAGGTTGAGTTTCAGGAATCGGTCAGACATCTATGATGAGATGGCTGACAGGCAGCATGAGACCTTATCCAGGACTGAGGGAGACAGGTCAGGGGTGGACAGATTTAGGTGTCATCAGCATATAGATGTTACTGTAAGCCAAAGGAGGATATGAGACTACCAAGAGAGGCGGTGTACAGAGAAAAGAGAACCGGTCCAAGGACTGACCCTTGGGGAACACCAACAGGGAGGAGAGTGGGTGAGGAGGAGTTACCATTGAAAGAAACTTGAAAGGAGCGGTCAGACAGATAGGAAGCAAACCAAGAGAGAGCAGTGTGACTGATACCAATGGAGTGCATGATTTGTATTAGAATGGGGTGATCAACAGTGTCAAATATATATTGTTGACAGTGTACAGGATAATGTGACAGTTTTTTCAACTGAGGTTTTAAGTATTTTCATTTTGGTTGTTCAGTTGTACAAATACACCCTACAACAAAATTAGGCTCAGCTGCCCCATTTAAAAAAATTTCTATTAAGTGTGTTCAACGTGTGTTTTTACACCACTGATTTGTCACAGGATCTTGGCCAATCAGAATGCTCTGTAACTTGGAGCTGGTACAGTTGATTCTGAAAAATACTCACAAACACTCCAAAGCCATTAAATCCCTTGTCGGCCTGATACCTCCAAGCCGCTCTGGTCGGCTTACCATTTTTTATAGAACAAAAAGAAGATAAATAATAAAGAAATAATAATCATGAGGGTCGATTAGTTCTCCATTTAAATGCAAACGTATTGATTAGCTTACAAATGGGGCAATTGGGTTTTGTAACCCAAGCAAACCAGCATTAGGCATATCTAATCCCCCCCCCCCCCCCCACAAAAAAAAACAAAACAAAACATAATATTTTTTAACTTAAGTATTCCCTAGATAAACCTGTTAATATTGCAACATCCATATCCCTTCCTTTAGGCTTAAAAGAATTACCAGGAAAAAAAAAAGATAAAACTGAGTAAAAAATTAATGCAGTCACTACACCTTAAGACTGGTAAGCGACAATATATTACATTTGTTTTTGGGTTTAGATATGTTGTAGTGAAATAAAAGCTGGTCCATGACTGATTGTCTATTAAATCATTTTAATTACTCCAATTATTTGCCACTAATAAATAAAACTAAGTGGCGCATCGACCAGACAGTAATTTGCTTTTGCTACTTTTTTATGTGACCTGTTGCAATGTGCTTCTCTGCTTCAGCTTTTGTCTTCTGCTGCACTGTTTGAATGTGACGTTTTTTTTTTATTGTGAATGGAGACTAAATTAGGTATATTGAACACATTTATTTTCAGTGATTGTTCTCAGCCTGCAGAATCCTGGAATTACCTGTCACTTTCATAAAACCTAATCAGGCAGAAAGCATGACTGGAATGCAAACTACTTTTTCCCATTGCTTTCCTTCATTGGTTCTCATACTTAAAATGTATAAAAAGCAAAAACTTTTTACAGTAACAAGGGTTTTGAACCCTTTGTTCTAATGCCAAAAGTCATGGAGGGTTTTCCTCCATGAAACTGAAGTTTAAAGTTGACAATCAGGTGATCAGGTCTCATTTCCTGTTCTAGGTTAACAATGCTCACCTCAGTTTAGAACTCTATTTATGGAGAAGCAACATTGTCAATCTAGGACTGGTCTATAGTGATCATTATCACTAGGAACTAGTGGAGAGAATCTAAAAATTAGGTTTTCATCAGTGGCAACTGTCAAAGTTGGAGAGTTTTCTCACTTCCTATTTTGCACCAGAAGTGCAGGATCTTCTTTGCATATTTACATGAAAGGCTGTCTATTGTTGAGTGGCTTTATAGATTGTCATCGATTCCACTGAAATAAAAAGGACCATCGTAGGTATCTCTTCCCCTCCTTGCCTCTGTATCCTGTGACAGGTAACCCACAATTCCCATCAGGCTTGGACGTTCCTGGTTTTCCATTCCTTGGTGGATCATGGGGCAAAGGTTGCATCTTTCTTTGCAAATCAACTCTCTTGGCCATCACTTATCATTATGAATTCCAATCCTCTCTATACTCTACTGGTGTTCTTCAGCATTCATAAATTACATAATTTCCTTACATTACTCCCGATTAAGGAGTGCTTTATAAGCCCATTTATGACATTTGAAAAATTATGTGTTGGGGTTTTGCCTCCCTGCGTCATATTGATTTCAGCTGTAATACCTATCATAAGTCACTTCTCATTCACTTAGTAGATGTAGCAAGATCGTGAATCCCTGCACTCCTTGGCGTTAGTCAAGGATCCCCTCAGTAGCACAATAGATTAAAAGGATAAATAAGATACAGAGGATGGTAGAACTCACTTATTTTCTTAGATATACATATGAAATCAAACAAATATTATGTACTGTATTATCAGTCGAAGTATCTGACGACCCTTAGCGATAACCCCTAGAGAGATGCCACGATGCCTTACACCTTACCTTACACTTCCCCCCTTCTTTCTTTCAGTGAATATTCCCTTTTTTCGTTCCTGATTACTTATTAATTTTTTTTGACTTTTGAAATGATACATTGTTTTAATTTGGTGTTCTAGCTTCTTTTTATAGTCCTATCATGTGTCGCTGTATATTTTTGTACAACGATTCCATTAATGCCTTGTTAAACTTTTAATCTAAAAATTAATTATGAATATTGTGAATGTTAGTGAACACCTGACATATCTTTTGCACTTGAAATTGCTATGAATACAGCTTCTATGTCATAGTGTTTCAAGTAATAATCCTAAATTGGGGCACATTTAATTGGTGAAATTTAAGATGGAGGTTTGGCATCCATAAGAATTTTGGCATCAGGGCTCCTCCTCTACTGTTACCACCCTGTTGGGAGTTATAGCATTGACTAAAGTTTCATCAATGTCGTATTAGCTCTAAGTATGTAACACAATATACATATCACAGGCCGTTCTTCTCTCCACCTGTACGCGAGCCAAGTCCTGGCAGCAGCTAATGACTGCAAGGACACTGAGTGATCTGCATTAGGAGCCATAGGCAACGGTTTGCCATTAGACTGGGCCTCACTAATGTACTTGGAGTCCATTACTCAGTCATCCATCAGCTGGCCGCACTTCGTCATGATAGATTCCAGTGCTCTGTGAACTGGAAGGTGCTGCCAGGCAGATGCATTATAAGTCTGAAGTTGGGGAGGACAGCACAGGGTGAAAACATGGGAGTAGCTGCCAGTAAATCATCTTCTCTCTCAGCTGCTCTCGGTGAAAGCTGCTGATTAATGGCAGGAGGACAGAGCAAAGTCCAGTGGGAAGTAGTAGGCAGTGATTTCTGGAAGACTGTCTGTTACTCCCATCATTCATTCTGTCGTTCTCTCTCTTCCACCCCTACATACTGAGCACAGCAGCTAAAGAAATACATCCAATTTATTTCATACATAAGTGGACTCTGTGGAATTTAGTATAATAAAGAAATAGTCAGACCTTTTTAGGTTTTAAACCTCTAAGAATGTTGTTGCACCTACACGTTAGGGTAACACATGGAAATTACCTAAGTGAACGGTAACGTGTGGCACTTTGTGTAGTGAATTGCGCCGTAAGGTAGCAACACATCTACACTGCAGAACCATATGATGTACATGCCATGCTTTTCAAATGCTGCAAGAAGAGATTGGGCTTGCTTAATGCATTGAACATTAATGTGCAAGATACAGCCCCAGGACCATATGGGCCATGTACACAGGCAACTCTGTCACTGGCATCACATGGTGGGTCACCTGGGAAAGCCTTCAATTATTTTTATGTATTTGCTCTTGTTACTGCTGAACACTGCAGAATGTTGATCACTAGTGTAGGGAGAGCAATATCAGTTGACCGTCACCATCATCAGAGGGCAAAATTCTGAAGACACCAGCAAGGAGTATTTAGTGATCCTGATGTTGGCCGTTTATGTGACAGGGTCCTTAAAGGCAGATTAAAGAGAACCAGAGGTTAAGGTAAAAACAAATACACTGGCACTTGCCACAGATGAACTTCTTAAGCCGACTCAACACATGCCTAAAACAAGTAAACAGATCCTCTCCCAATTTTCTGTTTGACATTTTACAGGGCAGGCTCTCAGAAAACAGCAAAACATGCAGGAGTAATATCTGAAACATCTGCTTGCAATCTTCAATAGAAGAGCATGTGATAACATAGTAACACAACTAAGGCTACATGGCAGATGATTCTCATCTGATTATCATTTCGGGGCTATTATTGGATGAGAATCTAAGGTGTGTACAGTGGCCGTCCGACGTGGTTCATGGATACATCCAGGCGAATCCACGAACGACCGCAATCCAAGTGAAGGGGAGAAAGCGCTGCGGGGTGCCACTTGCTCCTTCTCCCCCCTCCCCACTCTATGAAGCAGAATGGCGCTGTATGTACAGTGCCCAATTATTCATCTCTCAGTTTTTTGTCGTTGGAAAGAATTGTGAAAGTCTAACGTGTGTATGTAGCCTAAGAGTCCGACAGAGATTGCCATCCTATTAGGTGCATGAAAAATAATATTTACTGCAGGGTCACCTGACATTTTTTCCCAAATGCAATGGCTAAGTTGTTTAAATAATTAGGCTTTTCTTATCCTGCAGACATTTTTAACTCCTATGTTGTGAAGAATGTTTTCTGCAGCTAGTAGGAACCTGAACATACCACTATCAATAGTGAATACCTTATACAAACATAAGTACACCCACCATTGTGATATGCCAACAGGAACTAGGAGGTGAAAGCAGAGGGGTAGCTTTTAAAACTATTAGGAAGTGTATCAACATTAATGTGGCGTTACCCCAGAATTCAGCGCAAGATGATGGAAAGAAGATCTAAAATTATGTGCAAACACTTGTCCCAAGTTTGTTTTAGGGATGGTCAAGTAGATAATTAGGAGGTCTGGTTACAAATGTTATGCTCTTGAAATAAACCAGGGGGTAAGCACACTTGGTCAAAGAAGCACACCTGCCTGACAATTTATAAGGGATGATGCACTTGTAGGCAGTTGGTGTCTCACAAGACTATGCCAGCCAAAACAATGCAGCTGAGACTTCTTTTCTGTGGCTTTTGCAATTCTTAACAATGTCAGTTGAACGAATAATAAGTCAAAGCTACTACCTTGCCTAGTGGCCACATTGTAGTGCTGTAGCCTGTTCTGTAGCTTCTGGGTAATACTAGGTTTACTCTAAATATATTAAACAGCATGACAGCAATATATATCTATATATGAAAAGGGGGAACATAGGGGCTTTACTGCCTTGTTAGCAAATAATAAATACACTTAATTGGTGGGGAGAACACAGGGATGACTTTGATTAAGTATGGTTGAATCTTCATTAACCATTCAGATGGCTGGGCAAGGAAGGATAATTTAGGAAACAAAACGTACACAGACATCTTTCCTTGATGGCACACATCAGATGAGAGAGCACAATTTCAAGCAAGGGGAAGGTTGAGTAGAGAACTTTATAAATGGTGCAAACACAGGATACATTTTTGGTTAAACTGATGAATTAACATAATGTATGGAAGTCAAATTTCCTACATAAACAAAAAAAGAAAACAGCAAAGATGTACTGTATTTCATAATAGTGTGATCAAAGGAGGATCATGTACACACGTCAGATGATTTGCGCCAGACGTAAACAGAGCTCCCTACAACTGCTTGGCTGTCTTTGACTTTTATCACCCAATAGCCGGCATTTATGAAAAACAACAGCTGCAAGGACACAGAAACCTGAAGGGCTATGCCTCAAGGTGCAGTTTTTATTACCTGTAAATGAATCTGAACAAAAATTGATGGGAAGAATTTCTTTCCTTAATAAACTAACACAGGAAGGTGTGTTAGAATATATTAGTCTATTTCTTTCATTTTTTTGGTCTTTATGGGCATGTTCACATACGCAGTAAGGATGCATTGTTGTTATCACCTCTTCACTGCTGGGAATCATCCCTACAGCTGAGACACTTCTAGCAGTTCTTTGCCCACAGGGAATGAACTGAAGCAGTAAGTGTGTTTGAGGACTGCCTATCAAAACTTCTCAAGCACTCGGTCATTGTGAACAAGCACAACTTGAAGTTACCACCTGGGAATCCTTGTGTGAGCTACCTGTGTGAACAAGACCTTAAATGTCTGCAGTGCCCAGATAGAAAAGCCCTTTAAAAGCAACTACATTTTTATTATCATATTTCTTTTCATTAAACATTCTTTATTTTACAACTATCACTGCTACTGGACTGACCTGAATGACCCGCTTGATGTGAAAATGTCATTATTTTCATATCTGCTGGCCAAATCTTTTACTACCTATCTCTATATTTCTGCTCTTAAATTGCCATTATTATGATCCTTTTCAAGATTTTTGCATACAAGAGCTAGCAAGGGACCCACAATGGTTGGGTTTCTAAAAACTTGCATTACAAACACTGTTTATCTGGACCCTAAAAATTGTTCTGTTTTCAAACTAACTCCAGTATAATCTTTTATTGAAATAATTATTATTGTAAAAAACATTAATTGTTATTATTACAGAAACCATTCTACATGCTAATCTCCCAATATAAACTAATGTCAGTTTTTCAGTTTGTAAAATGCAAAGGCTGGTAAAGATAAACTCCTGACATGATGTTGTAGAGAGCTGAGCTTATCAGCAAGCTGCTTCTCAATTCACTGTGCAAGCACAAGCTTGGGAAGGACAAGAATCGTTAGTGCTTTCTTATTGCAGTAAAGAATAATCAGACCCCCTATCCTGGTTGACAGGGCTGTGTGAATCTGTGGAGCAGGCAGACTTTAATATTAAACTTTTGTGAGGTAAACTAGTATATATGTATTTATTATGTGTATTCATCTGCTTTTTTGGAGTTCAATTTTGACGTATAAGGAAACCTTGAAAAAGCAAGTTTTCTTGACTCTTCCTCCTCATCTGGATACCTACCAAGTTTAGTAAAAGAATCACAATATGTTCCACCACAATGTTTACCTGAAGCCAGGTGGTAAACTTTTTACAGCTGTGAGCAATAGACCCTTATAGACTTTTACAAGAGGAGAAACTCTATAATCAGTTGGACTATTGGATATAATTCAGACATATTCTTTAAAGCAACAAAACCAAGGGCATGAAAGTTTTGATATTTCTGTTTTTTGGATAAACTTCTTGTACCACCACTGCAACTACCATGTTTCACCACTGCACTCCTTTCTCTCTCTTCCCCCACCTCTGTTATGTATGGGAATGCAAAATCTGCTTGAAGCACAGAACTTGATAACACAGGTTTTCAGGATGATACATTGCATGGAGGTTGTCATAGACCCGTCCTGTAAAGGTGACTTCATATAAAGTTTGTTAATGAAGCGCTGCACTGGTGTCACTGGTGTGTATATTTTTCTCTCTGCATCTGAAGAAAATAAGAGGAATCAGTGCATCATCTAATTTGACTAAATACTTTTATTATTAAACAGGATTTATATAGCGCCAACATATTACGCAGCGGTGTACATTAAATGGGGAAGAAGATAAAAAAAAAAGTCTAACCCGGGAGAAGTTGATTGGGGCATGTTTAAGCTAACCCCACATCTAAAAGTTAAAATCTAACCGTACACTAAAAACTATGCAGTGAAGTGGTCTGCCTGACTGGATACAAATTGACTGAATAGTAAAGGTTGGTCTTTTATTTAAATGCATAATATTGATCTAAAGGTTGTACATAGATTTACAGTTAGATTGTAGTGTGTGGTGAGTTTAGGAGCTGAGCATATATTTGATTGTAATTTATGTAAATCCAATAAATTAATCTATTATTATGAATGTTTTGAAGCTGAGAAATAATAAAGACAAAATCAAAATTGGTGAATTTCCCTTTAAAGAACAAACTGCATTTCACCCTTTATTCATAGTTTTATTTGTCTAAGAAAAAAAAAAAAGTAACTTCTATATTTGGGTAGGATCAGGTCATGTGTTTACATTTTTAGTTTACATGTATGTTTTTTTACCTATAAAGATGCAATAGACAAACGTATCAATATATATCAATATTTCTTTTGATCACAATGATTATCATTGCTGGTTTCAAATTAATCCTCTAAATATCCCAGGACATGTCAAATGTTTGCCGTATAGGGAAAACAAATTCTGCTCAAGGGTAACCCAGGCTTAAAAAATGCTAACAGCAAATTTTCATACATGTGTCCAGGAACAAAACAAGCAAGACAAACCCTTTGAATGGGAACCAATATATACAAATTGACAGCTGTTGCAAAGACATGACACAAAGCGATACGGAATAACTAGCACATAGCAAACCTAACACGAATTGCAACAACTACATCTGTTGCTTATACCAGGAACCATAGGTATACATAGCCTTTAGGTGTATAGAAGATAAATGATGGGGCATGTGCCTGGGTCTTATAAATTAGACTCTAATACATTCTTCTAAGGATTACTAAACCCAAGCACAAAAATATTTATACTACAACTAATCAGCTCTTAAATGTGATGAATGTATTAGTTTTATTTTTTTAGACTAACAACATTTTAGGCAAGTGCAGAAAATGCTTTTTGACCTTGCTAGAAATGTAACTTGCTTGTAAGTTTCACTGAAGGAAAACAATGTTATCCTCTCTTTCTGTAAAATATTCATAAATTTATATTTCAAGTAATGCACATGAACAAAATGCAATTCATTTATAGTCTATCCATGAAAAAAACATGCCTCTTTGTACAGATACAGGTGGATACAGATACTTTGTACAGATGGAGGAGTAAACATAGCCACCCAGGGACAGAAAAGTGTTATTTGTAGGATTAACAAGTGAAAATATAAGGGGAAAATCCTAAAAAACTGCTGGCATAATTGAAGTTAAATTGCTCCTTTTGTGTAAAAATGTGTTAGATGACATGCAAGTAATATGGTCAGTAACTGAAACCCTAATTCCTTGTTTTCATTGCACAGCAAACATCTCACTAGTTAGCTTGTGCATTTGATTTTAATTTTTTTTATTTAAATGTGATAAAATTATTTTGATTGTGGTCTTTGAAAATACCTATATCTAAAGTAAAACCAAACTGGTAGCATACTCTGAAGTCATGCTAGTAACAAATAGGCCTGGTCATGATGATCTGGCATAGGGACAACCTGGGCAATTCATCGGTAACTGTAATTGTTAAAAAAAGATTGAAAATCCCTGTAGTAACACATGCTGCATTACTTTGATTACAGAACCTTGTAGTATTTCCTTTGAAATAAATTCTTTTCAACACTTTCTTCATGCTACCCAGATTAAAAGGTCATATTGATCCATTGATTAGAAAACGACACCATGTAGGTGTTTTAGTGGTACGTAATGCTCTCTAACTCGATGAACTAGGCAGAGCGGCACTATTTGTTCTCTGTAATTAACGCCACCTCTGATTTTTAGCATAAGAAAATCAGGCCAGTTGGCCTTTCACGTCAGTGGTTGATGAATGGAATTAGTCCTGACAGCCTGAGTCTGTGTGCCGGGCACGGCAGTCATCTACCAGCGCACGGCTCCTAAGGCATCTCGAAGAGCTTAGAGGGCAGTCAGAACGTAAGGCAATGCTCAGGGTATAATGCAAGAATAAAACAATAAATTCACAAAAGCATTAAAAAGAAAAAAACACAAGGGAGCAGGTTGTGAAAGGTCTGTATGGAGCTGCCAGCTAGAAGAATCAAACCCCTTCATAGCTTAAAAAAAAAAAAAAAAAAACACAGACTTCTCATAAATTATACAGCTCATCTGCATATTCAAGGCTGGAGACATTATGCAAATGTGGAATGATTTGCACACTGTATTTTTTTTTGTGTGTGTGGCACAGCACAGATTTAGCTCTTCGGGAGAAGGAGGAGAAAACTGTACAGCAAAGACAGGGCGATAATGGCATCTCTAGCCCTACAATCTATGTTCCCAGACAGAGGTCTTTGCTAAACAAACACTCCTTCTGCAGAACAGCCTCCAAACAAAGACTGTATTTGCATGGCTAATTGTGCTATTAATTAACTGGTTGAGCGCTGGCTCACTGTTGAAGCTGGAAGACATTCAAGGCCTTTTTTTCGCAATGGAGACATGTGTAAAGAAGCAATGTCATGGGCATAAGCCGTTCTTTTTCTGTTGTAATATGGAGTGTGCCAACACACGAGTGCATACACTTGGCTGTCATTTGAAATCCCAGGGTTTTGGTGAAATAAAAGTATAAAATGTTTTTTACGTGTGAAGGTTAGGGTGGGAACGGGCGACAGCATGCAAGGCACTTCATAATTATTTCATCTGACGAGGCGTTTGCTGCCACCGGGGATTATTTTACCTAATTGCAGGGTGTTAATGGGGGTAGGGGAGGACAAGGAGGGGAGGTATGGTAGAAGTTCAGGATGGCTCCCATGTCTCAGGGGGAGGAGAGAGGGAGTGCCTGGAATATTTAGAATAAAACAGAATGGCAGTACAGTATATAGTCATGCGGAGGCAGTTTCACCACAGTTCCTATCAGCTGTTCTCCAATAAGCAGCCAACGTTGTCGTACTGCTACGCTTTTTTTCCCCTCCTTCCCTTTCCTATGCTGCAGGCTTCGCTCTGCCCCCTCCCCCACGCCCAGCAGACCCATGCCAGGCTGCGGCTCATACCCTCTGGGAAAAGTTAACAGTAATTTTTTTCAGCTTTTAAATCAATTAGCCGGTCTGTTAATTAACATCAAGCCGACAGGAGAAGGAGGAGGAGAGAGCTGCATGGGCGGATGGCAGACGAGCTGGCACGATGCCATCCACTCAGTGGCAACGCCACAGTTTCGTGTGATATCGGCAGCGGGTATATGTCACGGCGGCCAATGAAGTGGGTCTGGAGATCCTTTACAGCTCCAGAGCAGACAAAGAAAGGGCACTGATTGCCAGAGCCAGCCTCCTTACCCGGGGAGGCAAATGTAGGTGGCGTGTGGGAAGCCAGCATTTGGGCACGGGGGTGACTAATGCGTCTCTACCTCCCCCCCCAAGTGTTCATTCTGTCGCAGTGTGCAAGCAGTGATGTATCCTTCCACGCCATCGCAGTTGCCAATCTGCGGATGCCCGCCTTGACTATGGAACCAGCGGTTAAACATGGAGGAATAAAATCCATCTGCGGGAAAGAAAGAAGAGAAACCATGCCAAAGACACCGGGCATCTTTTTTACAGCTTTACATGTTCCTCTGGGGACTCTTTTTCCTGCGGCTCTGCAAGCTCGTTTGGCAATCAAGTTTTACAATTAACGCAGGATGCGACGCCTCGTCAACAACAAACAAAAGGGGTCTGGCCCGCCGGTTCGCAGGAATGGCATGGGCACTCCTTATTTTGCCACAGTATGGCCGCTGCCAGCCATTGTGAAAGAAGGAGTTGCCAGCGGTGGAGGGCAAAGGCTAGGGAGTGGATGTGTGACTATACACACCTCTGTGCAGGTACTGGAGTCTCAGCATGGCATCAGGATATCACACTGTGCTCAAATCATCAATACACATAAAAGCACACACACATCCAGTTACAAGAACACTTCCAGAGCAGGTACGTGGCAGGAAAAGAGGCAGCTCCCCAGAAGCATCAGGATCAGAAGGCTGGGAGACATCTATCTGCATTTGCTGCTATCACCAGGGAGATGAATAGGGCCGAACCAAAACCATTTCTCCCAGATCTGCCTATGTGGAAAGCGTCACTCACAGGAGTCCAAACTTAGGAGGCAGTCAGGAGTGTGCCACTTTGTACTACAAGCCTATAAAAGCTTTGGGCACACTCCAGATGCTCCCTGTGACAGTCTCATTTGCTCTTCTCTCTTGGATGGGTACTCACATGGCTGATGCTGTGTTGGCTCCTGGTAGGTCTGCGGGCACTGGGTGCGCGGCCAAAACCTGGCGCTGGAAACAAAACACAACGGATACAGTCAGATTAGTGATGCCAACAGGATAAGGATCTTACAAAAAAAAAATTAGCAGAGGGTGTACGCTGCTTTGCCCGTTGTGTGGGGGGTAGTGACAACCTGGCTCGGAATATAAGACCCGCACTGGATTTACAGCTGCGCTCATGCTTTCTGATTAACCGTATGCCAATTGTTGGGGGATATTTTTTTCCAGTGTTGTTAATAAGTCCGCTCTGGATTTTAATGAGGAATAATTGTTTAGCTAACGAGCTTTGGCACACTATGAAATAATGAAGTGCCCCATACGCATACTGTCTGGATTACAAAGATGAGCAAAAGGAAGATTCTGCATGTGGATGAGGGTGTGCAGCCCCCTCAGCAGGAGAAAAAAATCACAACGATGGGCGATGGGTCCGGAATCTTACTCCTCTGCCAAGGGGCGTATGGAGCCCCCACCGTAAGAGCGGAGGGGCGGCAGAGGGTTATTAAACTCACGCAGCCTGAAGTCGGCAGCTAATGTCTCTAGTGGTTAATCATCCTACAGTGCTATGGCTTTGTGCATATCTCATTTGCATCTCATTAGAGTCGCTTGTGCAAGAAGCTTATTTGCAGCAGAGAAAGTTGAGAAATTATGTCGAGAGCGGCTCTCTATGTAAGTGCAGGATAGCTTGGGAGCTACGCTAACCAATCCCAAATGAAAAGCAGGCTCTGCCTTGGCATTCCGGGAGATAATTGGAGCTGTGGCATGTTCATCCATCGGCTGCGTGTTCTGGATATTGGCAGATTGGATCGCTGATCCTTGCCACTGCTACGGAGGCATATAATGGGTACTAGTGGCAAAACATAGAGGCTGGTGATAAGAAAAGTGCCCATTTAGTTTTCATCCCCCAACTTTTAGTGTGCCCACAGCCCTGACTTAAAGGGGCCTATTTGCCAAAGCACACAGGTAAGGCCCCCCAGCCTGGGCAGGTGTATGTTATGTGACTGGTATGTGTGTGAGATGTCGCAGGCACACTTATATTGTGATACATGCAGATGTCGCTGTTGTTCTGTGGAACGCTGTAATGATATGCAAAAACATAATGACTCAGTCATTCAAGTCAGAATTTTGAGCAACCACAATTCTCAAGAGCGGACAGTAGTGGAGGAAGGTAGGGGGGGGAGTTATGAGTATGTGAACACGGGAATGTACTTTAATTACAAGCCAATTATACCGCAGGGGCCCACAGATGATTATAGGAATCTAGGAAACTGTGACATTCGGATGAAAATCACACATAATGTTAATGCAATTAGACAAGGCTTGCACAAATCGCAATCTCGTAGAAGCACTTATTGTTTTAACAACATGATCTGTGATATACATACAGATGTTAGTGATTGGCATGTAGACCAGACGTGGACATATGGGTAGCTGTCAAGTGGCATGGGGACTACAAGTCCCTGCATGTTGTGCTGGTTGCAACAAGGCCAGATTTCTAGTTCCTCAATTGCAAGGCTCCATGTTGCTTGTGATTGTTAAAAAAAAAAATCCTTGTTATCATTAAAGAACAGGTAGCATGCTGGATATTTAAAGTGAATTTTGTAGGGACAAATGTGGACACTGCCTTGTGTTTGAGGGGCTGAAGGTTCGCAGGCTGTGATTGTCATCCATCCTTCAATACTTTAGACTCCTAACTGACTTCTAACAGGTATGCATATAAGTAGCTTTGACTTAATTGACTGCAATCTTCAGTCACAGGCTTGATAGGCAATGAAGCAAGTAATGAAGTTAACATTCTTGGAGTTTTCGCCTTCAAAAACAGGTTAGCAATGGCAGCTTCAATATTTCTAATCTGACAGCCTTCCATGAAACATGGCTCCACTTTTACACCATGGGGAAATGATAAAAAAAAATCAATATTTTTCCACCATATGCTTAAGGGCACCAAAACAGCCATTATGTCCAATAACATTTCCTTATACACCATAGCACCTGGCAATATTTCCTGTAGGCATATATATGTATAGGCACATAGGTACTTTAAAAGTCTGTACATGCTTGCAGGAAAACTAGAGTAAATTTTCATTGAGTATAAATTTGTAGTTATTATTCCACCATAATTATAACATTTAAATATTACTTGCTTGCTGTTCCAGTAGTTTAAAAGAAAATTAGTTTCGCTGAGTTTCCATCTAGTGCAGTGATGCTCTTCTAGGATGTATCAACTGCAGCACCTGGAAAAAAACAAAGGAACACACAAAATATTCAGTATATGCAAACATTTACAGGAGACTGTCAGAGGCTATAGGCATGACTGGGTTTAAAAAAACTATGCAGAAGACAGATTTAGGGACCATATTAAGAGAGATTGCTAGAGATTACTGCTATTAAGGCCCCTTTACAAATGATGCTACCTTACCTGAAGGCTCCATACATAACACCAAGGGCCACCAAGTACTAGGACTTCAGTACATGACTGTACTTTTTAAATCAGTGATACCAGTATAACCTATTCAATACCATTAAAAAATATTATTATATTGGATATACAGATAAGTATCCAAACATTTCCTACATGTATTAAATAGCAATACTAGGTAGCAATGTCCCAAAATAGATCACCCGATACCTTTAAAGCTAAACACATAGTTGAAATACATATATGGGAGAGGTTATACCGGCCAAAGATTTGTTTACATTACAGGTATGTTATCCTCATCCTTATTTACAGCTCAGTAAAGACACCAATGGCATAAATCTTTCCTGCTAAATTCCTTTAGAATCCTACAGTGAGAAAAGGTTATTTTATGGTGCAGACAAGCTGAATTTGGCTGATTTTGGTATTGATGACCGTAATCATTATGGTTAGCAACAGGAACATGGCTTACTTTAAGGCTTGAATTAAGGTAAATTTTATAGTATATAAGAACTCAGAATATAGTCTCAAATAATTTTTGCCATATTTACATAAATTTAAAGCTTATCAATCTTTTAAAATAAAGCTTGGTGATCCTACTATGGAGGTCCTTGTTTAGTTTTTTCTGTTATAGTTTACTAAAGTTGTTCTCCTGCTTTGCCATTTCATCTTAATTACCTGGTGGACTTTACAAACACTGGTGAAAACACCCATCAAAAATGCAAAAAATGTTTAATATTACCAACCAAAAAATGTTCAGATATTGTGATACAATTCTTAGGTCAAACAGTTTAGTTTTTTATTTAGTTTTGGATAGAGTAGGGAACAGTTTGAATTTTTTGGGGATTTCCCGACTTCTTATCCAGGTGAGAATAGTTTCAACACAATGGATGTGAGGGTAATTCTCCAATCATATCATAGACAGAAATAAAATAACTTTTTTTCAGTGGACTACAGGGAAGGCTACAGTGTTTTTTTTGCTTGCTGAGTTACCGATGCAAATTTTGCTTCAATTCATGTATGGTAAACTAGAACAGAATTGAAAAAAAATCTCTTTAGTGCAACCCTGAAAAACTGTAAAAAAAAATTAATGATATAAAGTCAAAACTAAAGATCTGAAGCTGAAAGTTGCTTGCTGTAGATTGTAATTTGTGCCTATGAAAGCTACAAGGGCTGCTGCTCAGATCAGCCTATAACTTGCAAAGGGGGAAAAGGTGGGGAAAGTGCAATTCACATTTCAAGATTTTAGGTTAAAAAACAAAAGTTTTTATTGCATAACTTTGCAAATGCATGTAAAGCTGTTACCATTTTTGCTTTATTGAATTTAGTGCAAACACACACTGGGGGTCTTCAACTCAGACGGAGTAGGTCGGAGCTTTTAGGGTGTTCATAAGCTCACGGGTCCGCTTATTGAAAACATAAATAGATTTGAGTTAAGGGACATGATATACATAGCTGCCTTAATGCTACAGGGTGGCTTCACATATATTTCCAAATGTATACAACCAAAAAAACTATGTTTTTAGCCTAAAACTGTAAGTAGTTTACTTAAGCTTTTTGTGATTAGTAGCTGATGTGTGTGTTGGGGAATTGTAATGTTCCTGTACGGTTTACTTTGCACACTGCCCTTGGTCAGACTAAAAACTGTCAAAGTGCCTAACTAATGGGGGACAGTGAAATCAAATACATTCTGCATCTACCCAGTTTATAAAGACTTAGAGCCATCAGACCTGTTGTTGACTAAAGATTTCTGTTTCAGGCTTAACCGCAGTCACATCCAATCCTATTCAAGTAAAAGAGAGTGGTTGGGAACCATTTTGATTATGAGCGGTTCTAGAAAGTGACAACTTGCTTCTGGTCATATGGTTGCTTTTCCTATTCTGGATCGCACTACAGCCACAATTTGAGGCAAAGGTGCTTACTTGCAGTGCAGTTTGCCCCTCCTGTGTACTCAGTAGCTGTTTGCTGCACACCTGAGAGCTGGAAAACCTCTGTTTTTTCACTACAGGTTGCTTGCCCATTTAAGCGCTCATATTAGGAAGTCTTTTAACAAAAGCAACCCTTATTTGTTTTTATATTAAAAGCTACATAAAAAAAATACAATATATGGCCAAACATTTGTGGAAACCTGATCATTACTCATTTATGACCAGTTAGACATCCTGGTTGAAAACAAGCATTGATATAGAGTTGACTACCCCTTTGCAACTATACCAGTCTGCACTCTTTTGCTAAGTCTTTTCACAAAACATTAGAGTGTGTGGCAATTTTCCTTTCTTTAGCCAATGACCTATTGTGAGGTCAGGTACTACTGTTAAATGAGATGATCTAGTTAACAACTGACATTTCCGTTTATCCCAGAAATGTTGGGTCACAAGGTCAAAGGACAAGGACCCAAAGTAAAAATTGTCTATAATGTCCTTTTATGTTGTTGTAACAGTAATCTTTGTTGTAAACTCAATTTTAACAGGCGTCTTTTCACCTTTGGTATAATAGTAGGTATGATGGTCAGTTGTCCACATTCTTTAGGCCATAAGTAAATAAAAGTCATTGGTTTTAAATGTATTTGGCCATGTATTCTATTGTTCTTTGACATCAGTTTTTTTACAACTTCATGAACTCAGATGTTTAATTCCACCTAACAGAGTTAGGATAAGCTAAAAAAAAACTGGTCAGAGGGGACACATTAACATAGCATAACACAAACATAATTTTATATTTCTCTTTATATTGTTACCAAACCCCACTGTCTAAGAATATTTTAGACATGAGGACCAATGCTGCCTGCCATTGTATATAAGACCCAATATTTACACATCAAAATAAAAAAAATAAAAATATCTGCTCTCTGTTTTAAACATGACCCCTAATTAAGTTTATTGTTTTTAATGTTTAAAAAAGAAATGCTGGTGGCAATATTAGGTATAGTTCTCACAGAAGATTTCTATACTGAGGATCTCAGAATAATGAACACCCTAAAAGGCCAACAACATCATGCAATGGGGTAGGGGAGCTGTTTTACCTTAGATTAGGTTACCGGGTTGAATGGGGGGTGTAGTTGTTTTAGCCTTATTTCCATCTAAACTGGTAACTTGCATAGCGTGTGTGTGTATATAAATGTTTTGTGCCCTAAAGTATGCTTACAAAGCAATGCAAAAATAATGGACTGCATGTTGCTTAATAAAGAACATAGGGAGCTATGTATAAATGTAACTTTCAACCAGGATTTACACATTTACAAGTACAAATTTTTACAACTGCATTTATTTTGAAAAAATTGTTATGATGACAAGATGTGTGACTTCTGGGTGAAAATTATTTGAATCTACAAAAATAATTAGAGATAAAAAAAAACTGTCATTAGAAACATTAGAAATGTCTTATTTTATATCTAAAGTTTTCTTGACCATAGAAGAAAAGTAGGAACACTAATTCTTAATATGTTATAACACTTACCTGATAAAAGGGACCAGTACAGTGAATCTTAGGAATGACTTTGGGTTCATTTTTATGGAACATGGAGCAATATCAGCAGTATGTTAAAATAATGAGGCTTGCAGTGCAGTTGGGATCTCTCTTAATATTCCGAGGGTTTAAGAACAAAACACAAAAATGTTTAATCACTTTTCCTGTTTTTGTGGCCAAACATATTATTATTATTAGGATCAGAATGCGCCATATGTTCATATGGTTTTTATGCAGAATTACCAAACTTCACATTACACTGATCAAGTAAAAAGTGGCCCAAGCAGAAAGCTTTGTAACTCCTCTTTGAATCCTTAGCAATCCTCCCCTAATGACTTTCTCAATTGCAACAACCATAATTCATATTGGCTGTGCATTCTTTTAAAAAAAGGTCAGTCCAGCAAAAAGTGAAATTTTAGTGAACAATATAAAAGACACTAAGGGAGTAAACATTTCTCTTACCAAGATGAATTATCAGTTTGCATTCTAGCTTACTGATTTCTAGCTTATGGAATGCAAAGCTTATAGAATTCTAGCTTACTGAATGCAATGAAAATTTACTTTGCAAAGAGTAACCAAGGTGCAAGGATCTTTCCTTGCACGTGGTTGGTTGCTTAGAGTCATCCCATCTCTAACTTGCAATGGGATGTTCAAGCAAACATTCCTTTAGCAAATCATCCCCAGTGTCTCCTATTGAATTGCTATAAAGTCTAAGTCCAATGCTTCACAATGCTGCCAGGTGTGCTGTTTTTCAAATGTTTGCAATAGTGTGCATTTAACTTTAACTGTTTATTAAAAAAATGGAGGTCTCAGACTTAATTCCACCTCATATAAACAAACAGCTTTGCCAATGTGAGACAAACATACCTACCTGCTGTAGATTGTTGTGATTCATCTCATCTCACTCTCATCATCACATGCAGCTTGGTGCTGCTGTGCTTCCTGATTCCTCCTGTAGCTGGTCACATGACCCATTGTCCTTCAATAGGGAGGGCCTCCATTCTTCGGCATCTCTTTGCAGTATACTTTAACAAGGACTTGCTATTTAAAAAAAAACTCAACTGAAAACATGAAATAACAAATAGCTTTGGTATAGAAGAAAAATGAAAACTGTTGCTGCAATAATTATTTTTAATAGAGAGCGGCACCCTGAAATTATTATTTTTCATCCTTGTTTATTTTTAGGGTTAAAGCGCCTCTCCTTACTTTGTATTTAAATTCACCCTTCAAGTGCACAGACCAGCTTTACCCCAGCCAATCCCACTAGCTCACCTCCTAGTTACACATCCCAGATGCATTTACCCCTCTCTTTCTGACAGCACACCCCTGAGTTATCGCTCTTCACTGATCACCCCAGATTTACCTCACCTCATTTTACTCACCTTCACCCATCTTAATACATATACCCAATTCACATTACTTCTTCTAAACTGACCTCTCCCCCTCTACTTTTTCCTTCTTAATATGCAATCTAAATTTAATTCACTCTTCTCACTGCACACCCAAATTTTACCTCAACCCTATCACTGCAAATCCCAAATATACCTCACACCTCCCACTTCAAACCCCAAATGTACCTTATTGCTTTCACCACATACCCCAAATGTACCTCACAGCACACCCAAATTTAACCTCAACCCTTTCACTACGAACCCCAAATGTACCTCACCCCTTTCACTGCATACCCCAAACATACCTCACACCCCTCTCACTACATACCCCAAAATGTATCTCACACCCCTCTCACTGCACACCCCAAAATGTACCTTACCCCTCTCACCACAAACTCCAAATGTACCTCACACCCCTCTCACTGCACACCCCAAAATGTACTTTACCCCTCTCACTGCAAACTCCAAATGTACCTCACCCCTCCCACTGCATACCCCAAATGTACCTCACACCCCTCACACTGCATACCCCAAATGTACCTCACACCCCTCTCACTGCATACCCCAAATGCACTGCATACCCCAAATGTACCTCACACCCCTCACTGCATACCCCAAATGTACCTCACACCCCTCACTGCACACCCCAAATGTACCTCACCCCTCCCATAACAAACCTCAAAGTTAATTTACTGATCCCTGATATCAGAATTACCTCACCTCCTACTTCAAACTTCAAGTTTCCCTCACATTTCTGACCACATACCCGAAATTCATCTCATACCTCCCATTGCACACCCTAATAATTATTTCACCCCTCTTATTAAACACCACAAATTTACTTCACCCCTGCAAACCCCATTTTCCTCAGCTGTAAAAATAAAAAGCAAGCATTTCATCCAGGCAATCCTAAAACCTGGCCATTGTTTTTCTAGCTGAATAAAATGGGTCTTACTATAAATGTTATTGACAGAACTGAAAGAAATTACATTGCTGGTGTCTTTCCCAGAAACAGTGGCTACCTGAGCTATAAATGGCCGCATCTACAGCAACAATGGTGAAGGAGGCGATGGCCCTGATATTGTGACAGATTATCAATATAAATAGTTTGTCAGGGTAAAAGGAACTCCATGTATTTTTCTGTGACCAAACATGCGCATACTAACTTTCCTACATAAAGAAGGCGGCCATCTTGAGGATTTTCTTCATGCTGTACAGGTATCCATAGCAACAAAAGCTGCATTATCAATAGCAGTGATTAAGACTATATTAGGGTACATTTAATATTATTAGGAAGGTGTATAGTATTTAATATTTTATAGTTTTGTTCCGTTTCTGTAAAAAAAAAAACATTATTATACTAATATTAATCTAACTATTAAGAGGCCATTTTAAAAATGGGAAAAAGGTCAGGATATTTGAAAGCCATTTTTTTTCTTCCTCACGACTCAAAATCCCAAAATCTCATATTCTTACTGATATAAAAACTCAAAATTTACTCCATCACTTATAGCGACGGTACATATTCCAATGTAAATATAATGGGAGGCATTTATCAATTCTGTCACACAGCAAGGCAATGCTAAACAGAAACCTGGAGACAGATCGTTTGGCAGATTTAATTCAAGGTTACAGCTTCAGTCATAAATTCCTCCTTTAGATGATATGAAGTAACACTGGCAAAAAAAAAAAAAAAATGGACGCCTACCCTTAAGGCCTAATACACCTAAACAGATCCGCTGTTACTTTTGTAGTCAGCTGACTGATTCGATCAATCCTTAATCAGTAATTTATCGTCTGGAAGTCCCATGCATTGCACAGGTGTATGTGAGATTCTGCTCTTCCAATCGTTTTCCGTTGAAACTGAATTTTGATCAGATCTTTTGTACAAATGATACAACTTTAATATTACAAATGCATCCATATTATATACAACTGATCTTATACTAAATAATTGTTTTTTTTAGGGCAGGTTCAGACCTGCTTCGGAATAAAGCGATCCCGCGTGGCTCCTGGTGGCTGGCATGCCCGCCGCTTGGTCACTCAAACCGCAGTACTCTGTCTTAGAGAAGCAGCATTTGTACTTTAGACAGCTGGCAGCAGGGAGTGGTACTGGTACTGCTTATTGCGGCCCCCATTCATTCTCCATGTAGGGTCTCCCCAGAGGCCGGTGTTTCCTGGCATGAGGAAGCTGTAAATGCATCACAATTTCATGGCCCATTTGAACATAGCCTTACAATCAGTTAACTGCTTAATCCCCAGATCATTTTATTGGATCAGATATTGGGCAAAATGTAAAAATCATCCTGTGTGCACTTAAAGAGGAACTAAACCCAAAAGTGCCTAAAACAAAAAAAAAAAACATTTACTTTGAATCCCGCAGGGCAGTCTGATCCATCTGGAGGTCTCTTCCATTGGGTCCCACATCGTCCCGGCATCTGCCTGCGAGCCGTTGTGCCGGGCGCTGCCATCTTCGTCTCTTTTTCCGGGTTCTTCTTCCTACATCACCCGACCCAGGCGCAAGATCGGGTGGCATAGGTTGGGAAATTTTTTTTTTCTCAAGAAAAGGCTCCTTCTGCGCATGCCCAAGATGCTCGAGCCTGGCGTAGAAGGAGCACCCAAGAGCCAAGATGCCTGACGTTGGTGTCCTGGGAGGCTTTGTGCTCCCATTCATTCTTGACCACCTAGGCGATCAAGAATTAGGGGGCGGTGCTGCAAAAAAAAAACAGAATTTTTACCTAACATAAAAGGGTTGTCTACCCTTTTATGTAAAGTAAAATTTCTGAGTTTAAGTACGCTTTGGGATGCTGTTATCTCTTTTGCTCCGCACAGTGTTTTACAAAACGTACCACAGTGCCATTAAGTTGATATTATTATCATTAGTGTAATTAATGAACTGTATTTTTTTATAGCACCAACATTTTATGCAGCACTGTATATTAAATAGGAATGTGTTAATTTTAAAGCTGCCCAGTGCACCGCAATGCACAACAAAATCATTTTTTATTTTTTTAATGAATGTATTTTTGAAATACATTTCAAAGTTTGTTTGTAAGTATATATTTTTTTTAACAAAATTACATAGGAAAATCAGAGAGAACAATTTATAAACAAACATAAAACACAGTGGAATTACCAGTTAAACATCAGAGCAAAAGATGAGAATAAACATAAAACAATGAGGGTTAGGACTTGTTGCATTAACCACCGCACAATGACTATGACATTCATCATGAAAAACATGTAACTGCTGTAAACAAAGTAATTGCATGCTACTTTTTTAAATCGCATTAGGGCATTGTCATGCCATGCTGTATATTTTGCTGCAGTGCATCAGCAAGGTGCATTTGGTTCGCCTTAAAAGAAGCAGGAACCAAGTATATGAACGCATGCCTTATGCATTGCCATTTGATGCAATTCCGCATGCATTATTCCAACACTCTAGTGGGAAGAAGCCCTAACTGCACATGTCTCGCAATGTTTCTGCTTTGGACTAAATTACCTTTCTTTCAGAGTCTTTTTTTCCTAAACAATAAAAAGAAAATGTTGTGTGGTAAACCATAAGAATCCAACACACACACAAAAAAATAATATGTAAAATAATCATATCTGAATGTCACATCCCCTGTCACTGTCATTATCCTGTCATTTTACCTCTTACAACTTTTATGATGGCAGATTCTTAAAATACTGAAATGATGCCTTAAAATTAGTCACTTCCCTTTTTTTATATTTTATTCCATTTTAAAGACTATGAGCCTATTAGATGCTAATGGCAAATTACACCTTCCAAACTAAATCTCTTCAGAAGTGCTTGGTAAGAAGCCTTTTCAGGTATAATACCAAGGAGCTATCATTACACAAACACAACTTCAAAGAGATTCAGCTTCATTACAAGATATGCGGGTTTCTACTCTTCAAAGTGGCACGGGCTCACCTGCATGTGAGAATTTTTTCTGGCTGTTGATCAAACAGAGACGCAGAGAAGCCCAAATGTACCGACAGAAAAGATTGATCGTGTCTGAGGAAAAACATACATAATGATCTGTAAATATTTTCCGGCTTGTGCGTCCCTGGCGAAATGTTTTTACAAAACCCTGAGGGCTAGTTTGGACCAGCGGTAAAGATTGCGTTACCACTTCCTTATCCCAGTGATTGAAATGCTGCCGTAAGCGTTTTTCTAGCGCAGAGGCAACTGAGTTGCTAGCAAGGTGCCAGCTGCTCGGAGGTGCCCAGGAACCGCTGTTCCCACTGCTTGTTTGAACAAGCCTTAATATCCCTGGCATCACCGTGGTGGCACGATGGCTCAGGTTCTCCACCTGTTTGCATGGGTTTCCTCCCACATTCCATAAATATGCTGTTAGGTTAAATCCCCCCCCCCCCTGTACCAATGACATATAACTAGGGACATTAGATTGTGAGCCCCTTTGAGGGACAGCTAGTGACAAGACTTTGGACTTTGTAAAGTGCTGCGTAATATGTTGGTGTTATATAAATTCTAGGTAATAATGGTAATTGCCTGGATGAAGTTGGGGGCACACACATTACCACTGCCAGGTATTTATTTCTGCTGTCTGTGGCCACCCTTATTGAGATTTCTTTTTACTTCATGTTACAAAAAAAGAGGAAATGAGAGATTATACGCACTGCAATATGCCAGATGAATCCTATGTCATCTATTCACAATAATAATAGTAATCTGTTTTCTTATGAAATAGGGTAGTGAAGGGGGTGTGAACCAAGGATTTTGTTTTACTATTAAAAAAAATTAGGGGAAGTTTGTATTGCTGTCTGTGTCCCACCAGGGAATTTCACCCTCTCAATTTGTCCTGATGACCATTCAAATGGGATAGAGAATGATGAGAACTTTAATATTTTCCCGTTGTCATTGAAACAGAAGGCAAGGTAAAATCTTCCAATAGAGACACATTTTCCAGGTGACATCTAGGGACAGATTTTATGTATCTCCAGCATCAGAAGACAAATTTCTGTGGCTGCTCTCAATTATTTTAGCTATTTTTTCTCTTTATAAGACTGAAGTAAGTTTTTGGTAATATGAAAACCTACATTAGCTATTGATTACCTTTATATACAGTCAGGCAGGTCTTTGCTTTAAATAATTGGGGGGAACAGAATGCCGAGACATCACTTGAAGGACTTCATTGCTTCTGCTTTTAACCTCCTCCAGGTTAACTTTATTAGGTGTAGAAAAGCAGCAATAGATCATTGTAATGAATCTAGACCTTGATATTTGTGAACTAAAGCAACCATTGCCCATGTTCTTACTCTGCTTTAATGCCACTGGAAGAATTAATACCCATAGGGAGACAAGGCCTATATTTCAAGCAATAATTGAGCCAGAGCAATGTAAAGCAAAGTTGGTCATCCATGGACCTAAGTATTGAGCCATTAAGTGCAGTACAAAGAGCCACTGCAATACAAATGACTTTGTTGCCAACACATCAAATAGAAAGCACCTTAAGTTTTAAAGTTGGAATGTTTGCTTTTAAAAGTGTTAAACGAGGGACAGGTTACTTAATAAGTCATTCCATGCAAATGACAGAATAAATACATACCTGTCTTGACCTTCATCTTACATTTGCAAAAAAATCTTCCAAGAGTGCCCCAGCATGTTGTGGTTTCTTCTGCTGACCCCTAAAGCACCACAGGACACAGAAATGGCATGGGGATTGGAAGAAGGAGTGCAAGGGGAAGAACCAGGTATTCCACACTCCTGGAAGTTTGTCTACTGATGATTTTTTGGCAGTGCCATAATGATCAAGGGAGCAGCAGAAGAAAACACAGAACAGAGGGGGTCAGACATCCACATGTAGCTTTTCAGGAGACATAATGTATATTTATAGATGAAAGGGCAGGTACCGGTAAGTATTCACTCCTTTGCAGGGAATGCTTTCTTTCTTTGGTATTTACTCCTGCAGTGCTATGCATGATACATTGATATCTGCTTTATAAAAAGCCTATGTCTAGAAAATGCACCCAGCAACACCCATTTTGGTGAAATGTATTTATCCTTCCAATATATTTTGACAGAAATTGGAGAATTAGCAGATAAAAAAAAAAAAAACACCAGGAAACATATGAACTATATGCAGATACCGGTAGCGGCACCAAGAATCCAGCTCGAAAAGTAAGGGTGCCAACCACAAAGCCACTATGTTGCACATGTGGTTTGCTATGTTTAGATGCACTCATACAGTCAACAAACCACTGGCAGGAAACCCATATCTACCATAACTATGCAAATGCACCCAATCATAGCACATGCATAAAACATTAATACTTGTACATGTTCTCTTGTGATACAAACACAGATTTAATCCTGGCCTCTACATTTTACTAGCAAGACAAAGACCTCTCTGACATCCTACAACCCTGAAAATGCTAATCCTGATATTTAGACAGACAGGTATGACTATGCTAGTGATCAGGTTACTTTGTATTGTTTGATCCTGCATGTATTTACTTGTGATCAACAGTAATCCCATCACAGCTCATAGTAGGTGTGCTAAACCTGCACACCAGCACCCTCTGCAGGTCAACTGGGGAATTGCTGCTACAATAAAAAAGCTCACCAGTACTTTTATCATATTATTCTGCACATTTTGCACACAAGATGATCCTTAATTATTTAATGTGAGCTCACACATATAAATGCTAGCACGTTTTTTTAAATAGAAGCATGTATGTCTATTGAATGACATGGAAGGAATCACAACAGTGTAAAATGCCTAAATGGGTTGGTATCTGGGTTGGGAAGAATGCAGCTTGCTGCAATGGATGTGATCTACTAAAGTTCTCTAAGACTGGAGAAAATAGATATTTTTAAAAAGAGAGGTCAGTAATTACAGCATTGCTTTCACTGCAGGTTTCCTTTTGCAAAAGTAACACGTTAAGGAAGACTTTTGGCTGTGAAACATTAGCACAAATGACAAGTTCACTTTAAATGGGGATGTACAGAAAATCATATGTGCAATCTATAAATGAAATGAAATCATAATTACGGTAAATAACAAGTACTGTGCAATACCAATGAAAGTTACTCACACATAATAAAATAGGTTGTGCTCACCTTGGGTGAAATACTGACATGTATACAGAGGTCCCTAGACATCAGTCATCACTCCACAATGGGAATGACCAACTGCTGTTCATTCCTTTGGAGCACAGCAGGGTGCCACTCACTCATCCTTCCCCTCCCCAACCCCATAGAACAAAATGGCGCTGTCTGTACAGTGCTCATTTATTCACCTGTCACTGTACACATTCACAAAAGTGTTTCCAGTGATGATCCTATGACATCCATCAGATGTCTGTATGGGGCTTCATGTTTCACCATAACTTAGGCCGTGCTGCTATGACTTTTTCAATAGTGCCCAGCCATGGCACTGAATATATGGAAATGTCCAGCAAGGTCTACACACTGCATGTAATTCCCAAAGTAAAAAAAACATGGTGACCTTAGATTGTAATAAAGACATAGGTCTATGGTAAGGGCATTAGATTGTGAGCTCCTTTCAGGGACAGTTAGTGACATGACTATGGACTTTGTACAGGGCTGCGTAATATGTTGGCACTATATAAATACTGTAATATTGTTCAGATTTATGCAGGACAATACAATGCCCAACAACAGTGCAACTCTCCTAACCCATTAACATATTAGGGACTCTGCAGAGGCTGCACCCATCAAGAGACCCCCCAGCATCTGTGCGCTTCTTGCTTCGAAGACATGGTTTAATGGTTCATGGTTTCAATCAACCTCACATTAAACAAGGCAGAAAAAAAATGCTCCAGTATTGTTTCTCCAATTTATTTTCAGTTCAGTTTGATTTTCAAATCAACTTATTGAAGTGGTCAATTGATTGCCCATTTAAGTGAACTCTGGTGGTCTTTGAACCTATGGGTGGTAGATTGCATAGTTTTTGCCAAATTACTTTCATTTGTGTTTGCAATTACCATTGGCTCAAATTAGGTGAACAATATAGTGCAACGTTTAGCTCATTTAAACCACCTTCAGCTATCAGAGAAACCTGACTTTTGTATTTATCCAATCTCATGCTAGGGGAGGGACCAGACCTGTGTGTGTTATGTACCTGCTGCTGTATGCCTTTCCCAGGTAAAACTGACCCCTGATATGTATTTCATCTGTGTATTTTACTATTTTCCTGGAGTTTAGATTTAAACATTCTCAACTCTTCCACTTCAGCGCCAAAGCACGTGCATACAAATCAACAGCATTCAGCCACAGTCAATACGAAATTCTCTCTCCCTCACGCAGCTGATTTACCATTTTTATTACAAAGTGAAGGCTCTTAGGAGAAGGCAAAAGAAAAAAAAAATCTAATCAGGCTGAAGAGATAGGAAAGTTGCAGAGACTGGTGCGTGTTGGTGCCCCCCTCCTGATTCTATCACAGCTCCATCTTGTATTCATTGCTTCCCAGTGTCGTTATGACACAGTCACACAAATCAATGGAGACAGCGGAGGCTGGGCCCGGTGCTGAAAGGCAGCCGACACAGACAGGCTTTTCCTGAACTCCGATTTGCTAATAACACATAATAGCTGCTATTTGCGCTCGTATTAAATCATACATTTCACTGCAGGTTTATTGGGGGATTTTTAAAACTCCTTGCCAAATTGGATTTTCTTGTTGGCTTCTAATTTCCAGATCTATCATTTAAAATTAAACTCCCGAGTGCAGCAGGGGAGCGAGATTGGAAGGGGGGGGGGGGGTGATCCTGACCAACCAACACCAGGGTAGTCATGGTTGCCCAGTAAGCAATCATATTTTTACTCAACGGGAAAGGAACGGACATTTTTTAGCATCTTGAGTTATTATTGCAGCATTCGGTCTTGTTTGATTTAACGTTCACATTTTTGTAATCTTGGTCTTGCTAAAATGCATCTAAGGCCTAAACGTTTTTGATTTTAGTTTTGAATGAAGCAGTAGGGGTGTAGAAACTCTGTCAGGTTCTTAATGCTTGAGATGATTTACTGTATTTGTCCTGGTGACCAAGTGAGCAAAAATCCAAAGTTTTGAATTGTCACTAGAACAAGAGGCAGTGGCATCACTTGAAGATGTGAATGTGGTCAGACCATCAGCACATAGGTAGGCTTATGATCCCATTTAGTTTTGTCTTTGCCCATCAGGTACAAGTTCTTCCAGCAATTAGCACCAGCCATCAGCTGCAGGATCTTCTTGACATTTGCTCCTACCACCAAACCCAGAAGATCCTATACTATCTCTAAAACGGGAAACAGCAAAAAATCTTTTTTTCAATTTATCCACAAGTAGAAGCAAATGTTTTGGCTTAAATATAGTTTCAATATAGAGATGAGTATATTATCCACTAGGGGGAGCTATCAGTGGCTCAGCACACTGATTCTTTGCTTTGCTCACTTAGCTCCCCCCATCTCCAGCAGCACTTATTCACCTTTCCTTACTCCCGCAATGCTCTGATTGTCCACTAGGGTTGGTGAAAGCTATATGAAAGACCAACCCCACCCTGTCAGAGCTTGCACAGGGCTCCTTTCCTGGGGCCACATGACATAGACCAATCAAGAGACACTACTTCTTCCCTTATAGTTAGACACATGCCTTGGTTTGAAGATTACATCTACTTTAAAGAAGGCCTGCATTGACAGAAATGCATAGACTACCATTGCTGACCTCCTACTTGTTGCCTGGCTCATATATTAATCCAATAGCTTCATTACTTTGTGGGTCACTGACTAGAAACAGGTGTGCAGACCATGGAAAAAAAATTCTGTGAACCCCATTTAGCTCTATGTGACCTGAACTGATATAGAGGACAATGTTTTCAGGGTGGCAGGTCTAGGAAAAAAAGTGTAACATTTGCATTGATACAAGAATCTTAATTTTAAAGAGCTTTATACTCATTTAAATCCAATCATTTAACCTTCATATAAGTTTAACATGTTTGTGCAATTGCAAAAGCTTTTTAAATCTGCAACGTTTATTAAAACATAATATCAAGTCACCCCTTTATTAAAGTCTTTGCTGGGGTGCTTTCAGTTTTTATTATTAGCCAGTATTTATATAGTGCCGACATATGACACAGCACTTTACAAAGTCCATTGTCATATCACTAACTGTCCCTTAAGGGGGCTCACAATCCCTACATTGGTCTTGTGTCATTAACACTTTTTTTGAAGGAAAGCTGATTAACCTAACTGCATGTTTTTTTGGATGTGGGAGGAAACTGATGCAAACATGAGGAGAACATACAAACTCCATGCAGATAGTGTCCTGGCTGGGATACAAACCTGTGACCTAGTGCTGCAGAGGCCAGAGTGCTATCCACTGAGCCAACCATGCCGCCCTTATGGAATGACAACTGCATCAACAACGCACCCCTGGTTTAGACGATCCGGTCATACATTGCACAGTTTACCATCATCATTATCAGGAAGTTGTCGCAGACCGATGACTTTCAGCCGATGCTGAAGCAAGTGATTATACACTCAAAAAAAAAAGGAAAACAGAAGACAGTAATGAAGAAAAAAGGATATTTGAGATAAAGGGCTTTAGCATACTGAATGTCATCCAGCAAGGGTGTAGATCTAAATTAATAAGCTTGTAACATGCAGAAAAGGAAAAGATGATAAGGAACTGTTGTTAAGTAATTGGGCTATGCCGTACACTGTGTCACTATGTGGAGTTATTGGAAACTGCATTATGTTCCCTTGTGGCCTAAAATTTATGAAGATACGGGCATCATCTGTGCATGACCTCCTCCCACAGACGCACACTGTGCCCAGCTCGGCACTGATGGATAAACCTATTGACTGTGTGCAGTATCATGCCCCTGAGGCTTGTCCTGCAGCTCTCCCCTCAGTTGCTGCTCCCAGTCCTGCTGCTTTGTTTTCACGGTTTGAACCTTATGACAGCGGGAGAAGCCTTGTGGTTCATTGATTGCCCCAACCGCACTGTAATAGCCTAAGTAAGCTCAGAGACGCCAACGGCCCTAATCGTCATCTTAGGTTACAGATGGCGAAGAGTTTATGAGCACGCTCTATAGGAAGCTGTGCCTGAGCAAAACTGCAGATCGCTCTTGAAGTGGACTTTTCAGTACTTTTACAAGTCGGCATGAATCAGTTTCTAACTTAATATATAAAGTAACAGAAAATATTCAGATTTTATTATTATAGTAATCCTCAATACAAAATTTAATTCTTGGTACTCTGTAAAAGAACATTTTTACCTTTTTTTAGAAAGCAGTAATCTCTTTCTTAAACAGCTTTGGGTCCTGCTGCTATCTGACACTTGTGAGCGTGATGGATCGTGTGCCCCTGCTGGGTGTTGTGGTTCCTCCCTTTAGGAGTGATGTAGCATCTGGCGGAAGGAACCACAGCACACAGCAGGGGAAACTATATACGACACATCTGGCTATGGCAGCAGCTTAGCTATTGAGACAGCAAAGATTTCTCTGTCTTCTAGGAAAGACAAGAATGTCTGTCTGTTTTTCAGTATTAGAATGTAAAATAGGTAATAGGATCATCTCAAATTGCCGTTCCTAGTAAATTACTGTAAGTAGGCTAAGATGATGTCATTTTTTTTCCCGTATCTTTTACCTATTGATCAGACTTCAACATTGTGGTGTCAAGGTAAAAGTTTGCAAAGGTAACCAGTCTGTGTCAGACATTAGTATACACAACCACTTTTACCCCATATCAATGGGCCATAGACATCAGCTTGGTCAGCTTACCTCCTGATGACCGGGCCCCTGTTTCAGCTGACTTTTTCACAGTCATGAAGATCCTCTAGGCATCTTCTACTCACTCCATGTCACTGGGTGGTGGTTTACCACTGCAATGACCTGACTCAATAAAATTAGTTCGGGCAAGATCTTTCATAGTCCAATAAAAACACCCAACATTGGAGCTACCTTTCTATCTCCAGAATTCCTGAACAGGGTACTACTTCTCAAATATATAAAGATTATTTTTGCTGGTAACGGTTTTCTGGATTTAACATTAGTTCAGTTATGGACAGGCACCATTGAGCCTGAACTTTGCCCAAGTTATTCAGGTTGCGTCATTAAAAATTTTTAAGGTCATCCAGAAGGTTGCTCCATCAAAAGCCTGAAGTCTTTCAATGTCTAATTGAATAAATCATTGGGTTTATAGGCTAACCAATCCAATAAACAGTGTTAGTGCAAGGTGAACCTGTAAATAAAAATGTAACAGCATTACTTTTTAGTATTTGTTTGACTGGAAGGGATACGGACAAAACACAGGCATTAGGTACCTACCCACCAAGTTCATGCTGATGACCTCATCCTCTTGACCACCCAGTGCACTTTGCCATCATATGCACCAGCAATGCACGGCTGGTATATTCTGACTTTGTTGTGCTACCCATCAAACATGTTAGGGGCAGGTGCAAGCTGGCATCTGCCCCCCATCTTCCACGACTAAGCAGCCTGCCGGTCCTGCACTTGGTTTGACCCCTAGAGGCCAAAAAAAGCTTCATAAGAACTTGATCTCCGTGCCTTGTATACTTCTTAGTTTTTGAACTGCTGGGCAAAATGTAATAAGCAAAGTAGTCCCCCAGCAGAGGTATATAAAATGGCTCTGGCCAAAAGTAAAATGTTGGTCTTTGTTCATAGACCACAGAGGGCTTGCCCACTTCTTTCCTCTGTCTAGCAGGTACCCATACAGGGATTACAGTTGCAAATGAGTAAAAAAAAAATCTTATAAATTGGTACAGGTCATGACACCTTTGCCGCTTACCATACATTAAGTTCACTAAACTAGGTTAGTTAATTTCACTTTTAAAGATAATTTTCTCATTATAATGTTTGAGTAAGAAAATGTCACACAGGTGTGAATATGTTATACCTTTCAGTGCAATTACTGAACCATCCTTTAAATATTAATGTGATAAAGAGCGTTCAATGCCGTGTGATCTGTGCTGCTGGTTTGCCACACAGCGTGATACCCCAAAGCCCCCCCATTTACCACTGGTTTCATAATTATTTTAAAGATAAACCACATTGTGTTCACATCCAGTTTACCAAAGCACCGTGTATTATTAACAATTGTCAATATTAAAAACAGAATACAATGTTTACCTTTTTTTTCCATCTGCATCTCCTGTCACCACTTTGTATTCATTTGCTATATAACTATACTGCACATGGCACTTTTCAGGGTGCTTTTTCTGATGATGACAACAGGAGACTAGGTCTGTAAAGCTTTCAAAAGTGACCGCTTGCAGTCTTTATTGGTAGCACGTATGGCAGGGTGAGAATGCAGAAGCACAATTGGAAGACAGGGACTTGTCACTGCTGTCAGCTTATAACCTAGAACAGTGTTCCTCAACCAGGGTTCCTTCAGACATTGCTAGGAGTTCTCTGAGCACTGAGCAATGTGTGACTCTCAGGTTGGAGATAAGGTGACACCAATGATGTATTTGGCTATCTGTAATGGTGACATTCTTCCTAATTCCTACTAATGTACTATGAGCTGTGGATATAGAATTTAATTCATGGGCTTCCTTAAAATTATTTAAAGGTTTCCACAAGGTAAAAAGGTTGATAAACGCTAACCTAAAATGTCTTAGCAAGGCCCTTCACTGCAGGATCACCAGGTGTTAATTTAATGGAAGCTGCATGACTGTTAAGTTAGTGTAAACATGTTATAGGTAAAATCAGATCTTAGTGATTGGGTATACATATACTTTTATTTAACCCACCCCTCCTTCACCAGAATCTTCTACATCAGGGGTGTCAAACTCAAATACCCAGAGGGCCAAAATTAAAAACTTAGACAAAGTCGCGGGCCAACCTTGAAATTTATTGAAAAAATTGAGGACATTTTTCCTTCTCATTAGATATAAACCCTTTTCATATGGAAACAAAGAGGTTTTGCTTCACATTCAATCTGGAACAAGCTTATAATAGAGAAAGAGGCATAAACATTTATTTTATTTTATTTAGGAAAAAATCTTATGTCTCTTTCTCTGTTTGTAGCCTTCTAAGTTAAATTTCAATGGTAACCTTTTTGCACAGGCTAACAATAATAACAATATTCTTCTTCAATGAAAATCCAACCATTCAAGTCTATGCCTTGGGGTAGCAAGGAAAAGTACAGCTGAGTGGGAGTGCTGGAAATGCCAAACGGGGCCAATGCAGAGCTAAATCTTATAAGTGGCTCGCTGCTTAAACTCCCTCTTCATTGAAATAGTGCCACTACTAATATTCCCGGCATTATTTGCGTCTATAAAACAGTCCAATGCAGGGGCCATGCATAGGCAGAGAGCCCGCTGGTCTATAGACATGAGTGATGCCGGGAACTGTAGTAGTGGCGCTATTTCAATGCAGTGGCGGGCCAGCAGCAGGTCATATTTAGGATTCCTTTGGGGGCCAAAAAAAAGGACGTTGGGGGCCAGAGTTTGACACCACCTGCTCCACATTAAAGACCAGGAATTCCTTGTCTATGGAGCACTAACTCTCCTTACCATGAACACATTCATAGCAGCATTGTGACACCAGCGACTTTGAAGCATAGATTTGTACAGCAGCTATGATATTTTAGTGGCCATAGTTTTTGTCTATGGAGCTACATATCACCATGATAATCAAAAAGTTGCACTGTATAACATGAAAAGCGAATGAAGCTGGTGGTACTGTAGCTGCTGTCTATTGGCATCTTACATTCTGCAGCATTTACATTTGCAGCAATGGAACAGGTAAGTCATCCTGCTGCTAGAGAATTCATGACAGCAACAGGATCACAAGTGCCTGGCATGAATTCACTAGTAGCAGGATGACTTACCTGTTCCATTGCTGCAAATGTAAATGCTGCAGAATGTAAGATGCCAATGGACAGCAGCTACAGTACAACCGGCTTCATTTGCTTTTCATGTTATCCAGTGAAAGCAAATCAGCTACAAAGTTGCGTTTGTGACAGCTTTTAATGCTTTCAAGCATTTTTGCAAAACCTGTCAAAGATGCTACATCTACTGATAGAGGGAGGTGCATGCATAGGTCATTAGCCAAACAATCTACTGGAAAACTAGATTCTGGTTTGTTGAAATAACTGAAGACAGAATCCTAACTGATAAAGGCGTTTGTATTGATTTATTTATTTTACAGCCAAAGGAAGACATGGGAATATCTACCAATGATAGAGAAAAAGGACAACACTGATACTAGGCATACATTATGCTATGTTGTAATAGGTTAGACTTTAATTCAATATACCATGGAATCATAAATCACAGGACAACAGTGACACAGAAGTCCTCTCCTCTTCCTGTGTCACTGTCTGTATCTGTCTGTCATTTGCAACTCCTATTTAATGTACAGCTCTGCGTAATATGTGGGCGCCATATAAATACTGTTTATTATTAAAAATAATTATTAATAATAATAATATGTATAATAATATTAATTGTAAGCTCTTCTGGGCAGAGTCCTCTCCTCCTCCTGTGTTACTGTCTGTATCTGTCTGCCATTTGGAACCCCTATTTAATGTACAGCTCTGCGTAATATGTGGGCGCTATATAAATACTGTTTAATAATAATAATAATAATAATAATTGTAAGCTCTTCTGGGCAGAGTCCTCTCCTCCTCCTGTGTTACTGTCTGTGTCTGTCTTTCATTTGCAACCCCTATTTAATGTACAGCGCTGTGTAATATGTGGGCGCTACATAAATCCTGTTAATTAATATTAAAATAATATTAAAACTGTAGGTCTTTCTTAAACAATTGTAACCAAAAAAACTGATCAGAAAAGCCATTTTTTGACAAATCAAACTCTGGCGGACTACTGAAACTATATAAATTTATTAGTGTTGGCATTGTAATCAATTTTCAGAATTCTGAGTAGTGCAAGGTGGCAAAACGATAGATATTCTCTAATCTATTTTTGATCAGGGAAATATTGATCGTTTGGCAGATTAGGTACCGGTATATATCTAATGCTCCATTCCTACCATAAGGCAACCAATTATATTTCCAGCAAATCCTGTAGTGTATTTCTAGGGCACTTATCAACGAAAACCCGCACAAAAGCGTTACAATCGAGAATGTCATCTCCACTTTAATTATACCAATCAAGCCAGGATTAGGCAGAAACTGCTGAGTATGTGCGGATGTTCACATTACTCTCGTCTTATACAAACGTACAAACAGAATGCCCACTTATGTGCTCGGGGGTCTCTGTGCAAATGTCAACGTGCATTAAGGTTATTGTAACAATGCGAAATGCACTCAGCCACAGCTACGTACTATTAAGAAAAAAAAAAAAAACAACGCAGCAATAATGGTTCTCTACACCCAGACAGATCTGGGCTACAGACAAAGAGAACACCAGAAATGGCGTGTACAGACTGACATAGGTGTCCTTGCTCTTTAGATAATATATTTTTATAAACTCTTTGCCCCTGCAAGATTGCAAAGCACCTCAACTTCCTCGCAACCCCCCACCACCACCAGCAAACCCCCTCAGTCTGTCGAGCGACGGTCTGCGTGATTGGCGCGCGGGGCGGTGAAGAAGAAAAGAATAGGGGTAATAAAAATGTAATTACATAAAAATGCTAACGATATTCCATCTGTTATTTCACTTGGCCTAGTGGGCTCCTCCAGCTCCACGTTCTGCCATTACTGCAGCTCATAGCGACAGAATAATGGAAGCGTAAGCGGAGGGGGGCAGTGGAATCCTTATTAATCTGATGCATGAGGAATAGCAGCCATCATTACTGGGACGAGAAGGAACTCACGAATACTCTAGCCTGCGCACGCTTGCTGTTCAGCAGGGAGCTTGTCACTGGCTCGCTCTTGGTTGCCCTGGAAACTGACTCCTGCAAAATAAAGATTATTAAAGCGCATATGATTATGGGCTGCTGCTGAATCACATTCTTATCTTACAAATTTCATTTTTCAGCCCAAATTGCATTTCGGCCCTCTCCCCCCTCCTCGCTCAACCTTTCTCCCCCTCCGTATTCCCAATCAAACACAAAAATCTGACATAACCTTCAACCTTCTACATCCTTGGCTCATAATTAGACAAATAAGGATTTTAGACGCACAATAGGCGTTAAAAAATTTGCTTCTTGGCTTGGCGGTTAAATATAATATAAATTAGTTTTTATCATAAGGATGCAAACTTCCACCAAATACAAATAATGATCAGCATTAAACAAAAAGCTATGTGATTGTTAAAAAAAAATAATATTTTAATGTAAATGATAGATTTGTACATGTTTTGTGTTTAGTGGGTGGAAATAAACATAGTGATGATGCAGTGAGTTTGATCCACTGCATTGTAGGTACAAATTAATTCTATTGCATTGTAGGTACACAGGCAAACCCTGCTGGGAATGATAAATAAGACCCTTTCTTTGTGGTCTGACAAATACAAGAAATGGAAGGCTTATAGGCGAGTAAAAGACAAGAATTTTTGAAGGCATCTCCTAGCACTCGCCAGCAGAGGGAGCTCCAATCATTCAGGGGAGACAGTAGCAGAATTTTTGAGCTTTGTTGATCACACCCAATGACAACAGGTCCAGTAAACAGATCACATAACCCCCCACCAAAAAAAGGTTTACGTAGCTCCTCTTTATACACAACAACCTAGCTTTTCCTTTGTCATCATTTCTAATCTGCAGCATTTTAGACAGTAAAGGATAGAAATCTGTTAACAGAAGTGATATATTCAATATGTAAATTACAAAAGAAAAACTGTGACCTTAACATAAAATACAAACAGCTGTTCAATAAAAAAAATCAATGTTTAAAAACTCAAATACAAGCTGAAGTAGGGATGTGCGGAATGCAATAACCCATGGCAGCAAATCAGAAATTATTTTTCCACCAACTGTAATGCACTGAATTTTCTAAATGTTTGTCAAAGGTTCTGAGTTTTTCACATCATCATTGCTCTTTGCACTATTTCATGATATCAGATTGATGCTTCCATTTATAGAGCTTGTAGGCACACCTGTGGGGCTGCGCAGAAGTGCACAGAGTTAAGCTATTTGCAGACTAGCAGATAAAAATGCTCCTGGGTGCCAAGCGGTTGACAATTGGCATCAGGGAGAGCTAACAGGCAGACAGGCTTTTTAAGGCAATTGCATTTCAGTTTTTTACATCATCCTTGCTCTTTACTCTGTTGCATAACCCTAGTTTGACTTCTCCATTCGTCTGTATAGAGCTATAAGTACACCCTTGAAACAGGAGGACAGAAAACTTAGGAGAATCTACAATGAATACTTTGCTGTGCTGCAGAGAAGAATAAGGCTATGTTCAGACTAGCGGTTAAAAACAGCACCAGCAATGGGCACCAATCGGTGACCCAGCAGTGATAATACGTTTTTGCAGGTGTTTGCAAATTCTTAGGCAAGTGTTTGCTTGAAGTTGGAAGCAGTGCATTTTTATATGGAAATTATTATTATTTACCAGGATTTATTTAGCACCAACATATTACGCAGCTTTGTACATTAAATAGGGGTTGCAAATGACAGACGAATACAAACAGTGACACAGGAGGAGAGGACCCTGCCCCGAAGAGCTTACAATCTTGAAGTAATTTAGTCTTCAAATGCTTAGGGCGTTGTTCTGCTCTTGGACGATTAAAAAAACGCAAACAGCTGCTAAAAAAATAGGAGAATTGATGAACCTATTCGTTGGAATGTTAACTTTTTTTAGGTGGTTGCTAAATGTAGGTAACGGCAGCAGTACCACCTGCAAAAAACACTATTATTTTTAATTATCTGAACCCCAACCATTTGGACATTTTCTATGCAATCAATTGAGAATAGTGTATGGCTGGCATTAAGCAGGACCGTGCTGCATTTGAGGTCTGGTATAATAAAAAAGAGAACGTGGGGTACCCTACACCTGAATGTTTAATGCAAAGGTACAGCTGTACTGGGGAGAAGTAAACATAAAATGTAACTATATTCATATAAAGTTCTAATAATAAAACTGTCACATATATACATACATATAGGAAGTAGGATAGTGTATCACCAGAGCTACAGGGATGTTTGTAGTAGCTAATCACACAACTAAATTCACCAGCGATTAGTCGCTGAGTGTAGCGATTGATCACTAACCAGATTAAACCAATTACTCTGTATGGGGTAAGTACATACCCTGTAGTAGCGATTAATATTGAATGATAATTCAGTGCTCTAGCTGCGTGCAGTTAATTGTTAGTACAGCTAATACATACTTGTGTAGCTTACACCATAGGGAGCCAGTTGTTACATCTGTTTAGCGATTGATTGCTACTCTTGGCGATTTTAATAGCTACTAAAGCTACTAAATTTTGCATTTCTAATTCTAGTCTATTGCCATGAGGGCTTGAAAACAAATATTTGCAGGCTGTTTAAAGCCAAACGTCAATTTATAATACAAAAATCATTGCTACTACATCAGCTGTTTGCAAAAATGTAATTATATTATATGATCGTAAATGTGTAATGATGTTTTAACGCACTGTACTGGGGCTGGGGGGGGGGTCTATTTATAAAGAAGTGAATCTGACATTCATCAAACATTGTTTGGTGGAGAGTTCTCCAGGTTCATGTGTTTTCATTGGGGGTGATTGATTTTTCCACCGAAAAAGTTTGGTGAATATGTGATTCACTGCTTTTTTAAATAGACCCCTAGGAATTAGGATATCTAAAGATCTTAGCTGCATTGTAGGTGGCTGCAAAAATGGCTTCTAGATTATGTATTATAATGCACCCATGACTTTTCTAAGGGAGGTACATGTGTGGCTGAAGATTCCCTAAAGGCTTCCATGCTTACACGGTCTGCTGTCTGCAACACACGCTGTAGAATTGACCGAATGTGCGATGACCACATTAGTGGGTAGCTGTCATAGAAGAGAGAGCAAGCAGGGCGCAAAGAAGACAAGCCAAAAATAATCAGGTATGCCTGCAGGCAGCTCGTGGGGTCTGCACTTAAGGTGAATCCGTCACAAACCTAGATAACTCAAGCTGAGCGAAAAAAAAACCCCCACAATAAAATGATTTTTAGATTCAGAGATTAAGAAACCAAATTGGAAGGTAAATCTCCCCATTTCTTTGGCTATGCCAAACCCATCGCTTAACCAACACTGAAGATCCTTTAATGTAATAGGTGACCTCAGCGACCAATAAGGATGCTCATAATGGAGGACGAGATAGAACCAAACTTGGGATTTACAGAAGAGGAACACATAAATGTTTAGCTGCCTATGTTTCTGGATCTATACTTCCCTGTAATATCAGTTTAGCAATGACAAATTGCTTCCTATTGGCTTATTGCCAGCTACATCTAGCCATTTAAACACTAGCTACAAATCACCGATGTGGCTCTAGTGCTAAGTACAAACGTCAGATGATTCTTAACTGATAATCGCCTCAGGGCTAGTATCGGACCAGAATCTGGCATGTGTACAGTGCTCATGTGCCGCTCTGTCGTTCTCCCCCCTCCCCTCTCCATAGAGCAGAACATCTACATCCTGTTTTGTCGTTAGAAAAGATTGTGAAAGATCCTTCCCAATGATAATTTTTGAATGGGTGTATGTAGCCCCAATCTTATGTAACCAGAGGAAAGAAAGCCATATAGATCAGTGGTCACCAACCTTTTCGGACCCACTAAAGTTACCGTCTCCGGACTGCACATATGTGGGGAGCCGGGTGTCACTCAAAGGGGAAGAAACTTCCCCCATGGTGACGTCATGATGCCAGAACCCACCCACTCTCCCATTGCAGGTTCAGACCAAAAACACAACCTGCCCATTTCCCTGAGCCTGCGATCTGTACGGGGGACATAGTCCACGGCTCTGTCCGGTGGGCCCCCCAGTGGGGTCCTTCTCCTGACGCCACTCGGGGGCACACCAGCCAGAGACGTGGACCACTGAAATTTTCCCATGGACCACTGATTGGCGACTACTGACATAGATGACATCAGAGACACTTAGCTGCCTCTTCCAAGTCAGTATAAAGTCTACATCCCTATACCTAAAACACAGGAAGGTGCGAAATGCGCTAGAGAAATGTAGCAGAGACTTTTCATGTTTAAATGCAAAGCGTATTTGTGGATTGTCATTGTAAAGCAGCCATTCAAAAGTTCAAGGTTTTCTAGGGGTTCCTTTAACTTTTGCTGATTGACCATCCAATTGATGGTACCTGCATGGTACCGGGACCAGTTCTATTTGGCAGAGATATTTGCTTTAGTATTATTATTATTAATATTATTATTATTTATAATAAACAGGATTTATATAGCGCCAACATATTACGCAGCGCCGTACAAAAAAAAGGGGTTGCAAATGACAGACAGTAACACAGGATGAGAGGACCCTGCCTCCAAGAGTTTACAATCTAGAAGGTGTGGGAAGTAACAAACAATGCAAATATTTAGCATTTTTCCACTGTCTGTATAGGTAGTTTTCTGACTAATACAGTAAAGGGGACATTCTTCCTATTGTCTGCTAAAATAATGAGATTTTTTTCTTAATGACTCTCAAGAATTGGTTTTAGCAAAAGCTGAAAATGATTTCAAGGGTTCCTCTGGGGTAAAAAGGTTGAAAAAGGCTGCTATAAAGTATGCCTGGTCTGATTGTGATAACAGAGACTAAAATTCTGACTTCTTCATCTAAAAGTGCTAGTTGCCTTGCACATTTAGGAAGGTTGGCAATATATTTTAACCTCTATATTTTTATGTGTATAGAATGTTGAAGTTTGATTTGTATGGGTCTTGTTTGAGTCAGGTCAGATAAACAGCAGAGCTGCTGTGGAAATATATGAAAAAATGTGCACGACCAAACGCAGGAATTGTTCTCAGGCTTCTGGTAATGTGACAGCGATCTGCAACGCTGCAATTACCTCTAGGACAACATCTGCTCTGGCTGGGCCCTGCTGCCTCCCCCTATGCTGTGCCTGTGGATATATCTGTTTAGAATAATATGCATAAGTGTGACTATGAAATGGATCTCTAAACAGTGTTTTTATCTGTGTGCGGCAAAGCCCCGCTCTACCTCTTTATCTGATAACAGCAGGCCGGGGAGAAGACTGAGCCTCACACAGCGCACCCTCCATACATCTGTTCCATGCAGAGATGGGAGATGTGGTTAGGCTGGGAGGTAGCAGTGGTGAGTCTAGTCATCTGGGCAGACAATGGAGTCATCGGGACTTGAGGTTGGAAAATTCACTTTAATCAACAATAATAAATGCCACCATTTTTCTTTTATGCTACTAACCTAAAGCTGCGTACAGATGTCAAATTTCTCTTACCTGCCAGGGTTCCCGTGACTCCCGAGCCCCCAGCACCCCCAGGAAAGGGCTGGGGGCCTAACCTGACTGAAGTCATGAGCCGCATCCACAAGCTGATATCACGGTGATCCCACCTCATGCCTGGGCGCATCGCCCTACGCTGCCTAAATTGCTCATCATACCTAAGCCAGGCGACCCCGCCATAGACACGATAAGCTTCACTGATGGCATCTAGATAACAAAAGAAACAGAAAACAGGTGAGTATTTCTCTTTATAGCTCTGCATGTGAAAAGCATACATTCACTTCAAATGGGGCCTCCAGTGAATATACTGTAACATTGATTTGTCAGTGGAGGCTTTTCCAACTGATACTTGAATATCAGGGGGGGTCATGTTCAATCTCAGGTTGGAACTTATAGTTCATTTATGACAACACTAATCAGAGCAGAATGAACAAAGTTGTCATCCTAGTATATGAAAAGGATAAAAAAATAATTCACCAGCAGGAGCAACAGGTAATAAAACTAAATTATGCAAAGGGTTTGGAAAAACATAAACTGTTGTCTATTATTATTATTACAGAGTATTTATATAGCGCCATTATGTTACACAGCGCTGTACAAAGTCCATAGTCATGTCACTAGCTATCCATCAAAGAAGCTCACAACCTAATACCCCTACCATAGTCATATGTCTTTAATACAGTCTAAAGTCAATTTGGGGGGAAGCCAATTAACCTAACTGTGTGTCTTTGGAATGTGGGAGGAAACCAGAGTATGCAGGGGAAACACACAAACACGGGGGGAACCTGCAAACTCCATGCAGATAGAGTTCTGGCCGAGATTTGGAACCTGGGACATAGCGGTTGTTACATGCAGCAGAGGCACTGTATTGGATTGTGGCGCTACAATCCAATACAGTGTCTCTGCTGCACGTTTCATTTTACAAACTTCAACCACACCATTAGCAGACACTTTATAGTGCAACTCCCTTGGACCCAATCTCTCCTTTCTTGTTTGCTGAACTTTTTGACTACACTATCCAGCAATTACAAACATCTTGCAGTCCCTGGAAGAAGCCCATAGAGGCGAAACGCGTTGGGTCAATAACTGTTATATCTGATTTAATGTCATTTATTTAGGAAAGCTATGTCTAGTTTATAGGTCAAAAGAAACCCCTGTGCCTGAAGACACAGTGGGGCTGACCTCAATTATTTGTTTGCATGACCATCACTTAATTTCATGTTAAATACCTTCCTGAAGTAAGGAATGTAACTGCACATTATGTTCAATGCCACAATAAGCAAATACCCTGGCTGGCCTTCTCTTTCTTAAGCTACTTACATTTATTTTTATTAGGGTATGTGGCTTCTCTTTATTAGTAGAATCTGTTCAGCACTCTTTTCACCTTTTCCATACTGTGACAGACTAGTGACAGACTGCATTATATATGTAATTTTTTTTGACCAGCCTTGCACAAAAGAATAACAAATATTTTAGCAAGTAAAACTGCTCACAGGCCTTTCAAGTGTAAAAAGAGTTGTTTGGTCTGAATACAGATTTAGAGCTGGCTCACACTATGCCACGCTCTGCAACACTCGCATTTTTATGTGTTATGGTGTTGCAGTATGATGAGTTGGACAGTGAATTCCAAATGAATGGGGTACACAAAAGCGTTGAGCATGCTGGATTTTTGCATCCTAATGTACCACACACCGTGTGCACTGCAAAGTGAGAATGGCAAAGGAATGGTAATCAGAATCTATTAGAAATAGGCAAACTTGCTGGTGCCCACTGCCTGCTAAAGGTGCATGGGCAAAGACATACCACTCTACAATGCACGTGGTGGACTGGTTTGAGAAATGGCCACAGCTAAGGATGACAGAGTTGGCATGCTGTGGGCAAACTATAAAAAATGAGGGAGAGGTGGTGGGTGAACACAGGATTTAGTGGCCGCAGCTCCGGAGTGACACTGGCTACAAGGGAACTTTGCATGCAAAACTTTGTATGAAGGTGGTGAGTAGGCAGAGAGCAGAGTGAAGGTGGTGGGCACATGTGGAGCAGTAAATGTGAGCTGATGGGCGGTGGGCGTAAATATTTTCCAAATGCAACATTATGAAATTAAAAAAATATTTAGTTAGATATTATATTTAAAATAATTGCAGGGACAAATGACTCTGATATGGACATTAGATCGTGAGGGACACTTAGTGACATGACTATGGAGTTTGTAAAGCCCTGCGTAAAATGTCAGTACTATAAAAATACCTAATAATAAAAATGAATAATATCTGCCAAAGAGCCACCTACAGATGAAGGTGCAGCTACCTTTACAGACCAACCTTGGACCTAAGTTCGACATGAATGGTTTAGATAAACAAAAAAAAAGAAAGTGTCTGGTTGGCTGCAAGCTGCTCGTATGCACTTCTGCACGAGTCTGTAAATAATCCCCATTATTTGTGACACATGAAAAATGTGCAGGCCTCTCAGACACAAGGACACACCATGGGGTCCTGATCGGCCCCCTCCCCCTTTTAAGCACTGAATCAAAGATGTTTCTGCAGGGGAAGAAAAAATAAAAAACAACAAGCGCTGCGGTCGGAAACCTGTTTTTAATCAGGATAGATACTCCTGTGGGGTCAGATAAAAGTGATTAGCTTATTAAAAGCATAGCTTGGCTATTTAATAAGCAAAAATGATTAGAAATTCTAGCGGAGAAGCTGATAATTTCAGCCTTTCTAGTTAAGACAGCAAAATTGCATTCATTATTAGTGTCTAGATTCATTAACAATTCAATTTATAGATATTAATGCTTATAATGCATGCTTCGCTTGCCAAAACTTGAAGAGAAATTGTTTCAATTAACTTTCATGGATCACAAGTCGTACAGGATAAGTATTTTTAGACAAAAGATACAAACACTACCCTCCAGCAATGCAAATGATCGGCTGAGTCTGTAAGGTCACCGGGACGCTGGGGAGACAGGGCCCAGCGTTTGGGGGAAACCAAATAGACAAAACAGATGCCCCTGTGATCTTCCATATTGGAAAATCACATGCACATTTACAGTTTTAGTTGTATTGTTTTAGGATTACAAAAAAGACATGCAAATTTAGGAATAAAAACCATGCAAATTTAGAGGGGTATTCTACCTTTGCAGAAAAGATGAAAATGGCCTGATTGCTATCATAGAGTAAACCACCATTTTGGATGTAAGGGCTGTTATGTATTAGCAGATCCCCTGTTTGTTTTGTACTCAACTGACCAATGTGATTGATGTTCTGATTAGTCAGAGGCTCCAGAAAAGAAGCACTGGTTCTACAAATGAGATGTTCCTGAGCTGCCAAATACAAAATACTGTTTGTATCTTTTTTATATTCACCCCATCTTTGTACTCTTATACTTCTTCAGCCTCTTTCAACCATTTTAATTGCTCCATTGTTGGCAGCATGTCATTCTTCCGGACTGGCCCACAACAGTGGGCTTTGTTTGAACAACATGTGTCAGATACCTAATATCTTAAATGGTAATCTTAACCAGATATGAATGTTTCAAAGTGGCACATTTACCACAGTTGCCACTTTATACCAATAAGTGCCTTAACAAAGATCCAAACAGATGACCGGATCACCAATCAACAGAGTTTGGCCAACATAAAAAAAGTATCTTATGGCAAGGTTATAAGGTAACCTGATAGAAAAAAAAAACTTTTAAACTTAAATTGTAAGTTAAAACTTTTATTGGATTTTAGTGATTGTGTATAGAACTACGGTAAACTAAAGAAGACACTTTCGGTAATACTTTCACCTAGAGGGCCAGCCTAAAAAGAATTAGTGTGTATTAAAAAGTATAACTTGCCAGCATATACAAGGGGGTGCTGAGAAGTTCCTGGCTTTGCCCAGAAAGAAGAGAGCCAGAGTTATGAAATAACACATTTATTCACAATACTCCCCCCCGAGACTCATGCACTTGGTACAGTGTAGTTGCAGCTTTTCTAGACCGTTCCAATAAAAGTCTTTTGGTTGGGCCACAAACCAGCTCTTAGCAGCATCCTTGACGTCAGAAATGTCCTCAAAACGTTGCCCCTTCAGGTGTTTCTTCAAATTCAGGAACAGACAATAGTCCGAAGGGGCCAGGAATGGTGGACCAATTGAAAACCCAGGGTGTTTCCACAACGTTGGACGTGTGCGCAGGTGCATTGTCCTGCAAAAAAAGGATCCCTTTGGTCAACTTTCCACAATGTTTCTTCCTAATTGGCTCCTTCAGCTGGTCCAGCAGGTTAGCATATTACTGTTCGTCGATACCAGATCCTTGAGGTAGGTAGCCCACCAACAGGATACCGTCTTTGTCTCAGAAAACAGACGCCATGACTTTTTTATCCGATTTCTGGGTTCGGAACTTCTCCGGCCACGGGGACCCGCTGTGGCGCCATTTCCTTGACTATTTCTTGGTTTCAGGATCATACATGTGGAACCAGGTTTCATCCTCAGTCACTAACCTAGCCAAAAAGTCCTGTGCTGCTTCAAAATGGGCCAAAACGGCTTTGGATGCTTCAACTCGTTCCTTCTTCTAATCACTGTTCAAACATTTCAGCACCCACTTCGCTGAAAGCTTGCGCATGTCTAGGATAATGGTGATAACAAACCCAACACGCTCCCGTGAGATGTCAAGTATCTGGGCTATCTTTTTTGTGGATATTCGCCGGTCCTCAATAATCAGCTCATGGACATCGCGGGTCGCCGGGTCAGTTGAGGTTGGGGGGCGCCCACTGCATGGCTCATCTTAAACGGTGAAATGCCCAGTCTTGAAACGAGATATCCAGGTTTTGACAGTGCTGTAGGAAGGACACTTCTCCCCCAGTGTTTGTGACATCTCAGTGTGAATGTCCTTTGCTGACTTTCCCTGGAGAAACAAAAACTTCATGACAGCCCGTAACTCCAACGTGAAATTTGCTTGTGCCTCTGCCATCACAGCTTCTCACTAAAAGAAAAAAACAGTTTTAGGAATCTCAAAGACTGATATTTGCAGAGTTACATACTAAGATATTAGGCTGTCATATGCCCCCACACTCATTTTTCTAATTCATCTGGAAGGGGGCAAAGCCAGGAGCCAGCACCCCCTCGTACATTGATTCAGTTCAGTTTATCAGCTGACCCTTCACTTTGAGGAAGTCATCCTTCCAGGGCTCAATACATTTTCTGCTCATTCCATCCAATAGCACTTCAACAGACACACACCAAAGCTCTTTCTTCTACCTTCACTGTAACTTATAGGCAGGTAATATCAAAATACCATCTTGATCCCAAATTCTGGTCCGTGCTTGAATGTGGTTACAACATCATTCCTTACAGGTTTTTGTTACAATCTGGTTGGTGCACACATTACAATGTAGAATCTCCCACAATAAAGTCTCCTACATTCTTCCCAATTCAACACCAACTTGTGGAGAGTCTTGGAGATAAAACCGCCCCTGAAAAAAAAGGAACCACAAGGTGTAGTTTATTCACTACTCCAGAGAACAGGTTTTCTTTCCCTGATTGCCCCTGCAGAACTTCTACACCCATCAACCAGTTTTCTCCAATCACAGAACAGGTATATAGGAACAAAACACTAAGCATGCTCACAAACCCTTGGTAAGCATACTTATAAAGAGTGATTGGGTGCACAGCAAAGCTACTTGGAATTCCAGAGTAAACAAGTAGAGTAGAAGAAATTTCCCAGTGAGGACACTTGTACCTAACTATTCAAAGAGATTTTATTTGGGGGAGATTTCCTATCACCTCTCGTTATGTTAGGGAGACAGAAAGTGAGGTGAAATCTATCCAGTAGAAATAAAAAAAGCAGTACAACCATTCCCTCTAAAAAGAATAAAAAAGTTGTTGGAAATATCTGTATTGCTGTATTGTCTAAATGATGGGCATATAATTACATGAAATGCAGCATCTGCAAAACCTTCCTTTCATATGCCCCAGGAATCTCAAAACATGACCTGGAGAAGTGAAAGCTCTAAACCACTCTTCCAGCTCCTTACTATTGCTCCATCATATGACCGGCATCTTCATGGAGGTACGGAAGTTGTGGAAGAAGCTGGTCCAGAGTTTGACTTTCAAAGTTCAGGTCCGTAATTGAATATAGGCTTCAGAAGAGAGCTTGGTGCCATCAATTTATACCAACAACAATTTTGGAAGTATGATGATAGCACCATTGTTAAATGATAATTTTTGTGCAGGTATAGAACTTTTTTCTAAATAAATATGGATATTAGTATGTGTGTGGTGTGGTAGGGTGATGTTGGATGTACCAGGCAGCATGGCTGTTTTTGGCTTCAATACGTTTAAACTACAGACCTAAAATAAGCATGCAGCAGGCAAAGCCAGAGAAAGGTAGCAATTTGTGATCTAGTTAACTGTTGCATGTCACTGATTTACAAATCTGGAAGCCTTCCAAGATGCATATGATTAAAAGCAGTTAGAATTGCCAGAATGAGGTCATGGCATCCTCTGAATATTCCTGTAAGCATAAGGGCCCTTTAAGTGGCATTCCTTTATAAATTCCAGAAATTTATAGAAGCCAAAAGGCTGTGAATAAATGATGAATCAGCAGCACATTTCACCTGCCAACACACCCAGAAGTTCCAATCAACAAAGATCCTTGAAGGCACCTGGGACAAGCACACAAGCTGCCATTGGCATCAGCCAAATCAGCCGTCTTACAGTTATTCTAATGTTTTTGCTGCTTGAGGAGAAAGAAGGGGGAAAAATAGCCAAGTCAGCAACTAAGCTTTTTTTTTTTTTTCAGGGGGATTTGGCGCGCAGGATATAAACATCTCTAGTCTAGAGCTGGGCAAATGAGCTGCACTTGACTCGCTGTCATTCTGCTTAAATAATGAGCTTTTGGTTGATCTAGTTCATTAAAAAGAGTAAACACAAGGAGAAAACATCTGAAAAGAAGGCCCTTTTCCACTCTGCCTGTTTTATTACTGCTTATTTGGTTAGGCAGATTAGCATGAGAAAAGCATTTTCAGCATATAATTAAATAGCGGCGAGAGACACGCGTTTCCAGGCCGGAAACAACAAAAGGGGACAGATTTCTGGGCATATCGCCTCTTCCCAATAAACGTTTTAGCGAGGGTGATTTATTGTACGTTGTGGAGAGGAGAAGCTAATGCTCATGTCTGCTGTATGGGTGGCCGCTTACCACATGTTGTCTATTGCCTTATAGCACTTAGTATAAAAGACTTGTTGGCCTATTCAACAGAGCAGTGCAAACAACAAGGGCAATGTGCAGCACACAGAATTTCAGTTTACTGCGCACAGGTCATTTAAAGTAAAATCCTTTGTAAATCCTTGTAAAAAAAAAAAATATTAGTTAATTATTTTAGTACGTGCACATTCCTCATGTTTTTGTCTGTTTTAAAATCCTGCAAGTACAGTAAAATACTCCTGCCAGTAATTTAGCGAGCGCCTAACTTATTGTAGTGAGGAAGTAACACTTCTTTAGCTCTAATGAATTCCCAAGAAGTGATGTCCGCTCCTTCTAGCTAGATTATAGAACTCCTCTCTTCCTTCTTCCTCCAAAAGCAGGTGTTCTGTAGTACAGCAGGAGAAGCAGGGCTAACAACACTGCGTTGGATTGTACTGAAGCAGGTACTTACTACAGGATGGTAGGAGCTCACAGGATTTCTGGCATGAGTAACAAGTGTTTTTGCTTTTACTTTGCTCACATGATGGATTGTAGCATAATACTATGCATCACTGCCCCTAGCATAGCTCTACACATGCAATGCTGCATAAATATGATAAACCTGATATAATGGGGGATATTGTTTCATAGGTATGAATTGTTATTCTTGCATTTTTTGCATCCATGTGCATGTAGTAGCAGAACAGATTTATGCTTCAGCCAAACCACAATATAAGAAAAGAGCTTAAAGGGTCATTCGACCGACAAATCATATTTCAATATTATGAAATGCTGAAACATTAAACTGATGGTTTCCTATATCTCTCTGGGACTTTATTGGTGAGACCTATGTGTTGCATTCTTGGGTCTGCACACTAGCTTTGGCTATTATGGAGGATGTAATACAATGTGGATGGGAAAATCAAAACTCCCAAGGGGACCATTATGTTACAGAGTTGGAAATATGGGCTATTTCGACCCACACACCATTAGGTGGACTAGCCGAGGATGCTGCTTTGGGCACCAAAGGATATGTGCCAACAGGATCCAGTGATGTAAATCTACATTGTATGGACACACTCAATACTTTATGGTTGTGGTGCTTTGTGCAGCAGCCAGGTGTTCTAAAAGACCCTTATTATTATTACACAGTATTTATATAGCGCCATCATATTACACAGCGCTGTGCAAAGTCCATAGTCATGTCACTAACTGTTCCTCAAAGGGGCTCACAATCTAATGTCTCTGCCATAGTCATATGTCAAAATTGTAGTCTAAGGTCAATTTTGGGGGGAAGCCAATAAACCTCACAGCATGTTTTTGGAATGTGGGAGGAAACCCACGCAGACACAGGGAGAACCTGCAAACTCCATGCAGATAGTGTCCTGGCTGAGATTTGAAACTGGGACCTAGCGCTGCAAAGTTTGGAGTGCTAACCCCTGAGCCACCGCGCTGCCCTTGCATATATGAAGCTATCAGGGACCTGTGGTCATTGTCTGAGACAAAACACAACTTGCTGGGCTGAGGCCAACTCAACAATGTGTCCTTAAGAATCATTTTAAAACACAGGTGCTGACACTGAATCATTTTTCGACCTGACCCCTCCACTTTAAAATTTCACTTATCTGGTTTTAAAATAGAGCGGAGCACTAGACGCTGATATCACCACACGGATCAATGGTCTAGTCGTAAAGGGAAGTCTGTATTGGCAAATCATTTTAAAGGCTTTCAATAGCTGTCTGTTACTGTTCTCACTAGTACACGAGCCCCCAGGACAAGATGCTGCGAGATATCGTGTGCGCAAAACACAGGAGGATAATATTTTGCTAATAAAAAAGACAAGTCTGGCTCACAAAGCCCCATTCTTCAGCCTTTAAAAAAAAACACCTTACGGTTAAACGCGTGTATGAGAAAACAAAACATCTTGATGCATCTCCTGAAGGAAAATCCTCAACAGTTAATAATGAACCAAATGTATCTTCAGAGTCAATAACAGTTTGCTAGGCTGATATTTTACAAATTGCTATTCGGAGGCTGCGCCGTATAGAATTTAAAGCGGGGATGAGGTAGTAACAGAGGCTGCTGCCATTCTGCAGCTTGGGGAATGGCGGGAGTACCTGCGCACATGCGAAATAAAAAAAAAATCATTTTCTCTGAACAAGCAGAATAATCCATCGCAAAGGAGCAGTGTCATCTGTCTGTTATATCGCTCCGTGTCACCAGATCTCATTAATTCCTTGGCAGAGGCAGGTAGCTGAAAATATTAGTTCATCAAAACTCGTGTTGTGATTACGAAGGACAAGGGAGAGGGGTGGAATTCTCATAATTACCGAGCTATATAGCCTGCGAAGGTCGCCTGACAAAAGGACAAGAGCAGCCGCTAGATTGTCTCAGGATCTGAAAGCAATCCTTGTTGCCGGAGGCTCCAGACAAACAATATACAGTTTTTTTTTCCTCCAGTTAATGTACAGCGCATAAAGAAAGGGCAATACTTGTACATTACGGTCTTTTGTGTCATAGATGGCAGCTCTGGTAATATAAACGGGTGAAGGATAGAAGAGGTGGAACATAGATATGTTTCAGGAGGCAAAATTGTAGCTGCGGTAGAGTGCAATTATGTAGGCTGAGTGTTGTGGTGGAAACAGGTACGCTCTCTGTCCCTAAACACCAAGGCTTTATTTATTAAAATACATCTACATTTCTGAAGGAAGCGTTGCTTTTATTGCCCTAAGCGACCAAATTATTCATTTCATCCCCCCACGGCAGTATAGGAAAATGAGAGGGTGAATTTAGCTGCTACAGGCCATAGGGCAGTTCATTCATTCTCCTAGATGATAATCTACAATACACTGAGGCGATTGATATTGTTTGTCGCTTAGCACTCTGAGACTAAAGGGGATTATTAAAAAACAAAACTTACATATTTATAAAGAACAGTAATTGTGCATTGTGCTTTGTTGGCTTCAGGAGTAAAAATGAAAGTTCTGTTGAAAAAAAAAAAGAATTTGAATGACTGTCCCCATACCACAGTGCTTTTTCTGTTGTGCTCAGTGGAGAAGACATTGCACGTTTCATGCCACCGCTAACATTTTATGACAGGGCTGTAAAATACTGGTACTGGAATAGATAGGCACTGCTGTAACCAAGAGTGGATAGCAAAAATAAATGAGCCCCAAAGTGTTTATTACCCTAGGAAGAGAAGGTTCCAGTATTTTTTTAGAGGTCAGATGCACTGGTGTCTCGGTTAGGGGTACTGTGAATGCTAAAACAATTGTGTGCCTTATACCTTGTGGTAACAGGTTGGTGAAGGACTTTTTCTGTTTCAGTATGACTGTCTCCTGTGTGCAAAGCCAGCTCCATAAAGACATGGTTTGATGAGTTTGGAAAGGAGAAACCCAAAGAGCCTTCACAGAGCCCGGACCTCAACCCTACTAAAAGCCTTTGGGATGAATTGGAAAGCCAAACCAGGTCAGCTCATCCAACATCCTTACGTAACTTCATAAATGCTCTGGCTTATTGGGCACCAATTCCCAAAGATACCCTCCAGACTCTTGTAGAAGATTTCCTAGGAATGTGAAGACTGTTACACCCACAAACATGGTAACCCTATGTTGATGCTCATGGTTTTAAATGGGGTAATGCATTGTTTTTAAACCCGATCTAATTAAATGTTTAAAGACCATTGAAAGGCATTTGCTTTTCTTCAGTACATTGATGATGCACAATATAGGATGCAATAGAATCAAGGCATTGCATAGAAATGTTGGGGTCACTTGCTTGTCAGGGCTGTTTGGCTTGCAACACCCATCAGCAAAGGGTCATAGAAAAAATCAAAGGTAAGTGCATTAGATAAGGAAACATAAAGCAAAGGGAGCAAATCCTTGAAAAGGAAACATTAAATGGTCAGTAAGCCAAAAAAAGGGGGGTAATATGGAGAGCAAGACAAGTCTGACCTACTTTTTTTCCATAGTATGCTAATCAACTTCTTAACCTAAATGCCAGTGGTTCTTCGGTCTGTCTCCTGTCCCAGCTCCTATGTTGTCACCCCATCACTAGAGATTTTGATGAAACCCATAAGGAGCCATTTCAACACATAATATGCAGGCACCATCATAAAACCCACCCCAGGAAATGCCATGTCATGCAAAAAGGCTACACCGAGATATAAAAGATGAAAATGAAGGAAATAATTATTTTACATAATAAAAAATAGCAATTGCTTACAATAAAGAGTTCTTTATCCAACTAAATTTTATCCACTTAGGTTTACATATGCTAAAAACACTAGAAAAGGCAATTGTGGTTTCCGGGAGGCTGAGAATCAGTTCACCAATAATTTATATAAAGGGAAATTGTGAACAAAATGCCGCAATATAGTCAGTGAATAATAGATCCCGAGATCAGTGTGGACAGTCAAGGCTTTTGCTCATTCAACTTCAACTTCTGAACCAATTCCCTAACCATTAGTTATGTTATGATAGCGGTAATTTGCGTAATTAAGATTAATTGAAAAAGTAGGTAATTAATTCAAAATTAAACCATGTGCCGCGAATGAAAACAGCATCTGCCACAGAAAGGACGAGGCTAAGCATGTGATTCTCAGCCGTACAACCAAACCAATGAAAATTAGTTGATCGGATTCTACAACAGCGATAATTTGCATCAGATTGTTTCAATATTAACTGATATCAACATTTTTAATATTTTTGGAGGAGATAGCCTGTGGAAGATTCCCCAAGTGGTCATGTGTGCTCAGACATATTTAAAGCTTATCTAAACCCAAAAACCAGGATGTAATGGCTGTATATATCTTCTTTTAGTTTTTTCCACCAGGTAATCCTGATTATAAACACACTCCAGTCCTGATTTATTAAAGCTCTTCAAGACTGGTGAAGATAGACTATCTTGGGTGAAACCGGGCGGGCTAGCAAACCATGAATGTATTTCTTAATAATAATACATATAACAAACAATAATTTGCAATTTTTCAAAAATGTTTTTAATTCTAGACCAAATCACTCACATTCACCCATGATAGTCTATCTTTACCAGTTCTGGAGAGCTTTAATAAATCAAGACCTTTCCTGTCCTTGGGTGACCCCCATTCACTGTATCTGTGGATTGTCAACCAAGGACAGGAGTACAGAGCATCCTCATCTCTATAACAATGTCACTTATAACATATTCTGGTATAACCATATAAACACTAATGGTATATTTAAAATACCAGAAGGGTTTTTTAGGGTTCACATATATATTTAGCAAATAAGTACAGGCAAGAAATGTTGTAACTATGAAAATAAATGTTGCCGGAATGCAGAAACACAGACTATTAACCCCTATTCTGTATTTTTAAACATCTTAATTTTATGAAAAAAGATAATACCTATAGGACAAAAAGCAATTACTTTGCAGCAACCCCCTCCACCCTAACACACACAGACATTTCATGGCAGATTTGAATCTAATTGGTTGGTGAAGGATAATACAGATAATTCTTAATATAGTCACTTTAATGAGCAAAGATGATAACACCAACCGGTAAAGCAATTTAATCAGACAGACGTTTGTAAAGGGAAAACCTTATTATTTATTTATTATTTCATTATGATCAGATGTATAATACCTACTTTTGGAATTTACAATTATTAAAGCCAATTTAGACAAAATGGGAAATCTCCCTCATCCCTCCCATCACCGCCACTTTCACTCATTAACAATGTTCTTGCTAAACCAATTCAAACTTAACTAAATTTAGTCACATGACCATGCACAGTGCCTTTTCTGGTGATCCATCCCTAAAATGCAGGCCCTCCATTTGAATGAAGCAACGAATGGAGGCAGCTGCTGAATCTGGGTACTAAATGGGGCATAGTTTGCATGAAAACTGCACGGCAGGATTTATAAATTTAGTGCAAGCTGCAAATTCCAACATTCTTAAAATTGTTATTATTATTAAAAAATAGTATTTATATAGCGGCAACATTACGCAGCAGAGATTTTAGCTAACTGTTTCCATCTTGGCCGTATATTTGATCAGCAGATGTTACTAATAAATACATTTTGATTAGGAAAATAGCAAAAATCAAGCAATTGCTGCTGAGAGCACTAAATCCAAATTGCAACCACTGAGACCCTTACAAGCATTGAGATGCAATAGCAAATGCCTGCGTATACAAATCTGTTATATGCCTACAGCTGAACAAAATGGCCGACCCAACGCTCTATGTTCTTTTTTTATTTTTCCAATAGCACAGGCTTAGTATCTCGGCTTATCCCCCTTCTCATCATCCAGCTTCAGTTATAAATGTCTCAGGGTGTATAAATAAGAGAGATATATGTTCGCTGTGCTCCGAGTAGTGGGGGGGGATTCTGTCTTGACACCTCCAGACTGTATTTGTAATGTGAATTTGTAGAGCTAGACAGCGCGGCGGCCTCAGGGGAGTGCAGGAAGATTTCTCGGTTTTTGCGGTAGACACATAGCTCCTCCGCTCGCCCAGGCCGCCGGGCTTTTGTATTCAGATCTGAGATGCAGAATATCTCAGCGCAAGCACGTGCCAAAACAGCCTGCTTTCTCCGGGACACTGAGATATTCAATAAAAAGCTTTTAAAGGCATATTTTTAAACTTGTAACAGGAAAGCTTTTCTGTGTTAAGACAATAATTCTTTTAACAGCATTGATCAAAATGTCATTCTTTTATGAGTGTACAATACCTTTTAATGGCATACAACAAGCCATTAAGGTTATACACCTCCGTAGCGAGCGCTGCTTCCTGGAAAAATGGGTACGGCGGCCAAATTAGAGGGAATATTTAGATGCTCTTAATAGGTTAAGCCGCTATTCCAGCTGTAACTCATTCCAAGCCTCGCAGAAGAAAATTAGATTTGGGGGATGGTGGGGGGAGGGGAAGCTTAAAAATAAATTAATAAAAAAAAAAAGGAGAAAGCGGCCGTTGCTGGCACTGGCTGGGGTCAGTTTCCCTGAGGCTGTGCTTTTTAAATAGTCTCGTCACAAATTTAAAACATTGCTTTTATTCACACTTAAAAAGTAAAAAAAAAAATCTGTTTTGTAGGTAAAAGAAGAGCTGTTCTGGGAAAGGGGAAAAGAGGCCATTGACCTAATTTAAAGGGGAACTAAAGCCGTACAACTCACCTATCCACGTTACCTTGCAGCCCACCGCCACCTTCCTTCTTTTCTTCTTCTCTGTGACGATCTTCAGCCAACTTGATTGGCCATGCCAGGATGATGTAACTCCTGGGTGGGAGATCATTCATTCCCAGCATACCCAAGGGAAGGTGGAAATGTTGGATTTACTTGGTAATGATGTTGCATATGCGCAGCTTTGTCACCAGAAACCTGGAACAATCAGACAAATAAGACACATTGGGGCTAATTTATTAACGCTCTCCAAGGCTGGACAGGTTACACTTTTATCAGTGAAGCTGGCTGATCAAACCTGGAATGGATTTCCTCAGTCATTTGCTCTTTGCTAGCAAATGTTTTGAATCCTGGACCAGATTCATTCCAGGTTTGTTGGATCACCCAGCTTCACTGATGAAAGTGTATCCTCTCCAGCCTTTAATAGAGAGCTTTAATAAATCAGGCCCAATATTGCAGAAGGGACATCGCCTGTTCTTTTCTGCAGTAATGACCTGCCTGATCAAGTATTTGCACAAGTGGAAGTTTTGGAAGTGATACATACTGTTTTGGACCAGTTTGGGCAATAAACTGGATATAATATCTGGCATACAATGCTTTCATCTGCTTTGCTGACCAGAAGATAGAACCATCTTTGTTTAGGTACCACCCGGGGTTGCCATCTATATCCTATTGACTGAGGTGATGGCTCAGAGATGAGACAGTAAATCCTGTAATCATGGCGCTGGTGCAGGACTTGGGTCTATTCGCAATAGTTCTACACAGATTACCCTCTACACTGGTGCAAAGTTACAATGTTAGTGATAAAATAACCTAACATAGCACAAGGCCCTGACAAGCATTGAACAATGAAGTGTGGCTTGAAATTCTCTCTCTTGCAATGCACTCATCTGGTCTGGTCATGTGACTAATGCCACAGCAGTGGTCATGTGATCTCTGCCAGAAGGGAGGATCAATATTCAGGCTGACGGAATTCTTTCAGCACAACATCTGTCACATGACCGTCACTGGAGGGATGCAGAAAAATGCATTCTAGAAAATAGGTATTGTATATCTTAAGTCTTTGTACACTTGTCTCAATGGAATTTTCAGGCTATCGCTGCTAATTTCTACTTTTGAAAATGTTTGTTCCCCGGCTGTCATGGTGATTCTTTAGCTTCAACACTTCAAAAACTGCGTACCTACAACAAACATGGAGGTAAGTAGTTCTGCTAAGCATCCTTCACTGGATCACTTGCGGAATGCCTACCGTACTTTGCAACCCTATACCATAAATGGGGGGAATTCTAAGGTACACCAGGTTGACAATGCCAGGTGGGTTTCAGTGCAGCAAAAGCACTGTGTTGTCAGCTCAATATGATAGGAGCTCTCAGTATTTCAGGCGGATCCACAGGCATGATTCTGCACTTTCAGCGTTCTAAAATAAGACAAAACATGGGGAAATGTGCATGTATTGCAGTGATGTACTATCCAGACAGACACTTTGAAGCAAATCCTGCATTGTCCTTTTTTTACCTGCTGCTCTTCTGGTACATTCCCTGTCCTGTGCCGCCATTTTGTTTTTATTATTTTGGCTTTTGGAGTTGCCCCCCCCATCGCTGCATGAGTTAGATCTGCAGGCTTTGGGTAAATTGTCTTGGATCCTCCTGGAATATTAACATCACACATCTCAGAGGGCTTTAGGGTAGCATACAAGCATGTGAAATTGTGCATTAATGGGGAATGAGCCAAAGACCACGTCATCCTCTTCTAGATTGATGGAGGTGACGTTTTACCTGGCTGGTCCTGCAAAACTACAGGCCTGCTTTCACACACATTGATAAATGAGTAAACAAAGTGAAGAATATCTGCACAGCCTCCATCTTGCTTTCTCTCCCTATTCCACATTGCGAGGGTTTGAAGTCAGCGTTTTAGGTTTGAATTCCCTGGAGAGGCTTCATAATGCAGCCGCCTGTGCTTTGCTAGACATAATGCAAATATGTAAGAATACATTCCGTATAGCAACAGGAGCCGAGAGATATCAAAGATTTCTCCGGCCTCAGCCAGAAGATTCAATTACAGCTGTGAAATGAATTTGGATCTCGGTTACTGGACTATAATGCGAGCGGCACGAGGAGCCGTTACTGCGCCAGCGCCAATTTCCAGACACATCGCACCCCTGGTCTTTTAGAGTGGCTCTGGTAATTGCTGCAGGACGCGCTCTCCTGAATTATAATTGTCAGCCCATCGCTCTGCCTTCCTTTGTGAGAAATTCTGGGCGTGCGGAGGATATCCAAATAACAGGCCATTTCAGCACCTCGCTGCCACGGCACACTTCAATCTCTCGCATGTGTAATGAAACGGAGAGAGATACAAAGCCATAACCTCCCTGCTAACCCCCCCACAATACCCCCACCCAACCTGACAACCTTCTATTTAAGAAAAAAAAAGCACAGGAGGAAAACAAGCAGGAAAGGGAAAAATAAAATAAAAAAAATAACGTATTCCTCACCAGTCAGATGTAAATGGAAGAAATGCATCACAATTTATACTGTCACCAGAAACTCTCAGAGCGACGGGGAATATAAATGACAAAGTTAACTGCTTGGGACTGCCTAAAAATAATCATTCTGGAGGCCAAATCTAATCAGTCCAGCAGCGGTTTTCGAGCACTTGACTGAGACGGGTGTCCGCATGGTCACCTGGACTCGATGAAGATTATACATTACACGAGCAAAATGAATATGTAAAACATGTAAGGAAAAATGTAATTAGCTGACATGCTCCTGCTACTTTAAAGAAGTCCCCTGTTTAATTTATTTCAAGTGGAATTCCAGGCTAACAGCTTAATGCTAAATTGTTCTACATAAATGTTTATTGTATGTCATGCAAAAGGATTTGTAATTTGATTTGGCCAGTCCTATAATATGTACTGCTCGACATTATCATTATTCTGCTGCTTTTTGGGTAAGCTAGGAAGAGGTGATAGTACTGATTCACTGCCCAATGAGGAGGCTTGAGAGGTGACACAGGAAGCTACATTGCTGAATGCAAGAAATAAGTGTGTCACCGGTCTGGCAGTGAAATATAGCGTTGTGTATAGGACTGGTTTAGTATGAAAAATGATGTATTAGAGATAGGGAATAAAGTTGTTTGGGAGGGATTGCAGTGCTCAACCCAGAAATTTTTTTAAGCCGGGTGGGAAGAAATTGTAGGTGGGTGGCAGCTCCTGTATTGTGACCAAACTCTTTAGTAACCACCCAAAAACAGCCGGGTGGGTGCTGAAAAGTGCCGGGTAGTGCACCCAGCTAAAAGGGCCTGGGGAGAACCCTGGATTGTGCTTTCAAAGTGTATGCCCAGTCCAAACTTTTGCTTTTGGATGAAGCAAAGTATGGAACTGCTATCAGTAAGATAGTAAGTGAAGGAGGTAATTCTCTCTAATGGTGTCAGATGTGAGAAAAAGCCCAAAAGGTGCTTTTATTCTTCCTGACTTGGATGTCTATCTTGGACATCCAAGGGGCTGGAGGGTGCCGGTCAGTCGTATATGACCATTCATGCATCAAAAAAGCCAAAGCAACCTGCTGTAGTTAAGGTAACTCATGCAGCCCTGGTTAAAAGACCTGCTTCAACTGGAGAATGTCTTTAAAGGTTACGAAGTCTTCTTACAACCATACATAGTTTTTAAAAGGAGCACATCATGCAAAACATATGGGAGCTGCCACTGCCAATTTGCTTAGGTGCAGGCTACAAAGCCGTCATCTTATTTTTTGCACCTTTGCATAGTTTAGCAATTGCAGCTTCCATAATTCTGTTCTAAGAAGTCCCTAATAAAAGTGAGCATGTGCTTTGCCAATGCAATACAGAGCTATAGGTTCATTCAATTTAGCTGCTTCCAGAAGCACGTTTATGTTCTTTCTGCTCACATTCTGCTCTGCAGCTGAAAGTGAAGAAAATTATTTTATATGCTACACGCTGAAGTGTTAGAGTTCCCCTTATGACACATGGAGTGAGTTACATGCTCCTCCACACTTTGATACTTGGTATTTTTTCTGATTTTAGGATTTAAACAGATTGGTCTGGGAAACCAAGATAAAAAGGCCCAAAATAGGCAAATGCCAGGTTTGATTTAAAATCTGCTGCAGTAATACATAGAACAACTGGAAGTATAACATAACTGGGAATGGGCGTTTATTTTAGAATGCCTTAGAGGAACCCTACAGTTTTGTATAGATGGCACATAAATATGACTTTAGACAATGTAGAGCAAAGCAATAGTTTTGCTCTGAAGTCCTCCTATCCTGAAAAACATTTTTTATTTATTTCCCCCAAGACGTTATCATCATATGGCATTCCCTTTCATGTATTACATCACCGGTGCCAGTGGTTGTCTATCTGGGTCTCTGCCCCAGCTCTTTAACAGAGAATCCCCAACTCTGTCCACTTCTAGTATGAAGATTCAGAACTCACTCAGCTTCTTATAATGGGGGTGACCTGCCTAGATTTTACCAGCCAGTCTATACCATTCTCCCATGGTGAGCCCAGCACTAGGGTTGTCTGTCTGCACAATCGGGCCATACAAAAGTGTGGGTTGATGTTCTGTGTGCTATCTTATCTACAAAAATCAATTGCTGGGAAGTGTACATTTTATTAATATACATACTTTCAGCATTCTCCTAGTACTTTTGATTCTTATTAACATCCCAGGCCCAGGAATGAAGACTTCCTCACAAGCCATCATTTCTCCTGTTTTTCAATAGTCACTTTTAAAACCATATCATACAATACAACAAGCAGCCAGATATTTTGGCTAGACTCAGTGGACTGTTGTTTATATATTTCCATTTAATTTTTTTATTTCCGTGTGTTTGAAAATCAAAGTATAAAGTGAATAGGTGTTTGAGAATTTAGTAAATCTACAACCGAACTGTATGGATGTAAGACTTTTTTTAAACATAGGTATGTATGAACCATACTCTGGATGGGCCAAATAGATATTGGTTCTTTGTGGGACATGGGCAACAATCCAAAGCTCTTGGTGGGCATTGGGGCACCAATTTAAGACTGGTGATGAGGATTGGGGCAAAAACATAAGGCTTTTGGTGGGAATCGGGGTGCAAACACAAGTATCATAATTGGGGTGGCACACATCAAGGATCTTGATGAGGTTTGGGGCACAAATACAGGGTTCATGGTTGGGATTGGAACACAGGTACAAGTGGTGGGGTTGAGGCACAGACAGAAGGCAAACTTAATGAAGATTGGGGCACAGATACAAAGCTCTTAATAGGGACTGGTGGCACAGACACAAGGCAATCTTGATAAAAATTGGGGGCAGACTTGATGGGAATTTGGAGCATAGATGCAGGGCTCTTGATGGGGGCACCAACACAAGGAATTTGATGGGGGTTGGGGCCCCGACACGAGGCTCTTGATGGAGATTGGGGCACTGACACAAGGTTCTTGATAGGTATTGGGGTACAAATACTGGGCTGTTGGTGCGGACTGAGGTGCAGCCACAAGGAAATAGATGGAGACTGGGGCATAAACATTAAGCTCTTGATAGGGACTGGAGCTTAGACACAAGCCGTTAACCTGTGTGATCTCCATTGAAATCATCATATTGAGAATACATATTAAATCAGCTTCTCTCACTAGATAAGGAGTGTTGATGCAGTTATTTACATAAAGGACAATTATCATGGCTGGGATATATATGCATGCTTTGAGGTATTTGCAATGCATACCAATAAGTGTGTGTATGTTTTCTGCATATTAAGCTTGTCCAGGTTGCTGCAATGTAATACTTTATACTATGTACTGTTCAGTGCTGGGGGGCTCTGCATTGGCGCAATATTTCAGCTTAGATTGTAAGCTCTGATGGGCAAGATGTTCTCTCTGTTCATGTAACAATTTTGTTTCCAGCTTGAATTGCCTAATTGCCATGATGTACAATGTTCTGAATAAAGAATAAAAAATATTGTGTGTTTATTTCTTTCAGTGCAAAGCAAACAGTACAAATGATTCGATTACAGCAGACACACAAAATTCAGGGAAACAGGGTTTGCCCCCACTTACCGTTTTGTTATCACCACCCCTAAGCGAAGGAGGTGGCGGAACAGAAAAGCTTTGGATTCACTCCCTAAGCTAGGAGCCACAAGATATGAAGGATTTTGTTTTGCATTGCCCAAAAAAGACCAGTTTGCGTGATTAAGGGATACTCTACTGAGAGCTGAAAATGAAGATCAAGAACCAATGTATGCCTCCGCTGCAATTCATTTTAAAGTGTACTTATTTACAACACAACAAAGAGATAACTTAGCCACTGCCAGATATGGGGCCCATATAAATGTGTGTGAATGCACATTTGTTTTTATACATCAACATAGAGTTGCATGAAAGAAGCCCATGAATCAGCTGGCGATGCACCAAAATGTCCAAAAAGAACGGAAATAATTCCTGTTTTTCTGATGCAGCACTCATGCCACAACACATGTATGCGAAAGCTGCATTGCTTTAATATGTTAGGGTGACATTCAAAAAAAAAAAAAATAAACCCACAAATGCTGATAATGGGCATGATTGTAAACATTAACCTTTCTCAGTTCAAAAATGTAAATATGCCTTTTTATATATTGCCCCCTCGGCCAGGTTACATGTCGTCTACATAGGCTGGGAATGGAGAGGCTGGAAGAGAAACTCCAGTGCTAGGAAAGTCCAGTGCTAGGTGTACAGAGCCGGTAAGTAGTGGTCTATAGGTACATACTGCAGTATATAATTTTACCAGCAACTGCACAAACTGCAGAGACAGCAACCACGAGGACCCAGATGGTTACTGGAAGTTGGTGTACAGCTGGGGTACCATGCCATACTAAGCCTATAACACCCGTATATTAGCAGTGCAGCCTTTATTATAGTCATCTATCTCAGAATTGTCATGTCAGTTGTTGGCCCACAACCATTCCCGCACATTAGATAAGGCATTCCTATTCTGTGCAAAGTTGAACGTCAATAAGTCAATATATGTTACAGCCTACCCGTTCTGAAGTAAAGGAAAACAATCCTAGAAAGGAAACCAATACAGCCAACGCATCGAAGGACCGGTAAGTTCCAATATATTAAGCAATACAGGTAAGTTGTCTCCTGACCCCCAGCCTGTGATTGGACGGTGACAGAGCAGCAACAGACTATTGAGGTCATCTTTCTGCTCTTTCATGCTAATGTGGTAATATCAGAATGTTGCTGTAAAGGGAACAAAAGTCTGATTAAGTCCAATTCAAAAATGTATGGCATCTACATTTAAATAATACATTTTAAATATCAACATAAAAAAGAAAATTTTATTTTTTTTAAAACCTGTGGTAAATATTTAACAGTCCAGCATTTTTGTAGTAATTTAATAGCATAATAAGTCTTGTTTCATCTTGATTTTATTAAAATTTATTATGTTAAAGTTGCTGTCTGTGTGAGACCAAGGGGTGTAGTATGAGGGTAGTATCCTCATTTCCCTCAAACCTATGAAAGTAGCTTCATGAATGCAAATTCCAACATTACATTTGCTATTATTGGACCTGATTTATTAAAACTCTCCAAGACTGGAGAACATTGACTATCATGGGAGAACCTGAGTGATCCAGCAAACCTGAAATGGATCTGGCCTATGATTGAAAACATTTGATATCTAATAGCAATTGGGTTTGAAGAAATCTACCCCAGGATTGCTGGATCACCCAGGTTCTCCTATGAGATTCATATCTTGTACCAATGTGTAAAATCCCCTCTAATATGCATCCCTGACATTCCTTTAGACATGACGGCTTATTTTAATGAAATAAACAAATACTTCACAGATTGCACAGTCACATACTATTCCTTACTGGTCCCTGTGTGGTGCTAAATATTGTATGTGTAATCTAGTAATTATTATTATTAGCAGTATTATTAGCAATTAGTTGTTTCAATGCACAGAGGAGATTGGGCACATCTAAAGGGATTCCGGGATGCGTTCTCCTTGACACTGGGCTGGACAGACAGGAAGTGACATCATTCTGTCAGTCTGTGGCAATGTTCTGGGATGGGAAAGCAGGTTTACCACAGGAAGTGATGACAGAACTATTGAGAAGGCCTTTTAGAGGTATATTTCTGCCAATTTTTGTTTGTTTATAGTTTAATTTAAAACTAAATGTACTGAAAACTTTTTAAAAAATTCCTGTCAGAATTTTCTGCTATCTGGGCTCCATTACAGAGATTTCCCCTCACTTCCTTTTCTTTCCAAAACCTTTTACCAGACAGGAAGTCAAGACAAAAATCTGCAACAGGGAAATGGACAATAATAAGAAACTGACAGGGATTCCAGAATTCTTTTAATAAACTTTAAATAAATCTTTTATTTCTGTGTTGCTATGGAGACTCCTTCACTTCCTGTCCTGAGCAGAAAATGGTTTCACCAGACAGGAAGTAAAGGAGTATCTGCATACCTGACAGGAACTCTTAGTCTTCACCTGCCATTGGCTTTAAAGCAGAATTAAACTGAAAATATAAAAAATTGCGAGCAGGAGAGTTCTTTATTTCGGAAGGGACAGACAGTGTCTATTTTGCAATAAATGTTTTTTTTTTTTTTTTTAACTAAACTTACTTCTCCCTGCTCCTCTTCCGGGTTGAAGATGACAGCGATGGAGCGAGGAGAAGAAGACGGGTCATACTTCCTCTTCCTCCTTGGCCATCTTGATTGGTCAGGCTGGAATGAGCCACAAGGGCCCCCCCCGGGGCCACAACTATGTCTGCCACTGGCTCAGTGTACATTATAAAGAAGAATGTCAAGAGGTAGGTACGTTTGTTTTATTGCAGAAGGGACATAATTCTGGCACATGGGCATGAGAGTTAATTCATTCCCAGGTATATCAGGTACTGAGGTGCAGATGCTCAGCTCAGTCTAGGGGTGGACAAGGGAGTTGCAAATTATGCCACTGCACGAGGGATCTGTACCCTTCTCAGCCACAAGGGGTCCCCACAGATCTCCAATTCAGTTCTGCACAGGGGGCCCAAAGGCAGTTCCTCTTCTAAGTTCTGGTCTTCGGACGTCTTTGCTGGCCAGGCTGGAATGATCTCATTCCCAGCTCTGTCAGGATTGTATACTTAGCTCAGTCTAGGGGTGGATAGGGAAGTTGCAAATTGTGCCACTGCACAAGGGCCCTGTATCCTTCCCAGCTACAAGAGGTCCCGAGTCAGTTCTGCACTAGGGCCCAATGTTGACTATGTCTGCCATTGGCCCAGTGTACATATAAAAAAAGATAGTGAGCAGGCATGCAAGTTTGTTTTATTGCAAAGACATCTCTTTTCTCTTCCAGGTTTGAGTTTTCAGTCAAGTTCGGACACAGCCAGCAATGTTAGAAATATATACTGAGGTGCACATGCTGTGCTCAGCCCAATGGCAGACAAAGGGAGGTGCAAAGTGTGTCACTGCACAAGGGCCCTGTACCCTCCTCAGCCACAAGGGGTCACCACTGGGTGTGAAAGTCAGTTCCTCTTCTGGGTTCAGGTCTTCAGACATTTTTGTCGGCCAGGCTGGGATGACCTAATTCCTGCACATGCACAAGAGGGTTAGTTCATTCTGAGCACTTGCACAGCTCAGTCCAGGGGTGGACATAGGGAGGTGCAAAGTGTGCCACTGTATGAGGGCCCTGTACCCTTCCCAGCCACAAGGGGCCCCCACTGGGTTTCCAAGTTAATTTGGCAAAGGGGCCCACTGTTGACTATGTCGGCCACTGGCTTAGGGTACATTTTAAAGAAGATTCTGAACAGGTAGGTAAGTTTGTTTTATTGCAGAAGAGAGCAGAAGAGACATCACCTGTCCCTTCTGCAATAAAGAACCCACCTCTTCTGGGTTGGGAGACTTCGTCGATCTTCAAACACAGCCAGCTATGTTGGTATTATATACTGCACATGCACTGCTCAGTCCAGTGGCAGACATAGGGAGGTGCAAAGTGTGCCACTGCACAAGGGCCCCGTACACTCCTCAGCCACAAGGGTCTCCAAGTCAGTTCTGCACAAGGGCCACTGTTGACTACGCCTGACACTGGCTCAATGTACATTATATTCTCTTATATAAGAAGATTGTGAACACTCAGATAAAATTGTTTAATTGCAGAAGGGACATCTCCTGCCCCTTCTGCAATAAAGAACCCTCCTACTTGCATTTTTTTCATTTTTAAGTATAGTTCTGCTTTAATCTTGGTGTTATGTGGACACAAAAATCTTTACATTTCCCTGTATCCCTGCTGAGGCTACTTTGAACTGCACTGCACATGGCTGACAGCAATATGTGTGCTTCCATCAGCCTTTTTTTTTTTTTGTATGCACGCAGCATCCATTGTGCACACATCACCCATGAAACCAAATATCTGAAATAGGTGGATGACAACGGGGTCCAGGTAAAAAAGAAGAAATATGAAAAGGTAAAAAGGAAATTCAATTTAATGAAGAACATACACAAAAGCTGTAGAGCAGCCTGTCACAGCGGCCTCCTCCATAAAACAACAGCCTTGATTAAACCTCATACATGCAGTAAGTCATAGAAAAGACTCAAAGCTCACTCAAATACCCCTGAACACATGTTTAATCTCCAGCAATCTCTCCGCCAACCAAAACATTCATTACATGTTAATTTGGGGCTGGGATTTCTCTTCTGTTGCTTAATTACAGTATAAATGTGAACTCTGAGTGGCAACAAATTGTGACATGTAATTATGAGGGAAATAAGTGGTTTTAAGCAAACATTTAAATGACATGGAGATAATAGATTTTGATGCTGAAATCCAGGAGCACCGTGCAAAATGTCACTGTACAATAATGATTCTTTTTCCATTGAGATTAAACTTGTTAATTGGAAACTGTTGTGAATTGTAAATCACTGAATCAGAAAAGCAGGAACCAGAATCAGCAGTGTACTTACTAAGAGAGCGAACAAATTCTTGTGTCACTAAGGAGCAACACTCTGGAATATCAGAGGGAATTGTGCAAGACAGAGGCACAAAGTGCAGGGGAAGCCATAACCCCCTGATGAGTATGTGGGCAACCGGACTAATGAAAACCCCATAGCTGGCTGCTAACAATGGAAGGCAGCATCATCCTGGGGAAGCAAACTAAAAACTTAAAGGTTTAGATCTCAAGAGAGCACAACAGGGTGCTCGCTTATCCTTCCCCCTCCACTTTTCATACCCTGTTTCCCCGAATATAAGGCACTGTCTTATATTTTTTGAAATGCCAAAATATGCCCTAGGTCTTATTTTCAGGGGATGTCTTTTTTTTCCATGAAGAAGACTACAGTACACATTTATTGTTGAAAATCACTCATGTGCCATTGATTGTCCCCTTCTGATCACTCTGTGCCATTCATTGTCCCCTTCTGATCACTCATGTGCCATTCATTGTCCACTTCTGATCACTCATCTGCCATTCATACCGTATTCCCCTTCTGATCACTCTATGCCATTGATTGTCCCCTTCTGTTCACTGACTTACCTTTTTTTCTACTGTACGGCCGGGTAACTCCGTTAGGGCAGGGATCAGCTGCTTGCTTCCTGGTGCAGAATCGCGGGGGCGCGTGTGCCGGCTTGATACTTTCAGTTTCGCTCTGCACTGCAGCCAGCATCGAGGAGACACACACAGGATCGGGTATCGGAGGATGTCTTATTCACGGGTGAGTGCCTTATTTTAATTATTTTATCAAAAATGGGGGGTGGCTTATTTAATGGGGATGCCTTATATTCGGGGAAACACGGTAGAGCAGAGCAGCACTGTATGTACAGTGCTTGTTCGTTCCCCTGTCACTGAAAACCATCCCGATTATTTCCAGTGACAGTAATCTGATGTCTGTATGAGTTAAGTACATGGTCACTGATCTGTTCTATCCATCTGTCCTTTAGTATCAGTGAACAAACCTGGCAACTGTTAAATAGAAGAGAGTAAAAATTGTTCTTGCACAGGAGCCCCATGGTAATTTGGTCCTCCGCTAGTTGGCTCTGCCGAGAAGGAATAAAAGGACAGGTGAGCTGCCTCTTCCCCTATCAGTATTACCCCCAAAATTGTCAGCTGGCTTACATGCTACTGATGCCAGAAGATTTCAGAGCCTGTGCCAGGTAGGCTGCAGGTGCAGAATTGCTGGATGTCTCCTTTCCCTCTTATTAATAATATAATGTATTGAGTGTATTCCATAACTATCTGTTTTGGGTGGACTGGCCATGTGAATATTTTGATGATGTTACTCCCAAGCAGGAACGTGGAAGAGTATTTAGCCCTGCAATGTTCTCCCAGCCCCTTTTTAGGTGGGGGCACCACCCGGCACTTTTCAGTAAACACCTGGCTGTTTTCGGGTGGTTACTAAAGAGTTGGGTCACAATACAGCGGCTCCCACCCAGCTTAAAAATTTCTTTGTTGAACAGTGTGCTGGCTGTGCAGCCACAGGGGAAGCCAAAATGCGCTGGCTATTCCGGCTTCCGCATGTGCAGCTCGGTGATATTGTCAGAAGAAGATAGTGATTAGGCAGGTAAGTATTATTTATTGCAGAAGGGACATTGCCTGTCCCTTTCCAAGACCAAAAACTATCCTGTATTGGCTGTATAACTAGAGTTCTGCTTTTTTTTTCAAGTCCAAAATATTAGGCAATAAATCTGTAATGTTTTTCTAACTTTTCAGACATGCAAACATGTATTACTTTATATGAAACCTCTTCCACTACCACAGTACATTCCAAAGCAGTCCTGCATTTGGTTTTGAAGCTGACAACAAGTGGTCAGAATTCAAAGGAGCTTACATTCTAATGCAGTACATGCATAAGGACAGTTGAAATGGCAGTTTTATAACCTAGAGGCTGTATGTCAATCATTGCTTTAAAATAAGTTTATAGTACATAATAGTACTCCTATGTTATTTATTGATATTATTAGCATCAACATATTACAAAGTGCATTGTTATATCACTAACTCTGCCTCAGAAGGGCCCACAATCTAATGCCCCTAGCATACACATATGTCATTACCACAGTCTTAGGCCAAATTTTAAGGGAAGCCTTTTCACCTAACTGCATGTTTTTTGGGAAGAAACCAGAGTATCCAGGAAAAACTCATGCAAACTCCTTGTAGATAGTTTTCTAGCCAAGGTTTGAACCTGGGGCCTAGCATTGCAAAGGTCAGAATGCTAACCACTGAACCAACCATGCTGCTTGCTTTGTAGAAGTCTGCACCATTCTTCTTGCTGCAGGCACTGCAGGTATTCTACATCCAAGCCTGACTTTGCTCAGCTGATTATAATGAAGACAGATCCTCCTATCCAAAAACCAGTCTGAGAAAGGATCTGGTGAAACACAGCAACAGAAATGGTATGAATCTACAAAACAAGTTTGATTATTCTTAGCAATGTATATCATTGTTGTTAGTGTCTCTGTTTAGGTGATGCCTTAAGGGACATCTGTTTTAACCTAAATCTGGGGCTTATTTGCCTTTTTGTAATGGCAAATACCAATGGATTGCCCAGTCTACCTCCTTCATGTTTAAATTGTTATAATCACAAGTTTTTTTTTACCTGTATGACATATCAAAGGGTTGTTGTTTTTAGATAGCTAATAAGAGAACAGCTGACACAAAAAAAAAAAAAAAAAACTTTTATCATTATTACTTAAACTGGTCAATTACAATGCACAAACTAACTAGATGATATTTTTGCTGCTGTTTTGTCTGGAGAAACCATGGAATTGAAAGGGTGGTTGAGTCACTGACAATACTACTTTCATGTTATCTGACACATCACTTGATTTCAGGTTTGATAATGCAGTTATACATCATACCCCTGCCATAGAACATTTTAGAGATATTTAAAGACTTCATCCCTTTAATCCTGCTGCAGTTTTACCATTAGGGTTTCTGTCTCTCCAATTTGTAGAAAAGGTTATTTGTTTTTGAATGAAGGCGAGCATTGGAGACTGTTGATCCAGGGAACACTTGATTGCCTCAGGGAATCAAGATGGAATTGTTTTCCCCTGTTGGAGCAAATTGTACCAGTTTTTTTGCCTTCCTCTGGATCAACTATGTCTATAAGGTTCTATATCTGGGATATGTTTATTTCCCTAGGGGTTGAACTTGATGGACTTATGTCTTTTTTTAACCTATGTATGTAACTATGTATTGGAGATGCAGTCAGAGTGCTTACGACTGAAGTGAGAAAATGGCCAAATTTACATCACAACATTCCCTTTTATCTCCCTTGTACAGTGTATACATGCTGACTTGCATTGTACCTGGACACAGTAAATATTATAGGAGATGTTTGCACTGCTGGTGAAATGCAACCTGTTGCAATTTTACAACAATATGTTTAAATATAATATTCTGTGTTTGAAAGTAACCCGTGTACACAAACCTTTAGGCTCAGCTGGTATTACAATCTGATCCTTTATACATTCTCAATAATATGCATTATAAAGGTCACCTCTTTGATACAAATCAATTGGACAGTTTAACCAAGTTCTTTAAAAAATGAAGTTTTGGTAAATCTAAAGGAGATCCTACAGAGACTTTCTGATTGAACCATATGGTGAGCTTTTGGTCCATGGCAATTTGTAGGCATCATTTTTCTTGCTAAGGAGAATGATCAGTCACTGAGTGATTGTAGTTCAGCAGTTCCTCATACTATCCAATACAGCTTCTGATGACAATGTGGCAATGCACAGCCGCATAGAGCAGCATTGCAATCCACAAAACAATGTCTCCAGCTACAAATCACAGGAGAAAATGAGCAGAGAGATTTGTTGCTGCTACTAGTGTGACATGGCCCTAGCAGAGTGTGTCTCCATTCTATCCATGGGATAATTAGTGTTGTGTTCCTATACATGCTCCTGATTAATGCAGCTGTGCCCAAATCAGAAATTGGAAAACCTGTAGGCTGTAAGGTTAATGTAACACTTGTGATTCTGCTAATGGTAAGAAATAACCATTGGTAGGCCTCCTATGGAGGATACAACAGGAACGTGAAACATTCGCTTGCATGTGTAGATCCTTAGCTGGTGGCTTGCATTCAGAAGCATTTACAGGTACAAAGTAGCAATGCTTACAAGGGAAATTAGTGTTCTCCATGTATATTCCATTGCTCATGTTGTTGGTGACCAAGGTACGGTGAGGCCTAGTGAATTCCAAATTTGCCACTGGAACTAGGAGATCATTTGTTCTGAAAAGTAATCCAAGAGATGCTGGAGAGGTAAATAGCTGGCGGGTATGGGAGGATCCCAGAATCCCTGCTAAAATCTTTGTATTTTCTATGTTCAAACATATCTAAAGTCAGGATGATATTTTTCATTTTACACTTACAGAATTTATCTGCAGAAGTTTAAAAGGCACTTTGTGGAAACGCTTTTAAGGTGCAAATTCTATGCATGTACCTTTTGATTCTGCATGTGGCCAATTCCAGGGAAAATAAATACTCGGCACACCTCTTCCCTTTATATTAGTCTGTTAGTCAGATTAGTGTCATTACAAAGGCCTCATCCACCATTGTCCTCCCTTTGTAAGACAGTTTGTTGTGCCCTTATTCTGTGTATAGTTGTTGCAGAGGAGAAGTTAGGGAAAGTTCATATTACTGAAGCAGTTTATTTTTATTTTTTTTTTAAATATATATTTATACATTTTTCGAGAGGAAATAAAATGAAACAAAACAAATTTAGGGGTTAATGAGAAATAGTTTACCAACTTTTGGAGTGCATCCATCGCAACCCGCCTCCAAAAATAACGTATTTTAGGCCAGTCCCACAGCATATGATATAAATTTGTCTCCAAGACGCCACATTTTAAACATTGCAAGGAAGGACTGAGACCCATCTGGTAAGAACGCTTAGGTGAAATATACTGTATGCATAGTGGTAAAGTTTCAGAGTAATTTCCCTATACATTGAAGAGGACACTGCCTTCCAAGCTCTGCAAAAATATATTATTCTATCATGCGGGGTAAGCTCTCTAAAATGATTGAACCATGGACAAAGCGCATAATTTCTGTTTTTGTAATACAACAAGCAGTTTTTTTAACTCTTTTACTACCAAAGACAAATATTTAATCCTTTTATGCAGGGGTGGTTTTACTCAAAAGGAGCGCTGGGTAAATACGGAGTCCGGATTCCCACCCCTGTGCAGTGCACCCCCGACACTCTGTCAGTTCCCAGTTTGTTGTTCCCTAGGTCCAGCAATGCTTTTACATTTCAGCATCACATCTACTGGCATCAGAATATGGATAACCCACCATTCCCCCCTTTGCCAGTTTCCCCAGGTGTCGTGGTATCAGGGACCTCCATAACTAGCGTCAGGATATGGAGCTGCAGGGATACAGAAAACTTCAGTTTGCTGGTCACTCAAGTGAACAAATGTTCAACTCTGAGGATTTCTTCTTTAGAGCTCTCATAATCTAACCAGTGTGAGGACAGATTGTACTCAAACAGGCTTAGTAGATAGAGCGCAATGGTGACATTAGCTGTCCCTTGAAAAGAATCTGTCACCTGCACCATGCTATCACATATGAGGCTGTTTTCTCTACTTTTGATAGCAAGAATGTTTTTTTTTTAAGTAATAAAATAAATCCCAAGTGCTTATAAATCCCTGCTTATTACTACCACAACACAAAGTGATAATTGCATTTCATTATCACTATGGTAATTTGCACAGCAATTGCATTGCGGATTACGTCAATTAATTTTTTAGGGGGAAGCTGAGTTAGTCATCCCATGAGACCCTTGTGCACAGCAACGCATGGCCGCACATTGTACTGTGTTGGTAAGGTACATTTGGAGTGTCATTAACAATGAAAGACAACCCAGCACAGACCACATCAATGGTTTACTATTCCTTTTTAAAATCTGTCAAAAAATGAAATTAAATACGGTAAGTTAGTGTCATACTTTACATTGGTGTAGAGAGAGTCCCCAAAAATTGTCTTTTGCCTAGTTAAAAAAGTTACATTTCTGAAATTCCCTGCAACAGAAATTATATTTTTGGGTAGGGTTAACTACTTCTGAAGGGATGCATACAACTTTCCTTATCAGAATACTGAAAGTTTACTGTGTGGTTATAATGAACCAGACCCTCACATTCTAGTGTGGGCTTGGAAATGAAAGTGAAATGGCTTGCTGGAGTAGGAATCTGCAATGTTGTTTGTTAAAATCCTTGCAACGTGCATTGATCACCCAGAGGGGTCTGTTTTTGTAGGAGAGTTACACTTTAAGCAAGGTGTATGTTACAGGGGGAGCTAGGAGCCACAATGGTGGGCAGAACAGAGTCAGAAATTGTGGCAGGGATCTCTTGTAAACTTCAATTGATGAACTGATCCTTTACCTGTTTAACCATTCAGGTATATGACATCTGCAAATTAAACTGAACCCACTAATAAATTGCATCATTTGAATATCACATCAGTTTTTTGATTCTTGTCTATAACACAATATCATTGTATACAGCAACTGAGATGATTTTTCACTCCTTCAGCACTGCGGTGTGAAATATGACGAAGTGCTAATTTTCAGCAAGAGGGTGCAAAAGGTGAAAGGTCGGCCGCTTATTCCTCCTCAGAGCACTGAGCACTGCCACAGTCCAATATTTCATCTTAATAAACCTAGCTGGCGTGCAGACAGGGCAGGGGGCCCTCGTAAATCTGGCGCTACGACTGCCACCACTGCTGTGGATTGTTCATTCTGAGGCCGGAATCCGTCCGGCAAACTTTTCTCTCTGAATGTCGATACCCGGCGAGGTCTGACTTGTTAATGAAATGACTTTATTTAGTCCAAAGCCATTTTTTCCTAATAAAAACAGAGTATTTATCTCCGCGGCTATAAAAACGGGATTGTTTGCAACTCTTCACTTATAGTTAAGATGCACATTTAGCGGGGATTGATTTCCAATGCTTCGCTCGATAGCCTGTCACTAGCTATTTCTTACACGCAGCATCTGTGTTCAGTTACTTACTGTAGGGAAAAGGCCCAGTGCGGATGTTCTCCAAGGAGGGAGCTGCTAATTTGGGAGGAAGAATTGGCATTGATGTGGCTGAAGTAGCACTAACGCCCCACAGGTGAAGAGAAATATCCTAGGATAAATAAAGCTGCAGCAGTTTTCATTGTCTCATCTCTGCTCCAAATGCAAGAGGAGAAAAACTCTGATCCTTGATTATATTGTTGTGCATGCCCTCCTGCTCACCATATATTTCCGTTAGTCCATCACTATAATGGGCAGCTTCAGGAGCCACAAGAAGTGCCAGTTTAGAACAGCCTGGCAGGAGCTGTGAAAGCATCTACAGACAAATCACCTCTACTTCTGCACTTTGTCTGTTAGCATCATTTGTTACATTTTTGTTAGTCACTTGAAAGTGGGCCTAGCAATCTTCATAATAAGTGTAACGCTTCCAGACATATAATACGGCTTATAGGGATCACAGCACTCCCCCTGACAAAGCCTTTGTCTGCTTTTCAGAAGGATGGAGCCATTTTTTTTCAGGTTCAGCATCTTGGGTGCAGGCTCAAATATGATCCAGTCTGGTGCCTATGTATTTTTTGGCTGTGTATACACATATTTGATATAGACGAGTCTTTGTTGCAGCCTCTTACCTTGTTCATCCTTGCTGAGGACTTATAACCTCATACTTAGGCCTAGGTAGTGTTACTGGTTAGAGCTTAATGACTGCTTTTCAATTAAAACTTTGTAACCAGTACAAGCATTTTAATGTGTCAACAGGAAGGGCAGTTTATCAATATCAAAAATATCAATTAAACATCTGCCCTTAGGAACCTCTGCTTCTAGACTAGATATGTCATGCGGAATACTGCTGCAGATTACAAATTTACCCCAATGGTTGGATCAACTCCTTAATGGGGACTTGTATGCTCCCATATATTGTCTTCACTGACCTTGAAGGAAAAATTGCGAATGGGTTTGCCTGTGTTGGTGTTTAGTGTTTAGTCCACGGGGTGCACTTTAATGAATAACTTGTTGGCTTTTAATATAGATTAGATGCCTTCTAAAATTCTGAAGAGGTGGCCCAAGCCATCCTGAAATTCTGAAGAGGTGGCCCAAGCCATCCTGGAATCCCCGCTGCAAGACTACTACTGCAGTAGTAACTAAACCCATTTACTCACCTGTGCCCTTTTCCTTTGCAGGAAACCGCCATTCTTCTTTCTTCTCCTCTGGTAAATGATCTATGGCCATCTTGATTGGCTTGGCTTGGGATGACATATTTCAGTTCATCCATTCCTGGCATATGCAGAGGAAGCTGAGTATCCTGGAAACCAAAGCAGCATTTTGTGCAGATCCACTTTTTGCCAGAAACCCAGAGTGGTTAAGTAGGTACGAGAGATTATTGTGGACTTTTATTCTGCTTGTATTATAAGACTTTAGTTTAGTTTATCTGTAAGGGTGACATGCTTCCCAATGGCCAGTAATGTAAGAGATATTCTTGCCACTGACCACCAGGCTATTATACTGTGAGCTGTGGATATAGTAATTATAGCTGGGGTTCTCTGAAGACCTGTAAGTTATTTCAGGGGTTGAGAAAAGGTTGTACTAAATATTTGGGCTCTATTGTCCCAGCATTGTTGGTAAGCCAAAACTCTCCACCCTGAATGAGACAGAAAAGTGCTCAAAAATCAATGGGAAGGAAATACACCCCAGACGTCAAGTAGGAGAGCACACTATGACAATACCTATGATGCAATGTGCTGCAAAGTGGAGGTCAGGTTGTTTTTGGCATTGATGTGTGTTTGGCAGCCTGTTCAATAATATTAAACTTAATCTTCCAACATATTTTCAGTAGGATTTTCTGAAAAATCATGGTTCTGTCAGATGCAGCACATGAAATATTTGCTAATGTTTTGTATTAATAGATTAGTAAAAAGATAGTTATTTTGAATATTTGTTCTCATCATTTTTGCATGTTGACCACCTTCAAGCAATATTCTATTTATTTATCCTCTAAGAAATACAGAATGTTGTGACGCATTGTGACAAGCACTTGTTTGGCTGACAAAGCCTTCAGTACAATGACCATCGCTCTTCCAGTTCCTCATCAGAGAAGATGACATCAAGGGCACAGAGGGGAGTGACTTGAGTCAGTCATTAGTTTCCTGAGATAAATGACAACAGCTGAGACCAAGAAGAAACAATTACTAGGATTCAAAGCATGTTATGTGGCTATTATATTTGAGCTGATAAATGAAGGCAGCTCCATGAACCACTTCTAGTCATGACACTAATACAAAAAAGAAAAAAAAAGTGGGGCTCCATTACTAGCCACCGTCACTCCGTTGATACAACGAGAGATCATTGTGTGATCTTGCCAATAACTGTCAGGAAACAATAGTTTTCTGACAATTATTTCTCATATACAATGTATATATCAGTGTATAAGCTTTGAAAATAGACCAAAGCCAACCTATCCAGAGCTGGAATGCTGGAGTTTGTGAAGGTGGAAAAGATTCTGGAATATTATAATATGGGCAAATGCACTGAAGCTGCTTTCAACTTGGGCGTTCTGACATGGTGTGTTAACAAGGATCATGTAGTGGAATAACATGCGTTAAGTTACGGCTGACTAATAATTTACAATAGGCTGCCAACGCACCAAAATGGACCTAAACTCAGATTTGAATCATTTTTCCAAGACACAACACATAGTTAGCACTTTGCCAAAGCACTGTCTGCTGGTTTAGTGCATAGGAGTGCCATTGAAAATTAAAGATATTGCAACAATTCCTGCATCTCATAAGTCGGAAATTTGCTGCTCCATAGTCACCAATATTCAACTACTTGGAAATATTTAGTGACATCCGCTTTGTCCTGTGGTTAAATGTAGTTGCAATGTGGTTCTTGCTCCAAAGGCTTGTCACTTACAGGAAGTCTGCCTGTGATCCACCACAGATGAATACGAATGCACAAAATGATTCCTAGCCACACCTATTTCATTGAATGCGAGCATTTGTGAGCAATGTTGAGTCTGTAATAGAATCAGTGTTAAAATGTGCAATGTGCATACCTGCAATACATTTTTTTTCTTTTTCTGGTGCAAACCAATGCAGGATATTGGTCTTGGAAAGGGGGTGTAGTGGGGCGGGCACGGGTGGGAACTTTTTTTGGGAATGGGCACGCATGCCCACTCTTTATTTGCAAAAAATTCTTTGGTGGTCTTAGGCTCTGTCTGGTCCCCCCCCATCCCGTGGGGTCAGGAGAAGGACCCTACCATGGAAGTGAGCTGGTTGTCTCTCTCTGAACACAACCGGCCCACTCTCCTATCGCAGGTCTGAGTGGGCGGGTTCTGGTATCATGATGTCACTCTAAAGGAAGTTTTTTCCCCTTTGAGTGACACATAGGCAGTGGTGTAGTGGGGCAGACACGTTTACATAACAATGATGCGCATGCGTGCTCACCATGGATAGTACCGTGCCCCCACATCTTTATTTACAACTACACGCCTGTTCAGGACTTGTCATCACTTCAGGAATGGGCATTGCCAGCTCCATGGAGGGCCTCCATGATGATGTCGATCCCCTCCTCTGATTGTATGACGTAACTCCTGCACATGTGCAGGACTTATATTATCCCCGGCTGCTTCCTGTGTATGCGACAGAAGGAAAATACCACCAGGAGCAATAGAGGTAGGTAATTGACAAAAAAGACATTGCATGTTTTGCATGATGTCAAATAGTACTATCTCCTGGTGGCTTTTTGTTTTCATAATTTAGGTTTGCTTTAAGTTAAAATGCTAATTATATATAAACTTCTGGTATCGGTCCCTTTAGTGCAGCACCTAACATCTCTTCTTGTTCTTCCATGTGTGATTACAGGAGCTCTGTGTACTTCTCTGGCGCTGCCTCCATCCAGTATATGTCACCTCAGAGGTTAAGCACCAGCTGGATCAAATCCTTAGCGTTACTTTGATTCATTGCTATTTTTAATAGGCATTGTAATGTCTTTATTTCAATTTTAATTATTTTCAACCCCAATTTCCCTTTGAAATGAAAGGTTTCAATTTTCAAAAGCTGTCGTAGGCAATTTTCTTTTGCACTCGTAATTTACCAAATGGAGATGGCTGCTGCTTATTTTTCACTATTTCAAGTTTCTGTAAACAATGAATCTTTCTTTGTGAGTAAAGCCAACTTTAAACTGAGAGTTTTCATATGCAAAGCTAGGTACATTAACAATTTGACATTTATTCTATTTATTGCCCAAGACAGAATCTCTCTTAATTTGCCTTTTAATCTGGTATAACACACCTTTAATGGCATGTTTTATCTGTTTATAAGATTGAAAAATACCTGGTGATCTTACTTTTCTACCTAATAATAAGATATAATTTACATTGTATACAGTTATCTGTATGGACTACAGAACCCTATTCCTTTATGTTATCCAGATGAGAAGATGGGCAAAGTCATGTAGTTCTATTGTGTCTGTTATCACGTAGCAAACCACACCACAGGTAAATCTAGAAGAGAAGCGTGGAACCCAATGGGGAAACCCTAATGTTGAGAGGCTTAGATGTTTGCCAAGCTTTAAAGTTAAACCATGCAAAATAGGGATGAGAAAAAAAGGCTTGTAGTGCAAACTTGTAAAAAATAACAATGTTTTAATTTCAATAGTAACAAAGCACAAAAGAATCGTAATGGGCTTAAAAAATAATGAAATGATTACAGATCACAATATCATACGCCATAGAAGTCAGTGGTGTCTCATCTCTTGACTGACAGTGGTGCCTCTCTTGACTGGCTGCAGACATCTCGTCTATCCCACCATCTACCAATGATAAAAAGTTCATGCATACTGGGACTTTCCCTTCCTATCTTCTCTACAATCTGTAGAAGTGCCCTCTTTCCAGGAAATTTAAGTATTAGCTTTAATTCTCCACTTATGAGTATTTAGCCCTGACTCATACGTCAAGGCTAAATACTCTCAGACCCAAATCTTTATACCTTATGTGACCAGCCTAAATTGTGTCCTAACTACTTACCTCAATAATCCATTGGGGAAGATAGATAAACATTCAGGAGTACGTTTCTAGCCCCTAAAGTACTTACATTACGACCCAAGTTTATTGTATTTAGAGATGATAGTCAGCTACCCTTCAACTTCAAGAGATTAAATTTCGTCTTTTCTTTTCTGTGGTCGCCTCATTACATCAATGCAAGTCTCTGTATGAAGCCATTGTGCGAAATGCGTCGGGAAATGAGACACTACTGACTTCTATGGCGCATGATATTGTGATCTGTAATCATTGATGTTTCATTTGGGCTTTATACTGTATTTAATTAAGCCCATTACATATGATTCTTTTGTGCGTTGTTACTATTGAAATTAGAATAGTGTTATTTTATACAAGTGTGCACAACAAGCTTTCTTTTCTTCTCATCCTATTTTGCACACCACAGGTAACAAATTTACACATGGTTGTGGCTTTGGTGTGGTTCGTCCAAAAACAACTGTGCAACCAAAAATAATTTGTAGCTTTCTAGAACTGCACCACGATCTGTCAAAGCCAGGAAGGATTCCAAATCAATTGAATGGGAGAAGTCAAGGCTGTGGTTCAGCTTGCAGCAGAACACTGCAGTTTTTTGCAGTCCTGAAACTGCCTTAAATATGTGTTGTCATCTTGGGATTGGAAGAGTGTTACTGGCACACTCACCAGGTGAAAATAAAGGTTAAAAAAAACTTGCAAATAATGGCTACTTGGTACTATGGTATCTTTTTCTCTTTTTGTAGGGGGGGTGGGATGAGGGGTTTGAGGATCTGGTCCAATACACACAGTATTTAGAAACTCCCAAAGGAAAAAAGAGCTATGAAGGAGGAAGCAGTCTGTGCTAGAGAACTGATTTTCCTTATTTTATAAGGTTTTCGGAACCTGTGGTTGATAAACTCTGCTGTGCAACTGGTTGCAAGTATTGAAACATGATTTGACCTTGAGGATCGTAATTAAGAAAACACTATACTATGCTCCACTGAAATGTCAATTGAAATTAAGGAGAGTAATTTTCTGCCTCAGATAAAAACATAAAATATTAACAGTAAAGTATATGTATTTTTTTTATAAAGTGGTTATATTTTATTTTATTTTTTATATATTAGAAGAGTCCTAAAACTTGTGTCAGGTGTATTGCATCGTGCCTTTGCCCTTTGTATTATTCCATTGCATCCAAAAGATGTGAAAGGAAATCTTTACAAAAGCAAGGGAAATTCATCTTCACTGGAAAAGTGTTCCTTCTATTCCTGTTCACCAGTATAAAAAGGGTGAATCTCCCCAGTGGGGACGCCTTATTATCTTTAGGTAGTACTTGAAGACTGCTAAATATTTACTGGCCCTTCCTTGACTGAGAATTCAACATGCCAATATCGGGGTGAATCTGTTGGTTTGAGTGAAGTATTGTGGTATGTACGGCAATTGAAGTTATATCCAATTATACATTAACAAGTAGGAATTAAAGTACACCTTCTTCTATTTGGATAGAGTAGGGCATGTTTTTTTATTAATATTTTATAAAGGACAGGGATTCTACCCCTCCCTACTGTATACAATGTTAAAGTAATGTATGTATGTGTGTTTTTTTTAATTTAGATACTATTTAAATAACTAATACATGTTGATTAGAAGCTTCTCATTGGGAAAAATGTTTAGTTTGGTGACTTTGCCCCAGAACAGTAAAGAACAGATTGCAATGATGGGTTCTAGAGAAAACAATCAACTGCAGTAAATGGATTGTTTCTTAAAGCTGCAATCCACTGTTATCTTATCATGAACATGTCAAAACCCTCATCAACCAGTCAAACTCCTACACCAGCCACCCCAAGTGTTAGATAAAAGTCTAATTTTGGCTCATGTGACTACACAATCTTCGAGAAGTTCACTATGTGCTGTGTTGCTTCGTGTTAAGAAAATCACAGTATGGTTCCTGTGAACAAAATTGGTATGCTCCGGCATACATGTTCTTATTTGACATTGAAAATTTGTGCACCAGGTCCTTTATAGGCAACTTGAGAAAAACAACTTCAGTTTTAGTTAAAATGTACATTGATAAGCTTAAAGTTTAAAACCACTGACCGTTAAAGTGTGTAACCTTAATTATCTCTTGCAATAGCACCTGACAAGGAGTGGGATATATTAGGCAAGGTGATTAGGATGATGGGGTGTTGGAAGCAGAGAAATCACCAAGTTTAAGGATTGAGTGACTTTGACAAGGGAGAAATTGTAATGGCTGGGTCAGTGTGTTTTGGTCTGTTATGGTGTTTTGGTCTCAGTATGCAGTGGCTACTACCTACAAAAAGTGTCTACAGGAGTGACAAGGGGGTAACGGGGGATTACCCCATCTGATCTGATCTCACAGCAAGGATACTGTAATGCAAATTGCTGAAAAATGAGGGAAGAATATCAGAACATGCAATGCTCTGCAGCTTGCAGCTCATGGGGTTTCATATCCCACATATACATTAGGCATGTGAGCTTTAGCACTGAGCCATAAAGCAATGAATTGAGGTGGTCTTTCTGATAAACCTTGTTTTTAAGAGGGTAATATAGATTATCAGGTGCAAGTGTCTTTTACCTGGAGAAAAAGAAGGAGCAGGGTGCACTATGTGAAAAATGCATTCTGACAAAGGCAACATGAGTTAAAATGTTCACTGCAAACAATTTTGTGCCAATTGCCACAGGACACATGTGAATTGTTCATGTTTTGGCAGAAAAAGGGGGACCTACTCAATACTAGATGGGTGGCTTTACTGTTATGTGTAATAAATGGATCCACTAGGGATCTGAGAAATGCACATACACTTTTTAGTCCTCCATCTTTTGCTGTTCTATGTGCCTGTTTGATGGGTGACTTTGTGCCAATGCCCCATGTTATGGTTGTGGCTCCTCCTCATGTTCTTTATTCTCACCTATCACTTGCCTAAATTATTACAGGTCTCTGCAGTGTCCTACATATATCCACATAGGGTGTCACCAGCATAGGAAGTGGATATCTCTCTGAAGACAGAACCCATACCATATTTCTTTGGAAAGTTTGTCAAATTTTTTTATTGTATTCCTGGATTGATGAAATCTGCACGCTTTCATTTATAATACAAGTTTCACTGGGGCAGGAAGTGAGGGATAACTTTCCTTCAAGAGGACACAGATACCAGTAAAATCTTGCAAGCTTATCAAAAACTATTAAAAAAAAATCTTGAGTCTGGATTTAAGGATGGGTACACACGTGCAATAATTGTCTTTGGAAAGGATCGTTCTGCTCTATGGAGAGGGAAATAGATGAAGTGGCACCCCGCTGCGCTCTCTCTCCTTTACTTTCATTACGATTGTTCTTCATCCATGGATCCGCCAGGACGGACGATAGAATGACTGATGATGAGCGCTGTACACATGTCAGATTCTCATACGATATCAGCCCTGAGGCGATTATTAGACAAGAATCATCTGACGTGTGTACGTAGCCTTGGTATCGAACAGAAAGTAATAATTGTATGGAAAAATGCCAAGGAAAATTATTTTACTTACTCAATTTGTATTATACATTGACTGTTACTTTGCGTGAACATTACTACAAGTATATTTTTTAAATCTTTAAGCAATCGCTGGAACTGTTTTGTAAATGACCATCCACACCCATCTTTCATTTTATAAAAGGTTTGATTTCATCTGAAAAGGGTCCTCAGTTATTCGCATTACCTCCCTGCTTATCACATGCCATCAGAAATTCCATTTCAATGACTTTGGATGAGTGTTATCAAGGACTTTGGAGTGGCTTCTGTGTATGTTACATAAACCTGTGTTCAGCACCTTTTCCTTTCTCTGAAACAGAATTTAAGCAAAGTATAGTGTTGGAAACTATAATTATTTCTAGTTAGAGGTATTTGGCTGAAGTAGATCAATTCACTCCGTCTCCTGATTCGTTATCCTAAAATGAAAACCAAAAACAACCTGGTAAAGAAGAACATTAACACATTCCTATTTTTCTGTCCATATTTGGTATAGTCACACCTTGGCCCTTGGTTAGGTCCTTTTCTGGGTGTATCAGGTGACTGGCCCCCCACCGTGTACTGCAAACACTGGCGTGGATGAAACCAATGTGTAGTGGGATATATACAAATCTGACAGTCCCAAGCTTTTAAAGGGAGTGGAGCAAGGTGCTTCTTTTTTGCTGGTGGGCCCTTTGTGGGCCTATGAGATCTGTGTTGCACCACATTAGCCAGGTAACCTTGCATAATGAAATGTTTTTATTGCAGATGCTTCTATTCTTTATACCTCAATGTTGTAATTGAAGCCTAGCAAATATATTGCTTTCAATTTTCTGATGACTGGTTGAGAGTTAAAATTAGCTGGCCTTAAGCAAAGATATACTGTACAGCCCTGGTGTCCCACCAGGTCACATGTGGCCGTTTTGCACTTGTGTAGCCCTAGGGCTCCTCCGAAAGTAGTATTTATTTCTTACTCAAACTCTTAAGGAAAAAGTTATTTTTTAAGTAATTTTTAACGCGCTGTGTCGAGTGCACACAGTGATTTGTAAATGGGGTGTGATAGCTGTGATCTTTAGCAGTCTCATGCAAAGTATCCATGAATATGTCTCTAATAACTTATATAGTGTGTTTGCAGTCCTGACCATCTCCTGTAGTGTGCCTGTGGATGTTACCCACTTTTGGTTGGAAATCTGCTGTCTCCTGATAACTTTCTGTAGCAATACATTATTTACATATTATGTGGGGTCCTTTGGTGATCATGGAGCTCATACTTGACCATTACTGCAAAAAACCCTAAAATTCAAGCAACTCTGTATACTTATATATGATACTGCTTTTGCTGTGCTTTTATATGCTCATTTTGCATTCATGATTTACCCATACTCCTGTTTGTTGTGATTGTATAGTTCTGAGCTTTTATTACAAATACAATATGTATCTCCATAGTAGAGTCCATGTATTGCCCATAATAACCAGATATTTCGTAACTGCTTGGTGTTCAGATTTAAGGATAACCAAGTTTACCTATCACATGAGAAATAAGCAGGATGTTATAGTTGATCACCTTGTAAAAGTTTGCTTGGTTGTTAACCTCTGTGGCTCAAATATGATTGGGTCCTGGGACAAGGGTGCAGAAATGGACATTAGGTGTTCTGAGTTGGGGGCTAAAATTTTTGTAGCCACTGAATTACCTCATAGCCAAGCAACAAGCATTTTGAGGTCAGCGACAGCACTAATTGTGCTTCTGCCATGACAGGTTTGATGTATATAATTTCTGTAGCATTTCTGCTTTTACTTTGATCAATCAACCAAGTTCCCAGTGGTCTGCAATGTAAGAAGCATTCTTCCCACTGACCACCACAATAATGTACTGTGAGCTGTGGATATAGTATTTATTGCAGGGGTTATCTAAAACCTGAAAGTTTTTTCAAGCTTCCTCGTGTTTAAAGGTTGATAAAGGTTGATTTATGCTGTGTAGCATGCTCCTCTAAGTAAAGTCAGAAAATTTAAATGATATCAACTACTTACAACTCTCACTTTGGATCTGTGTTGACCAGGCTTTTGTTTGCTTCAAATGCATTAATCATTCCAATACAAATAAATGGGAGTGGAAAACCCTCTAGAACCAGATCAAATACAGTTCAGAAAGTCAACCCCAGGTAAAAAGTACAGTACCTGCCAATGAATTCTGACTTAAACTGATGTCAAAACTATGTAATTAATGCTGTCAAACTGACATCACAAGCCTAAATCCTGTGGACAACAACTGTTTCTGTTGTCGGGTATAGTTATGCTTTAAATGCAACCTGTCAGGACAGAAAATTAGGATTTTTAGCCCTTTTGAGACAGCTTCTGTCCCTGATACTTCCGCTTATGTGTCCGGCTTGGACAAACTAAATAAGCCCGTGTAGTTACAATTGTTTAAATCCAAACTCAATTACCACAAAAGCTAATTTTTAACAGGCTACTTTTCAATCTGATTGGTTGCCTTAAGTTAGATGCAGGCAGTTCTCAAACTTTCAAACTGCAGTGTTTAAATTCAGTTGGTTAAGTGAGTTACAGGCAGTTTATTTATTGCGACATGCAAGCGCTCTTCTGGCATATTCATTTCTGCAATGTTGGTTGCATTTGATCACCATTCAAAATTCCCCAAATTATGTTAACATAGAAAACACATAAAGTCAAACAAAGCCTTCCGCGCCAAGACACAAGGGAGGCTTATCTTTGGATTTTATTTAAAGCATCAGATTTCATTCAAAAAAAAGAAATTAAATGTGTGTGCACACGTTGGTGTGTGACCATGTATCTATGCATACATATACACACACACACATGTATACATACACATACAAATGGTTAACTCTTTTCCACTTTTTTTTCTCTTTTTAACAGAACAGACCTCTGTCTATTGACATGAAACAGAGTCAACAGGTAACACTGGGGTCGGGGTAAATGTGCAGAATACAAACACCAAACAACAGGGAATAATACACCTTTACCAGCAAACCCTCTTTCCCTAAATCCCAACATCGGCATTTGTTGAGAAAATAAGCTCCTCGGGGGCGGGGCATGTGCCTGTTACACGCTATGTACAGCACTGCTAAAGGCAGGCTATGAAGAGCTGCTTGTCCCATTGGGAAATAAAAATAAAAGTAGCAGTGACAGATCCCTGCTGGTAAGAGCTAATTTGTCTTAAAAATATTATAGTTAAAAACAAAAAATAAAAAAGGGGAAGGGGGGTTTTCTTTTGGTTAAAGAGCTAAGGGTTTTGGAGCTTGACAATGTGTTGGGTCGGCCACCTGGTGACTGAAAAAACAAATGGCTTGATGAATAACATCATATGGACACAAAAAGAAAAAAGTACAAAGGATTTTATCCATTTCTGAAAACTGTCTTGATTCAATGGCCTCATCTACAAGAAATATAGAAAGTCTGTTCGTTTTTCATTAAAGTATATATATTTATATATATATATTTTTGGAGTTGTGGTTCCCGGATGTGAAAATTATAAAGTACGAATGCCATCCGAAATGTCTTGTCCCTTGGGAGGCAGATTTTTTTTTTCTTTTTTGTTTTCTTTTTAATTATCATTTAAAACCCAGTCCTGAATCTTTTCTTTTTCTGACCGGTTAAGTTAGCAATTACTTAAAAAAAAATTCAGTTACTGAAAAAAAAAATAAAAAGAAATAAAATAAAATAAATACATATATACACACATATATATTCCTATCCATATATATGTATATATAAAATTCCAAGACCAGAGTCAGAACACGGTGTGAACATTTGACCTGAGAATAACACAATAATTCCATTGGTTTTTTCTTTTCTTAACAAAGCCTTCGCAGGGTAAGCAGAGAAGGGCTGTCACTGCTGGGTGACCAAACTCCATAGAAGGGGGGCAAAATGGAGTTTAACCCAGTTCCCTGTAAAAGGGGCCCAATGTGACAGTTGAGGGGGATAAAAGGGCAGAGGGGCAGGTGTAGGAATGAAGAAATTCATAACGGGGAAGGGAAGGGGTCCTTTTTTTGGTTAGAAGCTTTGGAAATTGCAGTATTTTTGTTTGTGAAATTGGTTTGTTATTTATCATTTTTTTATTATTTAAAATTCATATTTATTATTATTTTCATCATCGTCCATCTCCGAAGTCTACAATCGTAAAGAACCCACTCCCACAGCAGTTCGAGAGCCATCCTCATGACAGCTTGGGTTCTCAGGAGCTCCTAGTGGACTTCCCGCCCTGTCAGACTTTTGGCTGAGGTCCGAGTCAGACTCCTCAGAGAAACCGTATGTTGGAAAGGAGGTCGCAACCCCTGAGGTGCTGCACGGACTTGAGGTAACTGTTGAAGATGAGGAGAGTGTGGGGGGAGGCGGAGGTTTTCTGGGCGTACTGTGAGACCAGGACTTGGTGGTGGCGTGGGGAGAAGCAGACGGGGAAGGGGGTGAAAGGCTGGCTTTGGAGTCAGCAGCAGACTGAGAGGTAGATGCGGTGTCAGGATTGGGGAAGCAGGCGGAGTGAGGTAATAAACTAGGGTGCTCTTTGGCGTTTCTTGCTGTTCTTTTGATTGTTCTGTGTTTGTGCAAGGGTGACTCCAGATGTTGACGCAGAGCATCTCCCCCACACAGCGTGGCCTCACACCCTAGACAGCGGTAAGAACCGCTGCAGTCACCAGTGGGGACGCATGTCACCAGCTCTTGCAGATTCACCACAGATTGGCCAAAGAAGCAGAGGGACTTCAGGTGGCTGATAGCCGCCTCCTCGCTGCTGAAGCTCAGCTCACACTTCCGGCAGACCAACTTGTACTGCACCTTTGGAACAATAAAGGGGTCCAAGAGACAATCCGCACCTTGGCTTTCTGCTTCTTGTTGTTCTGGAGGCTTGTTGGAGTGCGATACCTCAAGGGCCACAGGATTCTGCTCTTCTAGCTTAGGGGAGTCTTTGGCAGGATCTTTATCAGACGGGGAAACAACAGAAGGAGTTGGGGTTCGGCTTGCTTTGGGTTGTTGCTGCTGCAGTCTCTGATGGTGATGGTGTTGCTGCTGCTGTTTTTGCTGCATTTGGAGTTGCCGCTGCTGCTGCTGAAGGGCTTCCTGTAAGCTTTGCTGGTACTGCTGATACTGTTGAAGCAAAGAGCCTGGTGAAAGCCCCATTAAAGCTTGGGATATAGCAGGGTTGTAGGGGAACAGACCTTCCATCCCATACATTGGCTGCAGGTAACCACCTGGTAAGGTTCCAGGTATCTGGGCGCCATAGTAGGGTGAGAATCCAGGGACAAAGTATGGGAGAAACGGGCTGGTGAGCAGGGCAGATGGATCAGATGTCAAAGCTGCTTGGAGGGCCTGGAGCTGGGACGAGTCTACTATATACTCCATGCCTGGCATTGAGCTGGATGTTGATGCTGGGGTCTCTGCTTTCTCTTTTTTAAGCACTGATGATGAATCTCCCTTGCCTTTCCCCCTTTCCTTCTCTTTCACCTTCTCACTCTCTTTTTCCTTCACAAAATCTTGAGACTGGGATGCAGGTAAAGGTTGAGTCTGTGATGGAATGGTAGGGCTTAGTGATTTGGGGGGTTGTTTATTTGGTTGTCCAGAAGTGGGAAGGCCAGGGGAAGGGACGGTGGTGCTGGATACTCCCATCACATTGGATTTTGGAGAACTTAAAGCTAAAAAAGAACCACAAAAAAAGAAGAATCACACAGACGAACCAGACTAAACAAAACATTTCAAGAGGCATATGTCTAAAACATTCAACACCCATCCAAACACTATTTGGGCTCTAAGATCTGTGCAACTGAATGCGCATTTATTTCTATGCCAAACTGGCTTCCAAGAAACCTGTAATTCATGACATGTAGGTTTTATTTTTTATTCTATGGAAAAAAAGCCTCCTCTGTTTAAATAAAAATACAGATCTACTACAAGTGCTCCTGTCAGCTATTTAATAAAAAGTATAGGATAGGATTAAGATAAAGTACAATTAAAAACAAGATTTATATATGTGTTTTTTCTTTTTTTATTATTTGATTGGTGAGAAGTTATAGCCACTGTCAGATTTTTATTGCTACCTGTTATGGAGATTCACTCTAATTGTCCTGCCAACACCAGGAATGAAAGTGAGGGTCAACCCAAAATTTTGAGTTGCCCTTACAAGAGTAAATGTGCTAATCTTTCAATAGAAGCAATAGCTGCGCTAAAGTGAACCAGTTACTTTGTATGTGGGTCTAACGCTGTTTTAAGCACCCTCCTGTCCACAATCTGTGTTAATGTATTTCAGCATGATGGAATGATAACTTTCCTTTTGCTGTCTGTGTGCTGAAGATTTACTGTCCCAAGACACAACGGGGTGTAAGTTCTCCCTCACTATATACGGATGCAGTACATTTTACTAAATTTACCAAATGTCCAAATGTTTGTGCTGCAATTCACTGTGTTTGTTAGCCGATTTATTTGAATAGGTGAAACCACGAATGACATTGGACAGCCTCTGCACACAAGTCAGATTCTCGTCCGAGACCAGCCCTGCGGCTGGTATTGGCCCAGAATCATCCGAAATGTATGTAGCCTTAGGGGAGATCACTACAGAGACAGATAGTTTTAACGTTAAGGATTCTATTCTATTCATTTGAGAAGAAAAAAATTTCATAGGTTCACTTTAAACTCCTAGTTATGGGCACTTTCCCATATTACTGTATTTGCCACAATGCTGGAACTCTAATCAAACTTGCAGATGCATCCTAATAGTGGTGTGTTGGATGGGTATTTACTGAAGCACTCAAGAACAACTCTTCTTCCCAGTGCAGAAAGTGATGGGTGGGGGCACACTTTTTTGTTGACTGAATTTACCGTAACTGTAGTGTCTTCAGGACAGGAAATTAGCCAGACCTGCCTCCCACAGCAACAGAAATCTGACATGGGCTTTACCCCTTCCAAACCGTTTGGTTTTTGATCTATTTTAATTTGTGAAGTAATATTTAATGCAATAGTAACAAGCATTTTTTTTTTTTTATTTATCACAGATGATACACCCCGGCCTGCTTGCAGTTCATCTGTCGAGAGTACCCTTCAAGTTTTTTATCAACTGCTTTACTTTGTAAGAATGTCCATCTCACTAACAAGGAGAATGATGATCTCTTATAGCGCCAGGTTGCAAAATGACTTTGGTAAGTTCTACTAATAATGTTATATACCCAGTACATTACTTGTACCATTTTGCAGCGTGTGGGAAGTCTATTTTTTCTCTAGTTTAAAGCTACATACACACGTCCAATGGTTCTCACCGGATATTTGGCTCAGGGCCGATATCGGACGAGAATCTGGGGTGTGTACAGCGCCATACGACCTTCCTGGCTGATCCACAGACAATGGACGACAAACGATCTTAAAAGAAGGGGAGAGAGCGCAGCGGAGTGCCGCTCCATCGCCCCCCCCTCCCCATTGAGCAGAACGGTGCTGACAATAATTGCACGTGTGTATGCAGCTTTAGATTGGAGAAAGATAGAACCCCAGCCAAAGTTTTACTGCTCTCTGTGGCTCTGTTACACTCATTCTCCTGCTGACCACAGATTACCAGACAGGGGTACAGGGAATTATGCCACAGCAACCCAGACTAAGTAAGAATGCTTTTCTGTAGTAAAGGATAAGTCGTGGCAGTGGAATAATAGGCTGCTGAAGACCTCATGGGGTATTTTAGAAAATGTCAGCTTTGGTGTGATATGGATTGCATGCTATAGTGATGATTTGTGGCTTATCCACATAGTTATCAAAAGTCTGGATTGAGGAATAATATTTAGGGAATGGACCTTAATGTTGTTTGTGAAATGTAAATGTTAAAAACTGTGGAGTGATTTACAGATGTTGCTGACTGACTTGTACAGTCATTAGGTTTCTGTCACATGGAAATTATCCTTTATGATTATTTCCAGAAACAGTAGAACAAACAAGCTCCCTGCACATGAGTAAAACAGTTGTCCCAGTTTGATAATTCATTGATCTGTCAAGACAGATTGATGAACAATTTTGGGGGACCACTGTACATATGCTGATTCTAGTGTGTGTACATAGCTTACTAGGGGCCAGATCTGATAAAGTGTTTCTTTTCCATGCCAGGAGTAATGGTTAATCCCCACAATTGTTATGTTTCTTCTTGAAAATGACATTCTTCTTGAAAATTCTCTTAAATTTATATTCATCTAATCCTCTAAGAAGAGTCAAATTTCCTTAATATCTCCCACCTAAGAAGCACATACTTGCATCCCCTTACCTTCAACCAGGAACAACCCCCATGTGACAGTGTTGAGCCAAACCCCTGTACTTTCACATGGTCCTCCATACCGAGGAATAGCGAGTGTGCTTCCTGTGTGAAAGAGCATTTAAGGGCTGCTTTTCTTTGCACAGGAAAAAGTAGTTTTGCTTTATATGTCCCCTTTTTAGCTGTCTGATTTCTATCCAGCTATTTTCTGTTTTATTGGTCATGCAGCTGATGTTAAGCAATGTTTTTATTTGTGTTGTGTCGTTACTTCATATCTACTTAAATTTGCAAGAATTCACAATTGATACAAGCAGTATAGTAAACACCAACATTGTAAATAAATCCTCCTAATGTGTGCCACAAACACAATCTCACCTCAGTCATTCATTAACCCAATGAAAACAAAATTTACCGAAAAAAACAAACACGTAGATTAATTTATCTACATCTATGTGATCCAATGCATTATATTTATTACCAGACCTTTTTAAACAGCAATGATTTTTTTCCAGAAAGTATAGTCCACATGTAACATAGTTGACTAATACTAAGATACAGGCTTAGACATACGTCTGATCTGTCTTGCCACTGGGCAAATAATATTCTTATGAGGGTGGTGCTTCCTATTTAAATACAAGAACTTGCTTAGTTGACTTTGTATTATTCTAAGAAAAACATGGTTGGCTTTCTCAGAAAGGAATGGTTTGCTAAACGAACTTGCTAAATTTTAATGGGGATCTTGCGTTACTGGATGCGTATAATTATCGTTTTGGGCACAAAAAGAACACAGAAACCCTCCCAATTCTCTTCAGAACACCACAGAATAATGGTGGAAGGTCTCTTCCTGGTCAGCTCATATAATGTGAAATAAAACAAGTTAAAGCTTATGTTTTTAGTGTTCTATGTATTATTCTTTTGTGTTTAACAGTCAGTAGTTTTACACATTGCATTCCCTGGGGGTTTGGTATGCAGTAATAAATAATTCTACAAAATTTTCAATTTTTGGCAAATTGTAATGTCTATTCTCTTAATTAGACATTGATAAGAGCTTTGGCTGGTAAATTGGATATTACATTTACAAAATGTATATTTAAGAGATGACAGAATTTAAAATCCATGTAATATGGAACTTGGGTGTAGTTGAAGGGCCAACATGTCTCTCTTATCCTAACACCAGCACACTTTCACTACCAAGTGCTCTTATCTTGTGCCCACCTGTGTTAGAGGGAGTGAATCCTGGCAAAGATGGGCTGCTGAGACCTGGCAACAGTACTGGAGGGATGCCTTGGAGAGCTGGGTAGGGTGTTGGAAGATTGAGTGCTTGCAGGGGAGGGTTATCAAACACAGCCTGCTGCTGAGGGGTCAGACCCAAAACCTCATTGGCTTTTTTAATGCGATCCAACTCTTGCTGAGCCATTAGCTGACGAACAGTGGCTGGATCAAAGTATTCTTTCTCCTTGTCCAACTGGCTTCCTATAGCGTCCTTAACTTTCGAGATATGTTGCTGGGAGAAGATATGATCCCGCACAGACAGACGTGCGCTGTATTTCACGCCACACAAAGTGCACTCTGTTTTGGGTCCCTCATAATTGGTTTGGTTTATTCCGAAGTGCTTGGCCATGTTTAGTTTAGCCTTCTTTTCCTTTGCCCGGGCATTTTGAAACCAGACCTGGACAACTCTCTTTGGCAGTCCGATATCATTGCCCAAAACTTCACACTCCAGCATGGTGGGTGTTCTGTAATCATTAAAACAGGACTTAAGAACTTTAAGTTGAAGGTTAGTCATTTGCGTTCTAAAACGCTTTTGACCAGGGCGGTCTCCACTATCACCTGACTTGCCTGCTGAACCACTTGCACCTGGGCTAGGAGAGCAAGGGTCAGCAAGACTGGAAGTTTCACTATAATCAACAATGCCTTCATTCTCATACTCTTTGCTGTAAAAGCTTGGGGCGGGACTGACTAAACCAGAAGACATTTGGTCCTCATACTCAGACATGGACATAATGGCAGACTTTGGCAAGCCTTCACTGGTTATTGATGCAGATTTTGTGTCAGCAATAATACCTGTGGTGCTGTCATTGTCTGCATTTCCTTCATCCCCTGTTGTTGTATCTGTTATAGCAGTATTCACAGAGGAGCAGTCATCATTGTCCAACTTGGCCTGATCAAAGCTCAAATTGACAGAAGACATCGAGGGGCTTTCAAAGTCTTCTGACCCCTCAACTTTTATAGAAGATGGGCTAAGCAATGTTCGAGGCGATAGATCCATAGATTTACTCACTGGAGACAAGGAAATGCACTGTCCATCACTGCTGCTGTGGGGTAGGCTAGGAAAGGTATTGTCAAAAAGATCTCCTTTCAAATGCAAACCCCCATCACAGTCCATGGGTATTGTAGATAAACTCATTGTATAGCCAGCTCTCTTTGCCTCATGCCAATGGCGCGATCGTATATGAGCTTCTAAAGCAGTTTTTGCCTTAAATAAAGCTCTGCAAAATGGGCAACGCCTATGAGCTTGAGCTGGACCGACTGCTCTGAACTGTCCCTTTCTTTCCCTTGCCCGAGTATTTTGAAACCAAACTTGAACAACACGCTTCTTCAAACCCACTTCATGGGCAATATGATCAAGCATTTTACGTGTTGGGTTAGAATCTAGCAGATACTTCTGATATAATATTTCCAGCTGTTCTGGTGTTATTGTGGTTCGTAGACGCTTGTCCCTTTGTGGTTCATCTCCCCCAGTCCCACTATCATTTTCCCCTGGGCTTGCACTTGCTTTTTCTTCAAGCTTACGTTTCAGTGTGTTCATTGTGGATGATGGTGCTGAAGGTGAAGTAGCTGAGCCAGTTGGCATTTGAGAAAGTCCTCCAGAGAGTAGCTGACTTGCTAGTAATGGATTACTAGGGTCAAATAGCATGAAGGGCATATCCATTGGCCTGTCCAAAAACTGAGGATGGATGAACTGGTTTTGAGCACTAAGAAAATGCAACTGTTGATGTTCTTGCCAATGTTCAAAGGATGGGAAGGCCAATTTGCACTGGTCACACTGGTATGGAATTAGCTGAGGAGGCAAATTGGCTAACTGCTGGGGAGTTGATGAATGAAGAGGCTTCATGGGGTGGTGTGAGATTTGAGCTGCATTGGGACTTGACTGTGTCAAGGAGCAGTGAGAAGGTTGTGTTGATGGAGATGAAAGTGATGGGTGTTTCTGTGGGGTTGCAGTAACTTTTTGTTCTAATTGGTCCTGTGGTGGAGGTTGAGATTGTGTGGTTTGAGGCTGCTGTGGCTCTTGCTTTGGTTGCAGTGGCTGCTCTTGTGTTTGGTTTTGCTGTGTCCTTGGAATTTCATAAAGCTTTGGTTTATCATCATTGCTAGCCTCTAGCTTGGAACTACACATTGCTGAATCGTCCATATCCATCAGTTGCTGGGAAAAAGGGGTGCCAGAAGCATTTGTGGATGCTGTGGCTGTAGTATTATAGGACTGAAAGGGCATAGGGGTGCTACATGAGGAACTTGAAGGTGTCAGCATATCAGTGGCATCCATAGAGTCTTCGTTTAGGCTGTCATCATGCATATCTTCATCCTCATCTTTGTAACATAGCTTTTTCTGATGCTTGATGAGGTCAAAGATCCTCTGAAAAACCAAACTACATTTTTTGCACTGGTAATTTAGGTTGCTAGTACGAATATAGCGGTCATTCGTCAGTTCACGACGCTCACCTTCCTTCCCATCTCCTTGATTTTCATAATTTTTTCTTGCTTTCTGCCGTGCATTCTGGAACCAGACAACAATTACTCGTGTAGGAAGGTTTAACAGGTTGGAAAGTTGTTCAAACTCATCATCCTTTGGGTAAGCATTGGCGTCAAAAAAGTCTTGAAGAACACGGAGCTGGTAATCTGTAAACCGTGTCCTGGAAGACCTCCTACTTCCCCAGCATTCATGTTTTTGAGGTTCTGGTGATGGAGGTCTAGAGTCCATCTTTAATTCTTCCAAACTAGTGATGGGGGGGTTATTAAAATTGTAAGGAGAGTCTTTGTTTCGTTGACGCTCCTTAAAGAGGGTGTTTCTAAACCAGTGCTTAATAACTTTTTGGGGTAATCCAGACTTATCAGACATTTCTTTGATCTGTTCCTCACTTGGGGAATTATTAATGTCAAAATACTGCCGTAACACTCTTAGCTGGTCGTCAGTGATCCTGGTACGTGGTCTTTTGTTCTGCTGTTGTAAAAGATTGGGATTGAGCTGATGCTGATACAGCTGGGCCAAATCTGCAGAAAGTGTTTCTACTGGACCCAACTGAGGTGGCAGCTGTCCTGGCATACTTTGCAATGGCATAGGTTGCATCATAAGAGGTGGAAAAATAGGCAGCTCCATTGGCATTGAAATCTGAGCCAAAGACACAGATGACTGTGCAGGTGAAATGCTTGGTGGAGTGAGTGGAGGCGCAGTACTAGTAGGAAGAGTTGGTGTGATAGCTGGCTGTGGGGTTGCTGGGGGTGGTGGTGGAGGGGGTGGGGGTGGAGGAGGAGGTGGTGCCTCAGGTGTTTGGGGTCTCAATGGATATAGCTTATCATATTGGTCTCTGTATTGTTTTGCAAACTTCTCAAGTTGCTTAAATGGTAAATAACGTTGGTGGACATGTTCTTGGTGGCTTTTTAAGATAAGGATGTTGGAAAAAAACTTCCCACATGAATTGCATTCCAACTTCTCCAAGCTGTCAGCCTGTTCGTTTTTCCCAGTTTTCTTCTGTACTTTTTGCTTGTTTTCATTGTACTGAATAACCAGCTCAAACCCAAAATTCTCAAGCAAGGCTTTGGTAGCATTACCTCGAGCATCTGATGCAATACGAGGAGGAAGCAGATGACCATCTGAGCTGGAACTGGGTGTAGACTCTTTCTTCTCTTTACACTTTAAACTATCCGCCATCAACTCATTTACTAGTGTAGTCTCATCTGCCCTTTCAGAAAACTCTTTTTCTTTCTTTAGTTCCTTGAGGTTTTCTTTTACAGCTTTAACTTTTTGTTCTTGAGGTTGCATGAGAGCAGAATGTGCATCTGTCATACACATCTGGCTTGACTGTTGCAGAAGATGTTGATGGTGGGGATGTCCTTGTTGGGAAAATTGTAGTGGAGTCTTTAGGTCTTCCAGTAATCCAGGGCCACTTCCTGTCAATGTAAGTGTACCACTGGTCAAGGGCAAACTAACTTCTGGGTTGAACTGAAAGTCTGTACTAGGAATATAGAAAGGAAACAAGAGGTGTTGCTGCTGCTGTAGCTGAAGCAGTGTCTCTGTTGTCATAGGAAAGTGGGGAAGCAGAGTAGGGTTTAACAGCTGAGACTGCAGAATAGCAGCTTGTTGTTGAAGCTCTTGCTGCAAATGGGCTTGCACCTGTGCTTGAGCCTGGACCAGGGTTTGGGCCTGCTGCTGTTGATGTTGCTGTTGTCGTGAAGCTATCATGTCTGCCAGTTTCTTGCGATTCACTTCTTTATGCTCAGGAGGACAGGGGGCATTAGAAGGGATCAGGCCGCTTGTAACTGCACTGACTACAGGTTCATTGGGCATTTGGTTCACATAACTAGAGCTCATTGCAGCAGTTGGTGTGGTCGTGCAGTTTGATGTAGTGGTGACACTGCAAGTGACAGGGTTGGATGTGGTAGTTGCAGAGGGGCAACTACTACTAGAACTAACTGTGCTGCTGCTTGCTGCTTCCAGCTTTGCTGCACGAGCCTTGGTTTGATGTAAAACAGACCTCATGTGGATTTCTAGAGTTGAACTCTGGCTGTATGCAACATTGCAAGTGTTACACTTAAATGGTTTATTATCTGGACTGCTGGTGGGTTCAGGCTGCCCAGTGGTTGAATCTTGCAAGGCTCTTTTAAGTTTATGCAGATGTGACACAGAATTGTAATGGACCAGCAGAATGTTCTTCTGAGTAAATGACTCTTTGCATACTGTGCACTTGTAAGGTCGGGAGGGGTCCAAAAACTTTTCCATAGTAAAATTTGGGCCCTTGCGGAAAGGAAGTGCACGCTTGGGTTCAGAACCAGAGTCTTCTGGTACAGAACCAGAATCACTTCCTGTGGGACTTTGCTTTTCCTCTAGGTCACTCTCATCCTCTTTATCATCATCCACCAGCATGCTTTGGTCATCAGCCATTACTGTCTCCCCCATGTTGGTGATGTCTCCATTCACCAGAAGACCGCTGTATAGCTGCTGGATATCAGACTCACTCAACTCCAAATGGCTGGTCTCCAGATGCTTCTTAAGAGCCTGGAATGTGCGGAAGCTTCTCTGGCACAGACAGCACATGGTTGCGGCACGGATCACATGATATTGTGAATGGAGCTGAAGTTTCTCAATGGTTTTGAAAGCCAAGCTACACTGGTTACAACGGTACTTGTAAACGTGGCGGTCAGAAACTGGCAACTGAGGGCGCTTGTTGTGAATCTCGTTGAAGTGTGTCTGTAGAGCAGCGGAGGTCTTAAACACTTGGTTACATCCTTTCTTCCAGCACAAGAACCCAGAATCTTCCTTTGTAGAACTGTCATTGGTGGAGGCTCTCTGTTCTGTAGTCAACTCGGTCATCTCAGGAACAGCTGCACTCTTTGACACTGCTTCAGTGGGTTCTACGGAGGAAAAAAATGAACTGTGAAAACATAGACCTCCTTCCTGAAATAGGTACCCTATTCCCAAATCACAGCTTGGGGGGGGAAAAAAGTGTAAATAGTTTGATTGGGCATTGCTGTTGACCCCAATGGTGAATGGGTAATTTTGGGTCTACTGGGGTCTGTAACTAGGGCTTAGTTGCAAAGTACTTAAAGGCAATAGGAAACCTGTACCAACACTAGAGATTTGTGTCCCCACCTGGTATCTTTTGTAGTGCTACATAGGCCCTGAAACCTAGTGTGTATTCAACTATGTGAATAGCAACCCCATGTCCAGTGATTAGATGGGTGGTCTCCATCATAAATAGTGAGAAAACCTGTAGGTTTCTGTAAATAAGGGATGGAGAAAGTGCTCTTGCTTTCCTTTAGATGTATTTGATACAGCAATTCAGAATAAACAGAGTTGAGAGGAGCAAAACTATCTTCAGAAACTTGTACATAGAGAGAAAATGTCATCCTTCCAAAATGATAAGTTTCCTACCTGAAGGCTTCTCTGTAGCTTCTGGGGCTGATGCAGGTTTCTCTCGCTCTGGGGAGGTCACAGGAAGGAACATGCTGCTCGGCATGAGTGTCTCTGGAGATGTTACCTGCATGCAACAGAAAGAGGATTTTCAAAAGTGTCCCAGTCTTTTCCTCACCCTGTAGATTGCTGAGAGTGTCCACAGCTGCTCAACAACCTCCTCATCACTCAGGAGGTAGCCTACTCTAATTATCAGTACACACTAAAAGAATAATCATCTAATTAATATATTTTTTTCCTTTCTACAGAATTCTGACTTTGATCACAAAGAGTGTTTTGTCACAGGCTGTGGGGCAGCCAATTACAGAGATGAGCTGTATAACTCTACCCCCCCCCCCCCACCTTCGTAATCTACCAAGCACATATTAACACCCCTAATTAATTCAGGCTGCTAAAGAGATGAGTGGGCCATGTTCCTGAGTGAAAGCAGAAGCCTGCAAGTACTTTTTTTTTAAAACCAAGAAAAACAAAAGGACATGCACAGGGAAGAGGGCATTGTGGAAAAAGTCATTTACAAGGTGAAGTTCTGCAAAACCGTTACTGAGACACCCACAAAGTTGTTAATAACGGGATTAACAAGCAGGAAAAAAAAAGATCTCTGAAAAAGGTTTGCATGGAAAACCCTATTGGGGGATTACTGAATGCTGCAGTCTGAGGCAGTTTTTAATTCATCAAACATGCTGCTAAAAATTATTGGGCAACAATGACCAATATTTGATACATCGGGGTTTCTGTAAGAGTAGTAAGTACAACAAGCTTTAGGAAGCTTTGGTAAGGCCTTAAACCCACACAAAGTGAAGCTCATTTTAAACACACAGCTAAAGGGGCCATTCACACTATTGTGTTTTGGTCATTGTGTAGCAGTCTATTACACACAGTACAGTGCACTCTGTCCTGCTATTCATTATGTATACTACTACCTAGACAGAAAAATGCACATTAGGTTGCTGCAATTGCATGATCAGGTAGAAAATATTACATGCCCATTTTTCAGTGCATGTGTGTAGCGCCTTAAAGAAAGTGATTTCAGTTACTACCTTAACTTTATTTAAAGCCTGCTGGTTATGTAAAGTCTCCATACTGGAAATTGATAAAAGCTTGCTGTACACACATGCTTTATAAAAGGCTGTGTGTACAAGGCCTAGGAGTGTGACTGAATTCTACACAAATGAACAAGTGGCTTCCTAGATGTAAGCTACCCAAGGGCTATTTGGTAGACATTATTAACCTCAAATGATGCTTTAAACAGGCATGTTCATTGTTATTGTAATCTGCTTGTGTAGCCTACGTCGTAGAGCCATATGGCACCAATACTAAGGCACTGACTTGAAAGCATGCAGCAAATTAAAGTCAGCAAAAACCCAAGACTGTCCCACATTCTGTACATCTAGTGGGTTGTAAAGCAGAATATAATAAAATCAAAGTGCCAGCAAAAACAAGCATCTAGGATCTTGCCTAGGAAAAATCCAGTGAGGATACCATACATACATATTTCCCTTTTGATGGTTGCACTTAGGTACCAGAGTTGTTTTCTTCAAGCAAATCTGAGAGTTTGTCAGATGGTGGTACTTCCTAGGAGCTGGAGAAACTCTACAAGCCAGCATGTCTGTGTGTCTAAATATAAGGCCCAAAAATTCTTTTTGTGTTTTTTTTTTTTTTTTTAAAAGGGGGAACTATAAGAAGGCAGCCATTGTTGCCTTCTCTAAATCTACTTCTGGCCTGGAAGTCATGCTATTAATTGGTTGTGAAACTATGAATCATGCTCCAGAACAAGTCACTGAATTACTGATTTGCATGTTTGACTCAAAAGTACTGAAGACGGTAATCTGTATAGGCAGCTTCCATATTACTCTTCATTTAAAACTGCCTGCTTACTCATAGATCAGAGAAGCATTTTTTTGTATTCTTTATTAATCTGCCTATTCTATTTTTACAGTTTGCTAATGGTGACAGAGGAGGAGCATGAATACAAGATAAAGTAAAATCAAACGGGCAAGAATCTACATGGTCAAAGCTCCAGGTACAACTTCAGTGAAATATTTAAAAATATCTGAAACTACTTTTAAAATGGCATTACCACGTTAAAGCTCGTATGAGATTTAATGATTAGGTTTACACTTTCTAGTAAAGGAGAGTGTAAACCTATTTTATTATATAAACTTTATTAAATGTAACCCCCCCCCCAAACCCCAAGAGCAAACAAGTATTGTGAAAGGCATCTATTGCTGTATTTAATTAATATTACATGTACATTTCTAACCCTTGTTTTGTGCAATGACATAATCAAACCGGGGGAAACAAAGGCTTCGTGTCTGATCTTCTTCAGTGCGAGGACATTACAGAAAGAGACAGACACGATCACAAGCATGGATGCACTCTCATTTAAAGGCAAGGGGAGGGAATATGTCTCTGCTAAATCCCCGCAACCCGGCGAGAGCAAAGCTCTGTGCGGAGTCTCCGAGAATTCCAAGCTCCACAAGACAGCTCTATAATTGTTTTCATACACTTTAATTAGAAAAGCTCGCCTGGCCTTGAATAATAAGAGAAAGACTTCTGTACTTGAAAGGTTGAAGTCAATCAAGTGTGAATGACGGCAGACGAGGAGGTGAGCCGGAGACGTTGTCTGCTCTCCACTTTAATCATCTCTCCTGATTGGAATTCTGGCAGGTTTTGAGAGGTCTAATGTGTCTGCTACCTTTTCTGTGCCTCGCCTCTTAAAATGCCTCCCGCATCAAATTTCCAGTGATATTACACAACCTGGCAAACAATGGAGCTAATATCCAATCTCCATGCAAGGACTATTAAAGTGCAACTGCAGAAAATAATAATGCACCTGGAAAGCTGGCTGAACACATAAGAGATGGGGATTTGTAAAAGATCCAATAAATCGTATCCTTTTACCCTTACCTGATGCCATATAGCAAACATGCATCTTATGTAGAATATAGAAACTTTAGGGTGCTACCCTCCTCTGAGGCAGCTCCTTGGGTATTCTATTCTGTTGGTTAAACTCATTTTGTTTTCTAATGTCCCTGCTGAAATATTTGCTATATTGAGGATCCATCCCCCTATGTTTAACAGAGCAGGGAAAAAAAGCAATATTTTCAGCCACCTCCAAGAACAAAAACTAGTAAGCAGATATATATTTTTGTTCAGTGTGAAAAACAATGAGGGCTATAGTAGGCCATAATAACAGCATTGCACATGATCAGAGCTTGAAAATGAATTAAAATGGGTGGACAGATAAAAGGAAAACATCACACATAAAAGAGTCTAACTTTGAAGAGACTAAATCACAATTACAAACAGATACCAATTAGCACTATGTGTCACTTAGAAAAGAACCAAGTCATATACTATAATAGGCAAAATTGCTTTATGGTGATAATTAGAGTATTCCTCCATATTGGAGGCTGGGTGTGGTGCAATTCTTTAATGTAAGGACCAAAACAAGTTTACAAACTAAAAAAGAAGTGTGTCAATTATGACTTTGTTGGGTCTTTGTTCTTAGTGGAAACAGTCAGTGCCTTACCCACAGGTAATAATGTGTTAAGGGAACCTTATAAAACTGTATCCCCATCCTGAAAGGCATCAAACCCTTAAAGAGCAGTTTCGTACAAACTTTTTACAGAGCAAGTCAGATATAAAAATGACTACCACGGAGGTGACATGGTATCTTATTGACTCGATCTCCAAATACTATGACCTTGAAGGGGCATGATAACTCTGTATTCGGCTAGTGGTTAGAATGTATTATGTGTGCAAACTATTGTCCATCCAAAATGATCCTTTACGACCCATTCACGTTTTTGCATTGAAATCTACTGAAACATTTACTTCTTAATTGCACGATGTTGCTGTAGTAGGTAACATACCCGTACTAGAAAATGCAGGGCATTTACTGTGATGAGCTGCATTAAAGGGTCAATTTTATTACAGTATGCTTTAACACCATAATGTGAGAAACACAATGCATAGTTTGTATGAATCCTTGAAGCAGATCAAATACAGAGGAATACAATTGACCATATCTGAACACTTCGACTGATCATGTCCCCAAACACATTTATGGTGTTAAACAAATCAGTCAGAATCTTCTGCATTGTGCGACAATCTCTTAACCAGTATGGCCGCATACGTGAGAATGCTGTGCTTCTCTACATGGACAGCATGCAGCGTAAATAATCACACTCGTCCTGCATACGGCACAGTATGGGTCCTGCACTACGCAGCTGCCTGGCCAAATATGTAAATGGCATCATTAAGGAGCACACTGCACTGCTCGCTGCGCCCACTGATCTCTGACACGCAGGTCAGCGATGCAACGTGTCAGCTGCCTCTCCTCTGGCTGCCCATCACACGGGATAATTACATGCTAATTGTGTGAGGAGGCCCAGCTGACAGTGCATGGCCACGTTTTCAGAGGCTGTTTACACCATGCTGAGGTCTGAGAGGTGAAAGCTGGACTCTTAGGGCCTTTCCTATAACCCAACTACGTCTCTGTGCATACTGCAATAAGAGGAAAAAGGGACAGAAGAAAATAAGGGGGGGGGGTATTAAAGGGAGGTGATTGAGAGAGCTGCTATGAAAAAAAAGCAGCTGACGGTGAGGGGAAGGCTAAGGACACAGACAAAGGAAGGAGGTCAAGGGGGGAAAAAAACCCTCCTGACTGTCAGCGAGGTCCAACATGCAAATCCTACTTGCAGACAGACTGCATATTTCCATTACAAAGAGCGCAAGGGTTGGAGAGAGAAACTTGTTAGCAATGGTAAGATATTAAGGTCACTTTGCATTTACACCATCTAATTGGCAAACATGAGCCAAGCACTTCCACTTAAAGTCCTGGCAATTGTGTGCAAAAGACAGCAGGGACACAACACCGAAAAGGATGATGGAGAGAAAGGGCGAAAAGCGTGTTTTAAGTTATAGTGTAGTAAACAGCCGGAGGTGGGGAGGTCAGGAGAACCATAAGGTTGCCTATGACAAAGAATGATGTAGCACGTTCAGGGTCCGCAGTCAAAAGAGTGACGTGACCATGCGTCGAGAACAGGACAGAGGATATGTGAAGAGTTGTGCAGGATATGGAGCATAGGCAAACCCCTGTTGCTGTGGTAACAGACTTGACACCGGGCAGGTTGTAAGGAAGCAGTCTGAGTTATTATTAGGGACACTATGTAAATAGGAGTTGAGCATGTGCAAAGTGATGACCATTTTCAGGAATAGATTCTCTTTTTATGGCCAATTCATCTTCTCTAATTTCATTTACAGTATACTCCAATCAAGGTAACAATTCTGTATTTAAAACTACCTGTCATGTAGCCTTTAATGTTCCCATGCTTCCATACCCCATCAACCAAATTCCTATGACTGGCAGAAGTCATCATCTGTCCACTACTGAATCTAAACGTGTCAACTTCATTTAGTCTGGGAAGATCGGACAGATTTCTTAATTGCAGCAAATGCAAGGAGAAAACTGTACAGTTGCTGCTGTTGGAGAGTGAGTAAAAGAATAACTGTAACAAAAAAAAAGTTCACTTCACTGTGCTCACAGGATTACTTTGACATGTAAATAGTCTTTCAGTAAATATTCTATTTGGTAGCCAATGACCAAAACTATACATATAAGGTAAATTATTCTCCAAGGACCAAAAAAAAGTGACATTTACCGTGATAATCAGTTTGTCCACGCAGTCCGGGGCCACGCTGTGCAGGTGGGTGAGGTGCAGCTGTAGGTGGATCTTGTTGTTTAACATATCCTGGCAAAGTGGGCAGCGCAACATTGGCTGCACCGAGTGCTGCGTCATAGCGTGGACTCGCAGTCTGTTGATGTCTGCATTGGTGTACTTGCAGTATGGACACTGGAAGAGCTAGGGGACCAGGAGAATGTTGAAGAACAGTGTACATACAACACAGAAGAAAAATGACAACAGATGTAAGGCAAAAAAAGTGGAACAGATACCCCTACCTGCTCTCTCTTCTCCTCAGCAGATCTTGGTCTTTTAGGAGGAGGCTCAGAGCTTACATTGGAGGACAGCTTAGAAGGTAGTGAATCAGATGAATCCCGCTCAGGTGGAACAAAAGACGCTGTGACAAAATGAACAATAGATGTAATAAAAAAGAGGAGTTTTGCAACACAATCATATTTTTTTTTCAATATTCTGCTTGAATTCTGTCTCTGGTCAGATAGAACCTATATAAAAGAATTAGAAAACACCATTATATATAAATGCAGATATACCAATTAATGCAGGCATGTTTTTGTTAATACGTCTGTATTTATTAGTCTGCCTCACGGTCAGATTTACCAAAGTTAGGTTGTTAGTCACCTTGATGTGGAAGATAATACTGTTACAGCATCCCTTCAGTGCTGGGCACATTTGTCCAGGCCTTGCACGTAGCTATACATTTTTATTTATTGCAAGGTATCAGCCAGTCTGAATCATCAGAAAACAATTAGAAATCATGTCAATACAGGCTCATTATGTGGTACTCTACCTGTTCCCCTATTAGTGTCTTTGGCCCCCTCGGGTTCCTGGACTTTCGGCACTTCCCCTGGGTCGGCATCTGCATCACAGGCTCCTTCTGGATCCTCTGCAGGATCTTCTGAAATGAAAAATAAATTTCATAAAGGGACAGAAGACCAAAAGTATCAGCACATGCTCAATTTTATAACAAGCTAAAAGGTCAATGAAGAGGTCAGCTTCAAGCAATGTACTGGGGTCCAACAAAACCAATTTGTTCACCATCCTCTTGTCCGGGGAGCAGAGCTGGATTCTCATCTGAACCAACTATGACATCCTGAGAATACAGTTTACTTTCACAATCTAAATAGCCATTATTCACAATTGTGTTTGAAGCCATCACTAAGGGTTCTGCCAGTCTAGGTTTTGGTTTGGACCTCTGGTTTACATTCAGCTCTGTATGCAGTCTCCTAGAGCAGTAACCTCTACATATCTATATCACAATGCAGCATATATTATGTGTACATACACTGCATGTTTATGTCAAGTTATGATATATATGTTTATCTTGACTAGCAGCTAACAGATGACACTGCAGTTCCATGAAGGCTATTCTAAATAAGAACTGTTAACAAGCACCCATGAGTCCGAATAAAAAAATAAATAATTTGTGGCTGAAGTAGAAAGATAGTCAGGCTTCCTTTCATAGTCTTTTCAGGAGAGCATAGAGGACTTTCAAATTAGCAGGAGGGTGCTTTCTTTATTGTGCATTGCATTGATTGCTCTGGCAGGCAGCAGCGGCATCTGTGCTGCAGTTCCACTTGTGAGCTAGAGGTGTCATCCTTCGCAAAGAGAGGCAGAGTATGGGAAGAGGGAGAAGATGAATAGGAACCTAGGACTGGGCAGAGGCTAAATGACTTCCTAGTTCAGAATACATGATGGAGAGGAAGCTACAGTGTTCATCCTGCCATAAAATAGATTTATAGAGAGATCCTTGAATTTCTCATTTCAGTATTCCCCAGAGTATATATATCTATATATACATATATATATATATATACACACACACACACACACACATTTTGTGTACAAATAACTGCAGGGAAAACAATGGACAGGCAGATTATGATTTGTGCCGGGTGCTCCACTTTTGTCCCATGAAATGTTGTATAAAGCAGTGTGATTAAGTGTGTGTGTGCTAGATCACATATGATAAACACATTAAAAGATAATTCGGCCATTACAATAAAGTCACCAGTAAAAGGAACATTCAGTGAATTGGTTCTATGCAGGGGCCCTTTAGACATACTATGCTGATATATGCTATGGATAATAATACTGTTCACATCACCGGGACAGATTTGATTGGTTCTTTGAATTCTGTAAAACCTACTGCAAAAATGTATTTTTCTAAAAAAAAATTCTGTTGAATGCCATGTTTCTGATTAGTCAAATTCTCTTACAATATTACAAACATGATTATTTTTTTTTTTACAAAATGTGACCACCTTTAAAACTGAACTGATTAATAAGCTAATAAAATTCAGGCAGAAAATTGTAAGAACCACATCCTCTTCAACAAGTGACTGCATAGACTAGATTGGATGCCCGCAGGACATTGCACCTAATATTTTTCTACAGATTATATATATATATATATATATATATATATATATATAAAATGATCGAGGTAGGAGGACGCATGTACAAACACCAGATTGCCCTACTTGTTTTTGCGGATAAGCCTCAGCACAGTGCACGACTTGTAGTAAGTGGCGGCAGAGGCAAATTTTGTGTGGCAGTTTCTAGCAGAGCGTGAAGCTATTATGTCCTGTCATGGTGAGAATGAATCTCTCGCTCCCTCAAACATACCCGTGTTCAAATCACCATGAGAAATGTAATTTCAATGTCAGTGGGACAATGGGAGGCTTGCTCTAGAAGGACTCCTCGTGCGGGGGAGGTAGCACAGGCCCCACTGACACCACGACAAACCATCCACATAATAACACGGGTACAGCAAATCAATACGTGTATGCCATCACATGTGTCAATGGGAAGTGTAAAAATAGAGCTTGCGCCAGCTCTACTTAAACCAGTGTAAAACACACTCGTGATGTCTGGGCCGCCTGGACAAATGATGCTTCTCTTTTATTATGTGATGCCCATATATTCTCATTTCTCATAAATTCATCAATTTTGATTCAATATTCACTTAATACCATATGGCATAACATGCTTGGAGCTTGATGATTAACCTATGTGTTTAAAAAGGTCACAGATCTCCGAGGTGACTTTTTTTTATACCGCACCAGAAATTGAGGACTACCTAGGAAAGCGTTATCCACCTTGGTCAAATGATCCCCCACAAAAATAGTAAAGAGTGACTGGGGTGCATGGGGGTTGTAGAATCAGATGGTAACGCCTGATGCCACCTTGCAGAGATTCCACAGCCAACTAATCTTCATATTTCAATCTACTGTGGCTTGTTCTTCACCTGCAGGATCGAAGCTTTGGAGCTCCAGGTGAGATTAGGGTAAAGTATGGTAACCACTATACGCCTCTGCTTATGTTTATATACAGGGCACTGACCAGTGCCAGTCACATCCTGTAGTCCCAAAGCCATATGTGAATGTCCCACATTCCTCTCCACCTTTGCTGGTAGAGGAATTCCTTACAGACTCATACCCACACAGCACAGACTACAAGATGTTTTGCTTCCCTGAGCTGTCTTGGGCCCTTCAATCAATCTGCCACACATATGGTGCATTCAGTTCGGTGTATAATCAATATGCAAATTGCCTCCTGCATTGATCCTGTATTAATTTTCAATTAGGGAGCTCACAAGGGGTCTGACCAGGTCAATAAAAGAAGAAGCAGACAAGTTGAGAACTAGCAGATTCCTGGGGACTTGGCTCGGGCCATGCCAGACGGAGCTCCATCCTCGCCACAAATCCCATAGCTGGCCGTTCCGTAGAATGTTCTATTATCTTTCACAACTCTTGACTGTCACAAACATGTGACAGCCACCTACAATATTCTCAACCAGACTGGAACCAAAGAAGAAAAGAAAGAAGGTAGCGGCGCCCTGCGAGGAATTTATATTATTATTTTTGCTTTATATTTGGCTTTAGAACAGACCCAATCATTTTGTACTATTTACAATTTAGCAAAACAGCAAAAGAAAGAAAAGCCTTAAAAAGATATGGAAGAAAGGGAAATGTTTCAGCTACATTTAAACATATCCTGTTCAAAAAAAGTTACCAAAAATGGCCCCATCTTATACCATTAATGTCTATTCCAAGACCCGACACTTTGGGGGGGTTTCCTCAGTCACCAATCAGATTAAGAGTTGCCCTAAAGCTTGGATCCGATTGGTGTCTTTACAGAAAATGTCAGTATAACCACACATTGAGATATAAGGCCCAGTCCGCCTTCACAGCACTGCAGCCACCCATCTGCTAACACACAACCCTTTTCAAGGTCAAAGTGCCCTCGCTTTCGCGCACTGCTTCTACCGCCCTTTCTGATCTGTAAGCTAAACGGCCAAAGCATGGACCAGCTCTCGAAACACTAAGCCTAATTGGTCACCGGATAACGGTAATTAGTGCTTTACTCATTAATGAGTAAAATCTTTATTGGCACGATTGATCAGTGGTCTTGTTAGCCATCCTGCAAACCAATGGCAGGCATAACAAGCTGGCTTATTGGCATAGCAATTAATGAAATCAATTTCTAGCCAGAAGCTGCCACTTGTTTTAAGCTTGTTAAGAGACTGTGACACGGCAAACGACAAAACAGTGAGGGACAAGCAAAGCTCCCAGCATGCACTCTGATTTTACTGTACAGCTGGGTCACTGTACCCAAAAGTGGCCTGTACCCCATCAAGTATATCATGGCAAGCATAATAACCCCTTTTACTGAAAAACCTACTTGTATGGTGGCCTTATGGCATGTGAGAACAGGCGTATAAACTCAGCTTTATATTCCTGTGTTCCTAACAATCTGCAAGAATCATTTCCAGGTATGGTACAATATACAGCAATTGTCCAATGTCATTATGACCTTTAGGTCTTATTGTGTGACTTTGCCAAAGTGATGATGTCCTCCTCACCTGACAGGGAAAAAGCAACCCCTCTTTTCCAGGGATTACTCTGTGCACCGTAACTTTATAGCAAGTCGCAATGTAAGATAAAGAGGGGGCTGATCTGTGTCAGACAAAGATTTACACAACTGTAAGATATCAAGGCCAGCATCTTTCTACAGGAAGTAGATGCCAATTACTGTGATCTCTATAAGAGGTAATAAAGCGGTAATATAAACATTACGTAGCGTTCTTGTACTTTGCATCAAATATTTATCTCTTGCTAGCTCCATTTATAGCAATATCTTGTAGCTCCAGGGTTCTACTTAAAATGAACGAGTCACCAGAGACCATACACACCATTGTATCAGACACATTGATGAACAAAACCTGGTATGATTTTGGGTGTTTATAGGAGAATAGCCAATAACGCAGCTACAAAATGCAGAGATGTTCGATGCTATAGAAGGAGAACAAAAGCACAAAAGAGTTCCGCTTTAATAGAGAGCTCAGCGGCTCCTGCCACCATTTCTATTTATTTTGCTTTAAACCTAAGAATAAAAAGCCCTTGAAAGAGGCGGTAATTACACTTTCTCTCCTAACTTGTAACTGCAGATCAATGGTACATTTTAAGATGCATCGATTTACAATTAGCATGGCTTCCCCACTTAAGGCTTTAGGAGAAAATTCACTTTTCTGCTCCATACTATGGGATCCGGTAAATGTGGTGCGAGATTTTAGGAGGGGAGCCGAGTCCACAGGCCTTGTATGACCGAACAGAAAGAACCCTGGCAGAACAGATTGGTAATAATGGGGGAAGACAGAGAGGTTTAAAGAGGAATTCCTGCTGAAGATTATTACAACGGTGATGGGTTAGAATCGCTTGCAGGCTTTTATTACCATAACACAGTTCAAGGGATTCATTCTCACTTCTGCCTATGGCACCAGGGCAATATATGAAGAGAAATCTCTTTATATAGGAAAAAAGCAACAACATCATCTTTTTAGCTTCCTGCATTGCTGTGGATATTTCTCTTTATTTTGCCCTCTGTATGCAAATTCAGCAGACTTATTTTTTACAGGGCTTCGTTCCATGCAATTCTCAGAAGGCAAAAAGATACATGGAGAATCGTCTGTGGGTCCAGGAACACAAAGCCACTCTGAGTATCAGGAATCGCCGGTGGTCAGCACCCAGGGCAACGGATTCTGGAACTAGAATCAGAACTACCCCACAGACCGGCCAGGTGATATTTTGTAATTTTACCCCACGTGTTCTTTTGATAAAAATGCAAAAATGACTTGAGGCGCAAGTTGTTGTTGCAACCTGAAAAAAATATACAACACACAAAAAAAAATAAAAAGTCAAACATAGAAAAAAAAAATCTGTCAGGTTATTAATAGTGCCATGCACACGTCCTTCAAACAAAAGGATGAGGTGAAAATTCCAAGCGAGTGAATGCACTTTGCTCTGTTTCATAGAAGCAAATGGATTTGGTGCTTTTTATACATTAATCAATCAATAATACTGGCCGTACATGAGCGGCACAGCCAAGATAGGAGTGACCTCCCAGGCAGACAGGACACTTTAATGCTTGGAAGACAGCTCAGAGCTTAGCAACTTCGCGAATATGTTTGTGCCTGATTAGCCCTGGAAGGCAGCGGCTGTGAGCAGTGCACTAAATATGACAAGGTTAGTCGTTTTCAATTTGCGCAGGGAGACGAAATGAGTGACTGAGGGGTGGGGGAAAAAATGAATAAAGAGGGAGGGGGGGCAAAACATTGTCCCGCTTTCAAAGGGAGCATGCCAAACAGCATTCTTTTATACTAAAGGAACTTGCAGATTGAATGAAGTGGACCTGTCATCTGGACAGCTCATGGAGCCACCTGAATTTTCTTAAAAGAGTCACTATATATAAATATCATCAGGATTAATGGAAGGGGGGTAAAATGTATCCTTAGCTTTAGTGTAGTGAAGGATCAAAAGCCTTGTCCAATTTTGTGGTCCTTGTTTCTGCTGGGGCATTTCACTTTATTTATTCAGAAATGTAATATTTAACATAAAATCACTGGAAAAAAAACAAAAAGGTGTCACCAGAACATAAGTTTGTCAAGAACAAAGAATTTTGACTGTATATGAACTTTAATCCAACAAAGCCCAATGTTCTATATTTCACTGAATCATGGACAAACAGCTAAAAATAGTTTTGATAACCTTACATGTAAAATATCAGACCAGACAAAGAATGTGTAATGCTGTACAGTCAGTCCTGTGATTGCACAACTTTGGAAGAAGATAGCTTAGGCAGGTGGGCGGCGCAGAAAGCTCAGGTTTCACACAACAGGTGGGTGGAGCAAAGAGCCCAGGTTCACAGGTTCACACAGCACTTGGGCGGAGCAAGCTCAGGTTCACACAGCAGGTGGGCGGAGCAGAGAGCTCAGGTTCACACAGCAGGTGGGCGGAGCAGAGAGCTCAGGTTCACACAGCAGGTGGGATGTAAGACGCTACTAGACCATACAACCTGCTATGCTCCCCATAAGAGATAAAAGGGTCTTAGGTGCCATTCATTTTATTCATTATGTTTAGATCCAAAGAAAAAATTCATATCAGTCCTCCACACCTGTTGTATGTCAATCATTTAATGATGACCACAATTTAGGAGGGAGGACTTGACTCTTCCCAAAAGCACAAGTTCTCTTTAAAACTGCAATATCAGTTCTGGGTGAGCAGATCTTGTTCAGTTATTAGAAACTAGTTCCTTGCCTAATGGCCTGTGACTGCCTAGAACTACTGACTATTTAAAAAGCTGACTGCTCCATCTGTGGATTAAAAATACAACACTGTCCTGAGCAAGGCTGACTGCTATGGAAATCACCCCATCAAACCTTGGCACAGCTAATCATCTCCAAGAGGCCTGAAACACTTTCCATCCGGTTCATTATCCTCGTGATTGAGAAGTTTCCAAATAAGTCCGGCTTTGAGCTTCTAACAATAAGCGGTCTCATAGCTTCTGCAAAATTTTAACAACACCCCGTCACTTTGTAATGCACAGAGCGATCATCTGCAGCAAGTTCTGCAAGCTGATTGGATGCTGCTGTTAGGCGATTTCACTGTTGTACATAAACCATGCAGCGGATTGGGCAAATTATGCTTTTAATAATTGGTACCCTTCAGAGAAGATGTATACCCCTGGCTGAATAATATTTTGTATCATTCACCATTATTTTTTGCACTCCAGCAATGGCAAATGGCTTGGTCCATTGCAGGTTTTTTTTTTAGAGACACAACAGTGGAGAACAGTGCATCAGAGGCAGGGAGGCTATGCAGGTCCACAGTTGGGAGACCGAGACAAAGTGTTGTCACCTTATAACAAGAAGTGCAGGTACTACATTTGGGAATATTGTAGATTTAAAAATCGTGGAAACATTGTTTAAAATTTCCACTAACCTTTGAAAAGTTTATAAAAAAAACCTGGAAAAAAACAGGAGCCATATTAATAAGTTAGGAATGGAGCAAAATCAGCTCCTAAAGCTTTTCCTGCGACAGCTTGAAAGACTCCAGAACACGGAAAAGATTAAACCAAATGAAAACCATGAGTTCTTCTCAGAAAGATGAGCAATATGTACTGAAAATAAGATATATACGATGAATAAGCCACCTGACAGGCAAAGGCTATTAAAACTGAAAGTCCAGGCTTATGTAGATCTCTATGTCCCAGGCCAACCTTGGCCCCTCCACCTCTCCCGTACCGCCAGAGGCAGATTAAATAGAAGGCAGAATTATCCAGCAAACGCTTTAATAAAAAGAAAATGTGCGGCCCGAAGACTCATATCCTCTTCCAAGCCGCTGTGCTCGGAGCAGGAGGGAGAGCAAACAAGAAGCAGGCTTCATGGCATTGCTAACATTCCAGGCCTCTGCTGGTCTTCTGTCTGGGATCTTCCTGCCTGGAAGCATGAATAGTAAAAGCACTGCTGGTAGCAAGAGATTAATAGAGTGCCAGCCGGAAAATAGGAACAATCCCCCGACCGTGCAGAAGGGAATTGTGTGATGCTCGCTAGAATCTCCCCGGCATCACAGCAAGGTCACAGTTCTGCCGGTCACATGTGATGGTCAGCGTAGAATGGGAAGAAGAAAAAAAATGTTTTGTACAATGTCGCAGATAATGGGAACCTTTTCAGGGAGACATTGTTATATATAGCAATCGTTCTTTTGTTTTCTGAGGTGATGTCACTTCGTGATTTTTCAAATTTGGGATCAAAAAAGGCAAAAAAGATCTTAGCAGATTTTTTACCATAGGCATCACAGTCCATTCTGTTAAAACATTTGCTATCATTTAACATCCGTTCAATCTCCCTTCATTACATCATACCAAAGGACAGCTCATGGTGCCAAAAGAAAACCTTTTTCCCACCAATCACACATGAATAAAAATTCAAATGTTTCCATATGATGTGAAAAAATACCCCACAATGACTTTATGATTTATTCAGCAATTTAAAAGGGTGCTGAATATTCAGCTATAATAGCAAGCAAGCATACCTGGGAACCACAAGTCCCATCATGATTGCCATCAACAAACATGTACAGTGCAAACCTGGGAGCTGGAACTGCATTTTAAGATCTTCGGTTTGGGATTTTTTGGTTGCAGGAATGCATTATCTACTAAGGGCCACAAAATAAAACTGAGAAAGAAAAACTATTTTTTTACTATAAAAATACCCTGAAAACTTAAATATTTAATAACCAACTGAAAAATCAAGGTTGTGACACACTGATAAGACTTGTGAAATGAAACAAAAAAAAAAAAAACAGCTGTCTGATTTGTTTGTATTGCTATAGCCAACATTATAGTTTAATATTTCATATCTTTAGCCTAGAAAAGGCTAAATGTATATAAACAATGTTGTATGTCTAAACGGAACAGAACCCCCCATTGGAGGAAAAAAAAAGTTGTGTACAAGTTTAGATGGTGACAGGAGCATTGAAAAGACATCTCTGCTCTCTCTTGTTCCTTTCTATCCAGACAATGGGGAACATACTGAGTGTTAAGTAGCTGCATGGACACATGAGTGACATGAGATGCTGTGCGCAGAGGCCTACAAAATGGAGCGAGTGGGGGGATCCCGAATGATGGGGTTAATGAGATGCAGGCCGGCCTTGTGCGCACACACAAAGCTTCAGTTCCATGAAGTCCGAGCTGGAGATGGGGTGGAGTCGCAGCACTGGGAAAGACAAACTGGTGGAATCGGGAGCTGACAGTAACATTCAACCTCTTCCTGTCCAAACAAAAGCCCCCTTCAAGGATCTGGCTTTGTGTTTGATTCCTCTTAGACCCCCACCCTCTCTCCGGCCTTGCACACACTCTCATCGGAGACCTGCAACAATGAGGGCAATGTGCAAGAAGGGAGAGAGATGGTCGGCACTGCGTATAGATTAGCAGAATCTGCTGAAACAATATGTCCACTATCAGGATCCTGTCTCAGCAGAGGAATGCAATGACGGAGCCAGCAGTGGCACTTCAGTACTGCAAAGTGAGTGTGGCACCTCTGGGCTGCTGGGAAAAAGCCAGGAAAAAGGCTGCTAAACATAATGCTTTCAAAGTTAAAGACGACAGGGCCTCGCTGGGCTCCAGACAGCGGGCAGACCAGGAAACTCCTTCTCTCATCCCCAGGGCACTATGGGTAAGACTGGCTGCCTCTCCAGATACTTCCAAAGCCTCATTATTGCAGCAATTAGCAGAAAGTGCCCCAGGGGGAAGTTGGAGAGAAGGTTAGTGCGGCTGGAAAAAAAAAATCTGTAGATACATAAAAAGCAGATGGGTCTCAATAAACACAGGTGCTCGCCAACTTTCCTGCAAGTGGTGTCGTCATGTATATAACAGGATGCCCGCAAACCACCTGAGAGTAGTCACAAGTATATCAAGCTTGTAAAGATCTGCATTCACCTACAGCAATGTAATTTCTTAAATCACTACTCCATACCAGACAATTTTCACTTCTGATAAAACAATTGGAAGTGAATTAAACAGCCAACGTATCTTAGAAAACCCAGATTATAGGATTGGACATGTTGGTAGATCTCTTTTGTATCAAACGTATGACTGATATGCTGGGACTGCATAATATCCTGTGCACCTGCGTAGGAGTTATGTCATGCCAGCCTGGCCAATCAAGATGGCCGAAGATCGGAATGAAAAAGAGAAGAAACCTGCCCCAGCTTCGGCTGCCTATCATTGATTTGGACTGCCTTTCTGATATTGACATAAGTAGATCATGTCTGAACAATGTGTATCGGCATTGCTGCTTTAAATCTCTATCAGGGGCACATGTGTCAGGGCAGGGGCACATGTGTCAGGGCAGGAGCCTAATTGGAAGACAATTTTAACCTCTAAACAAGAAGTGACTAAGCAAGGACCACCAGGTTTTTTTTTTTAAGCTAAAAATTAGTTACCTAATGAAAATCATGAAGTTACATGATAAGTAAGATTATAAAATTCTATTATAAATGTTAAGCAGTTAGGGAAGTGAGTGGTGAATTCTGCTTGCCGGTTCTGCACATTGTTGGAGGGGTGAGGGAGAAGGGAGGTAAAACACTAACCGGTCTCGGCAGGGGGTGAAGAGGTCCTGATGGTAAAGATCTGGCCCAAATCCTCCTCTTCTTCCGGCAGGCCCTTCTGAAGCCGCTGCAGTTTGCGGAGACTTTCGCTACGTTGGTGCTTCATAGAGCGCACATGTTGAATTAGGTTGAGTTTGGCCTTGGTGGAGTAGGAGCACAGCACGCAGTGATAGTATGAGGTTTCTCCTTCCACGCTGCTCTCGTGTTGCTGCAAGTGCTGCAAAAAAGCAGGGAATAAAAATATATAAGAAAAGAACCTAGAAAGCATAATTAATAAAAACAATTCTGTGCAACCGCTCTTGTGATCAACACACCCTGCTATGGAGACAGCAAAATTCAGTTATACACAGCAGTCACCTATCTACTTTCATCTTCCTCATTTGACTATGAATAAGCATCACAATACTTTTCAGGTTCTCCCCTGCAATAAAATCTGATTGCTTCTTTCTCTTAATATCTGCAACAGCAAAAAATATTGCAACATATTGGATTACAGTGGAATAACTTCATAGCGACTTTGCAAATTTTTTTTGGTAAGTAATATAGGTCACCTTATTAATAAACTGTATTTATAAAGCACCAACATATTACGCATTGCTGTACATTAAATAGGGGTTGCAAATGACAGATCCAAAAAAATATGACACATTATATATATAAATGACACACATTATATAAATAAATCCCAAATAAACACAAAACATATCTCTGCAAACTTCAAAGTCGTGCTAAACTTTCAATTTAAATCCGGAACCCCTAGCAACCTCTGGAGGAACCCTAGTTGAGAAACCTAAGATTTGAGAAACCCTAGGGTTCCTCCAGAGGTTGCTAGGGGTTCCGGATTTAAATGGAAAGTATTGTGTAGCTCTCAGAGATAAACTGACCAGGAGTGATGGCACTGCTTGAGACTTCATTTTAACAATGGAAGTTACACACTCTATTACATACTATATAACTTTTTGAAAAATTTTGTAGGCCAAAAAGGGAGAAAATACAAGAAGTTCCTGGTTAGGTTTACATGCACTACAAGCTGTCAGCGCTGCAGCAGTGGAGACGTCACACATTTTCACAAGTGCCCAGTATTGGCCTGCGGATTAGCTGCTCTCCTGAAGCAAGCAAAGTAGTGATAATTGGTGGTAATTAATTACTTCAAAAGCCATTCCTCTTGAAAAAATATCCAGCCTTTCCAAACTGATGCAGTAAAAGGCTGGCACAATATTTTTTATGGGTCACCATTGCCAAATAGTTAAAATGAAGTATACAGATATTTTGCTGGCAGAATGAAGGGATGCCATCGGCACATGTGTCAGCATATTGATTGCTAGAAAGCTTGTGGGGCCTTTTTTTTCCCCTGCAACAATAGGAAACTTCTAACATCTGGTTCTTCACGCATGGAAAGCAAAATATTGATCAAGTTTAGCTGAAGCACCACTTTAAAAACAGAACAGACAGAAGAACATTCTGATGGAAGGCAGGGAATACTCCAGGGAGGAGGTCGGCCATTGCACACAATTCTGTCCGTGCTTTTGTGCCAAACCGCAAAATCACATCCAGAACTAGACAGACCATATACAGCTGACCCATCACACACGTACAATACCGGCACCAGATAGCTCATTAATTCACTGGAAAAAGGGACATACCTCTAAACATCTTATAAAGATGATACAAAGGGTTATTCAGTTGCAGTGTATATGTGTTTATAGGTTTGTAATAGGCATTAAAGGTAATTCTAGGAAAATTGGTAAATACACAGTTGGAATACATATATGGAAGCCATATAACATGCCATCAAATTTGTAATTCTGTTCAGCCATCTGTAAGATTTATACAGCCCTCCCAGACCAGATAGCAAGGCCAGGCCGATCTGACTTTTCAATGAATATATACAGGTCACCTCCCCTGCCCAGCACAAACAAATGACAAAACGGTGACTATGAACTCATGACTCCCCTGCGGTTTGTAAATTTGCTGCAGCTTTCATGAAAAAGCATCCAAAGTATTTTTTAAAGATTGTTGCAACTACCTAAAACCTTTCATTATTCTTTGCAATGAAAGAATATGTGGCGGTCCATCTCCTAAGAACTTATCTGTTTATCATGTTGTTTGCTGGCTTCCATATGAAGCAGTGACGCAGCATGTTCTAATTTTGATGTATGTGATGCTGCCAAATGTCAGAAGAGGTTTTGGTCACTTTAAGAAACCAAGCATTTGACATCAGAGATCCAGTAGTGAGATGCTACTTGTCTATTAAGCTCATGTCTGCATTTAAGTGGGTCAGCGGCCAAAACAATTGACGCAAGGTCTACCTAGGAGTCATGCACTTAGCTTTTTTTCATTGAAACATCAGCAATGGCATCATTCATTTTTTTCCAGGTTTAAGAAAAACAAATACAGTACACAAAGTACCAGTCCCATCTCTCCCCAGAGAAGGGGGGTAGAAGAGGTTCTGCAAAGTTCATTAACTCTAACCTAACATTGAGGTGTGAATTTGCCCTGATAAAAAGCACCGCCCTTGTACATTACTGCTACAAAAAAAACATACTACACTAATTGCCAGAGTTCACTGTATATTTGCACCTAGGTGTAACATTTACAAAGTGCAAAATTTTCAGCAACAGTTAATGAATACAACGGGTTGTAGTTTGCCGTGAATACCAGTAAAAGATATTAACAGCCCTGGGAAGAACTGAGACTGGTACAACCATTTGTTTACAAAACCTGTTTGGATGTCTGGAATGTATTAATTCTATCTGCAGAATATATATAACTCTCTCCGCTTCCCCCCCCCACCTCCTTTTCTCTAGTCCAGAAAACTCAGAGGCCCCCTTTCTCAGCTTCTTTCAGATCTCTGCAACCTCAGGTCATAAATCACATACTCTTCAGCTGGAGAATCCATCTCTTTAATGAAAGAGTTATGTGAAAGCAGATGTCCTTCCAGCCCAGCTCCAAACAGTGCATACATGTCCATGGCCGCTTACATCTCCAGCACTCCACCACCTGCAGACAAGACTGGAATTTCCTGGCAAAGTATAGGAGGGGATTGGATCTCCTTACCACTGTTAGATGTTCTTCATCAGTTCACGTAACCACCTACCCCCTTCCTCTAAATCCTACACCTCAAAGCTAAATATCATATAGGTACCCTTTGCTGCTAAACTACTAGAAATAACATAAAACAGGTGACAGGTCAATGACCTTTGTGTCAAGTGGGAAAAAAGTTATATTTACAAGGATCTGCAGAACCCCCAACAACCATATGATATTGCAGGACCAGATTTTATTGTCCCAATCAGGCAGCAAATGTAGGGAATGCCTCTCCCAAACACATGCTCGCTGAAAGTTTTTTGTACAGTAAACTGTATACCCGACAACAATATTATTACCTAATATTTATATATATAGCGCCTACATATTATGCAGTGCTGTACAAAGTCCATAGTCATGCAACTAGCTGCCCCTCAAAGGAGCTCACAATCTAATGTCCCTACCATAGTCATATGTCTTTAATACCATCCAAGGTCTACCAGAGTCAAGAGCAAATTAAGACGTATTCAAGCCATGTTTTTTTACAATGCATTCCATATTCACAAAATGATTGAAACAAAATCCATACAAACAATAAGGTAGCCACGTTTAGTCTGACCTATTCAGCAGTGTAGAATCAAATCAGCAGTAATTTTATGTCTGTATATATATATATATATATATATATATATATATATATATATATATATATATATATATATATAAAAAAAGCCAAACTTCACTTTCTACGGCTACTTTGTAGGTGGAAATGAAAGTATTAGACCATGGAAAGTACGCTTAACTCCCTTCATAACAAGGGGACCACATGCTTCCCATCTTTATATGATGAAAAAGTATGGTTTGAGTTTCTAAATATCTTTAACGCGAAGCATGAGTCACATAAGCCCACCAGATGTCTAGGTATTCAGGCTGTGAATTATAAGCATCCCTTTGTGCACTTAGCATTTTCAGGCAGGCTAACTCTGAAAATTTATTTTCCACTCTCTCTCAGTTATATCGTTTCGGGATATCACATGATTGTTTCGTCTCCTAGATAACAGGACAAACACCTCCAGCCTTGTATAAAAGCCCTGGCATTTAGGACACCTTGCGACCATTACTCAAATGCAAAATGCAATATATATATTTAGAAAGCTCTCCTAGTGGCTTAAGATGCCATTCTAAAGAAATGACAACATTGTGTCACCTAGTACCACACAAAGCTGTAAAGCCAGTCTTAAACCTGATGTTTGCTAACTTTAGTTGTATAATTTACCAATGGAAGAAAAGACAAGTGGGTATTCTATTCTCCAACTTGAAAACTTTCCCTGGAATTCTACTTTATGTTTTGAAGAATTCTTACACCAGACTCCCTCTGGAATATTTGAGATAAACTACAGGGATTATTTGGCTATTTATAAAGGTTACACGGACAAACCACTAAACAAGTCATGCTCAATAAGTGTCAATAATTTAACGCATCTCTGAAACTTTAAAAGGGAGTCAATCCAAACGCAGGCTGACAAGATCCAGACTAATATATCAGAAAGCCCTTGCAGTTCTAGCAGTCATTACTGACAAAGAGGGTTTCTGGAAGGATTAACTCGGTTTCATCTATAATTCCACAGCAGTGGAGCTCTAACAAGTAACCACAGGTCAGCAAGGCCAACATTATATAAAGAAAACAATCTGGAAGCACACTTGTTAACATTGCAACAAGTTAGCCAAGTGCACAGCAGAGGATCCTCCTCAAGGCCGGCCTTCAATAATACAAACTCATCACTTCTGTTGTGGCTTAAAGCTAAATACACAAGTGAATCACATAGGAGTTTGCTAAAGGAGTTGGTATTGAGTTTCAGAAACCCCTGCTGGAAGTACAATCATGCATCTTCAATGGCTAAGATTTAATCGTCACTGGTGATTGTTAGCAATTTATTCCTCAGCACACATATACCAATGAAGTGTAATGCAATGCTCCAATATTGTGGGATTGTCCACTGCTTGCACCTGCATATATAGAGATAGCCTGTATGTATTCAGGAGCAAGCATAAGAGATCTTAGTAGTCCAATTTCACAATTGCCAGTGTGCACCCATCATGCAGATTTAGACCCTTCAACAGGGCTCTGCAGAGAAATTTTTTGTAATACCTGAAATTTAAGATCCGGATAGTCTGCTGCACACTAATACTTTTACACAATTCTGAGCCGAGGTGGATATTAATTAATGAATTCTTCTAGGGAATACATCTCTGAAGCAGAGGTACTGAGTGATGGAATTGCACGGCAGTTGAACTGAATACAAAATTTTTACAGTAATCTTGCTGGATGTAGCAAAACTGCCCCACCCTCCCTGCATTCTCACAACACATTCAGGTTTCCAGTTACATAATTTTTCAGTTATATAATCTTATTCTACTTATACATGAACAATGAAATAAAAGAAAAAGACATTTTTTCAATTTTAGAGACTCATTCCTTACTAATGGACTACTTACTAGTAAACATAACCACACACTCTGAGTTAGCTTCCACCATCCTTCTGCAATACATTATAATACATTTTTAGAAGGGGGTAATAAATGTTAGAGACGGGGGTTCCCCTGGCCAGCATTAAGTTTTAAATATAGTAACCTAAATTATTCTCCTTTTACTTAGCACTGAAGGAAGGGAACATTTCTCTAAGAGCCAGGTGTCCACTCTCCTTAGGGATCGGCACTCAGACATATATCAAATACAGGTCACCCAGTCACAGCCCTTGGAACCTGCAGCAAGCTCCAGGACAATGGTCAATGATATCATTATTCAAATTCAAACCAAAAGGACAAATGGTCAAACAGAGACATCTAAAGTTTTAATATTTTTAGCCTCATTAAAAGACAATTTCGTTTGACTTTCAGATTAAGAGCCCGGGCTCGGAGCACAGCGATCAGTAAATCAAAACACTCCACACGGCAGGCAAACTCTGTGGCACTTTAACTTTAAATAATGCAATAATTATTGGATTTCCTTTTTATAACTGAAGTGCTGGAATGTAAACAATGGATATGTAATTGCAGGAAGGGGAATCAATACAGCCAATCGTTTTCAGCCATGTTAATTGTAAATACAATTGCTCCACGATGTCAGCTTGTTCTTCTCGCTCCCAGAATCACCCTAACGGATGACAGAGTCCAACTTTCCCATTACGGCTGCTCGTTCCTTTAAGAGGTTCTCAATCAGGTCTGATCAATCTGTCAAGATAATGCATGGAGTAAGTAAGACTCCTTCAAACACGGCTTCCCAATCAATAGCCGGGACTGACTTAATGAGGAGGGGCCGAAGCCCAGAGGGAACATGCGCTACTAGCTGCCTGAGCCTGTGCATTGGGCTTTTAGTACAGGCTGATAAACAGACCGTCTCTTAATGAGCTTGCAGTTTATGTATGCTTCACTAAGCATTACGCCTATCCCCTCCCGGGACAGGAAAACAAAATAGATTAACAGAAAACAATACTGTCCCAAATTAGCTCCACCTTGGGTTGCCTTCTTCTCATGTTAATTGTGCTTGGAAGTGAGGAGAACATTTATCAATGCTATTCCAGGTTGCATCCCAAGAGTGGGCGTCTCTCTATCCTCACCGGTGGGTCCCACGCTTCTTTGGAAACAAAGCAACCAAAGCTAACTAAAGGCCTAAAAGTGGTAGCGAAAGCCTAGTACAAGATAGTATCTGACTGGCAACTCAATAAAAGTTCAAGAAGCTACCTTAAACATGTGAACAGTCCCTGCAAATTTACTTGGGAGTATACAAAAAAATGTGCAAGAATAAAACCGCTTAGGACTTCTGAAGTTTTGCTGAAGTGTCCTACAAGGATAAAAGTGTGGAATAAAAACACAACGCAGCCTAGTGTTGTTTGAGCATGTTACAAAGAGATTAGAGCATTCCCCTTTCCTCAATCCAAACATCACAGGATGGACAAAACTGAACCAGAAATGAAAGTTCAACCTTGTACGGACATCTGCTACCTCTGCCACAGATTCAGGGAGATTAATTTCCAAGAAGCCTGGATGCATAGAGAGCCTGTAGTGTGAGGGGAGGAGGGTACGAGAGGATGAGGCTGGGGGTCACAGCCTCCTACTTGTCTCTATTGTGTTAGCTTTGATGCGTGCTGTTTTTAGGCCTCATAGTGCCAAGTCGGGGCCTTGTCCTTAGGAAACGGCAAAGAGGCCTGCATGTTTCCTAGCAACCTCCTGACAGCCAGCTGGCAATGTCCCAGCTGGGGTAAGTAAGAAATAGGTAATGCTTATGGACATATACATAAACAACAGGCCAGGCCGCTGGAGCAGGGTAGCACAAAAGCACAAGCTGAAGCTCAGGAAAAATGAAAAGGGAACAGAAATTGACAATTATACTAAAAAGAAACCCCCCACAAGAAAAAACAAAAAAAACAAACCACACACAAAGGTAGAGCAGGCTCGGAGCTCACATCTTAAATGACCATGCAATGACCAGACTGTTAGGCGTATTCCCAAGTCTAATGACAAGCCTGAACAGATCTGGAACAGAAGAGGCTCCAAACAATACAAAAGGGAGAAGACCCATTAACCTACCAAATATTAACCCATTAAGAACCTGAGGGGAAAAAAAGATGGTAAAGAAATAAAAAAAAAATACCCCAGGCTGTTCATATTAGGAAGAATTCGGACACCATTAAATAGACTGAATCTTTACAACTAACTATAACATATTAGAAGATAAAACTTAATCTACTTTAAAGCATACCTAAAATCAGAAATGTCACTTTACATAAAAAGAGTAGACAACCCCTTTTATGATAAGTAAAAATTCTTTTTGTTTTTTCAGTGCAAAAAAAGGTGCAGCATCACCCTCTAATTCTCAACCACCTAGGCAATGGAGAATGAATGGGAGCGCAAAGCCTCCCAAGATACCTACGACAGGCATCCTGGGAGGCTCCTGGGTGCTCCTTCTGTGCATGCCTGAGCATCTTCGTGGGGGAAAAAAAATTTGACAAACTCACGCATGCACATTGAGATCGACAAATTGTTTTTTTCATCCTACATCACCCGATCTCGTGCTTGGGTCCGGTGATGTAGGATGAAGAAAATGTAAGAAGAGATGAAGATGGCGGCGCCGGCTTGGTATGGATGCCGGGACAACACGGGGACAGGATGAAGAACCTCCGGATGGATCAGACTGAAGGTAAGTGGATTTTTTTTGTTTTAGGGACTTTTGGGATAAGTTTCTCTTTATTCACCATTGGGGTTGCAAAAGCATCCGCTGGATAGATAACAATTCTTGTGGTTTTATAACTGACCTACTGTCCATCCAAACACCGTCAGTCTCAACATAACCCTGAGGAAGCCTACTAGGTGAAATGCGTAGGGAACCAAACAATAATTCAAAGATATACGTTAGCGATATTTTGTCTAGCAGTAATATCTTAATTCTGTGCCAATACAAAAGAACTGATGATATAAATTATGATTGCTGTCTAATTATGTATGAATCTATGTTATCAATACATAATTATTCTTTAAGTCACAAACCCCTGTCTTTCTCTTAATTTCTTTTCAATATACCCTACAATGTGTTGACTTAGACATTACCTCCACAAAGAGGTAGAGGACACTTAATTGACCTAAGAAAAAACACCCCAAAAGCTCAAATGCTAATATCAGTATAAAAAGTTATTTTTAATATTTTCTGCATCTAGAGCTGCTATGCCAGGAGGTGCTAAATTGCAGTAACTTTTTGTAAAGCGTTTAATGGGTCAAAAGTTGATGGATTTTAGTTTTGTATGTTTACAGTAGGAGTGAAGTCTAGATTTTCTGATACTGTGATCTCACTCCACATGCGACAATCTCTTTAACACAAATCTGCAAAAATCTGCACTTGCTCTTTTATCTGCGAGTGACAGAAGGGAGGGATGTGAGTTGGAACAAACAGAAAAAAAAAAATCACACCCAACTTTCAATATTTATTATAAAACAGACACGAGCTAAGCAGCTTTGGGGGATTAGAAGCTTCGTTCGACAGCCCAGCTAGCAGCTAGACACAGGCAAGACCAAAATTGCACAGTGTGTCTGTAAGGCAGAAGCCAGTAAGTCCATAGCCAGTCACAGAGACAAGCGAGAGAGAGAGAGGACCATTTTGTTCTTGCTCCCCACCAAAAACCCTGAGGCCTACTGTGTGTACACTAACCACAAGCCTTTGAGTGCCTCGTGTATTTACAAACTGAGGCATGTTGAAATCAAAGGGGATACCACATGACATAATTCACATTAAAATGTCAGCAGGCTGACAATTTATAGAGCCAATCTGCGGAAGGTGAGGAGAACTAAAGGCTGGGTAATTGTTTAATGCCTACTTAAACCAACGGTGGCTTTGCCTTGGGGAAAAAGCATCATGTGCCGTTGTGAGCTGTCAGCCGGCATGTGCCAGGGGGACTGGAGCCGTGCCAGGGCAGAGATAACAGCTTTCACTTGTAGCTGAGACGGCCCATTATATGGTGAGAGCCGACACTACGGCTTCCCCACTAGACAAACAGAAGCTCCCCATATGGCTGCAAGCTGCCAGCTTCAGCGCCTGCATTTTGTTAGATCTGACTTGCCTATCTGTCAGACGAGTTCCCGAAGGACTGTGGCTTGTCGCTCCACGATTCCTATGGCGGATGTAGGGAATCTGTGGCTTTCCCACTGCTGTGAACTATGGATCCCAGCATGCCTGGAAACCATGGAGTGCTTTTATGAAGGCCTAGGGTATGCAGTGGAAGTCTGACATGGCATGTTGTTAATGTCATAGTCCAACAACTACCATGCAGTTCTAAGTTTTCTAATGTAGCTGCAGAGACCAGGCACTGACAAAACCACTGGAAAGCTGGCTATGCTGAGATCTGTAGTTCTGCCTTAGCTTAAGAGCCATTGGGCACCTTGCAAAGAAGCCATAAAGTGAGAGGGCCTCAAGGCCTATGGAATTTGTAGCCCTGGCAGAACTACAGGTTGTTTGCTTTTGCAATAGAAGACCAATATGGCAAGCTGGGAATTGTAGCTCTGCAATCACCTTGCAGCCCTATATTTATTAAAACAATTGTACAGGCAGACATCTAGTGAGCCAACTAGATGCTCAGTATAAATCCTATTACATTTTGCCAGTCACTAGCTAAGGTCCCATCACTTTTTGGCTTGTGTGGGAGGTAGCTGAAGGCTCCTCTGTAGAATTACATATCTCAACTAGCAAGATGTTGTGGGACTTTTAGTTCTTCTGAAAAGTCATACACTGCTTGGCACAACTCCGGGGTACCACAAACACTACAGAGTGTGCAAAAAATGTTAATTATACTCCTGGTCGTTCAGCCTGCACCCCTCACATGCCTTGGCCACCGTCAGAGGGAATAGTAGCCTCTGCAGTTAATGGAATGTGGCACAAGTTGAGACTCGAAGGCGGAACAGCCTGCATACATTCAGCGTAACCTCCTCCTCCTCCTTTACCTCATTAACTGAAACACATTAAAACAAGTGTGCTTTGGGACCAGAAAAAAAAAATGAGACTGTTAAACTAGGCTCCTCTAATCTTCATCAGCTGTGGGAAATGGGGCTGCATCAATTATGCTGAATCAACACATCAACAGTGACTTTGTCATTGCTTACGGGACCTGGAAGTGGCCTGGATCGACCTGAATCAAACTACTGGGTTGCCCTTTACATGGGCCTGGATAGGATTTCAAAGCTAGCCGTCCTATAGAGATCAGGGTTTGTAATTAGAAATCATCAGATCTCAGGATATCACGGCAGACTCAAACCTGTACACAATTACCTTGGCCTGACCTAGGACATATAGAGGTTATGGATGTCAGACAACCTTGGTATGCGTATAATAAGCAGCCTTGTAATGCCATTCTCAGGGCTGTGATGGATTTCATTTAACCAAGTCAATGTATAGCGAGATGTATTTTGTTGTATTCAACTGGACTTGTTTTGTTGTATGTTTTGGTTGTGATCACAGGTAGCTTCTTCAGTTTGTACAATCAGCAACTGTCTTGACACAATAATGAATTAAAAACAAGGGTGACTAAGGAATCCCTGGGGCTATTAACACTGGGGTATGTCCTGACAGTCATTAAAACTGAAGGAGGCAATTTACTAATTAGCAAAAAGTCTTCATTGTAGAAAAGTCCAAAACCAACTACCGCTATCGAGTGTAGTATGCCGACTTGTATGACTAGGCCCAGGTCTATGAATACATTACACCCTATCCATATAAGAAATTACCTAATAAAAAACATGGATTGATACTACAAGTTACAAAACCTTCACTTGCAAATTTTTGTAAACCACAGACATAGAAAGACGACTCTAATGTATCTGGCATGTCAGTGTCCTGACAAACAGATACATTACAATGGCAAAGGACAGACGGCGATTCATATAGAAGAATTCTACCTTTACTATTATTAATCTAGCTGTACCTTAATCTTAAAGAAAAAAAAATGAAAAGCAAGAAAATGATTGGCTGCTGTAAACAATATATAAATAAACGTACAGTTGATGAAACAGACACAACAGCCAAGTCTGTATTGGCTGCAAATGCACCTTTATAAAATTAGTCTTAAATTGCAGACAGTTGTGTGTGCCCGAGGGAGAGGAAGCAGACATCACCAAGATAAACTGTGAATGACCAGAGAATCAAGCAGACAGTGATCAAACAGGCACAGAGCAGGGCATCTCCTTGGCATGCTTCCAACATAAAATAATCAGGCTTGGTTACAAAGGACCGCTCAAAACAGGAAAGACTTCTTATACGGAATGCCCAAGGTTCCATTATATATCTATCTACAGCAATGCTTTCCAACTACCTGTCTTTTTTGTAGCATTTCTGGGCTTGGCACTACAGGACCAGAAAAGGAAACTGGTTGCTCTGATTGGCCTGTATTATTTCCATTATAGACTTGCTCTTTATTAATATTTACAAAAGTCAAACCAGCCAATGAGATTTGATCGTCCATTGTGCTATGCCAGAAATATGATTGGAGATTGTACTTCACTACCCCTTGTGCCACTTTGCACCGATGTACTGAATTGGGTTCTAATGCTGTGGTCAACAAACTTATAAGCCTGGCGGCCAAGACTATTATTATTATTAAACAGTATTTGTATAGCGCCAACATATTACGCAACACTGTACAATAAATAGAGATTTCGAATGGCAGACAGACAGTTACACAGGAGGAGGAGAGGACCCTGCCCTGAAGAGCTTACAATCTAGGAAGTGGGGGGGAAGTATCACACAATAGATGGGGAGATAAATTGAGTGAATCAGCCTGAAGAACTGGCAGACTGGCAATTTTTTGATTCTCTTAAGCAAAAATCACAACTGATGGAATTCCTGAGTTGTGTAATTCTCCGCTTATCAGATAGATCTGTTTCAGAAATATTTGGACAAGTCTAAAAGTAATGAATCAATCTTCTTGATTGGTCATTGCTGGTCCGAACAACTATATATGGCATTTACTGAGCCATGTACCCCGACTTTTACATTGTACAGGCTTTTCAATTAAAAAAAAAATATCCCAAGTAATTTCCAAATAGTTAAAGAGTTCATTACAAATTTACTTTGTATAATGGGGTATATGAACACAGGAGTTACTTTAGGTCCAGTGAATTTATGAATAATGCATACAGAGAAGGTATGGTTCAGCTGACAACAATAACACAACTGAGCAGCAGCTGAAATGTTTTAGGGACTCCGCGTTTTGCTTTCTATATTTGGACCAGCACATTTTATTTTACTACTGTGGACTGGTTACGAAGACTATAAGATATTTTAGGCAGAAAAACCATACTAACCACTAGTCTTACCTCCGGCACTGTACATACATACAATTTCCTTCCTAGTAAAACTATATGGCTGCCTTGACAAAAAGATCCGGCCCCTAAACAGAGTGTAAGGAAAAGGCTTTGGGCTAGATGTCGTTTTGGGGTGTATGCTTACAATAATAGAGATAGATAGAGATAAATATATAATAGAGCGAAGATGCCAGCAGATGCCCCTGCAAGAGAAGTACTGTCCTGGGAATAATACTTGGGAGTATAAAAATCTGTTTCTAGCTACAGGCAAGTAAAATACAGGGACATACACTGAGGGGGAGCAGGAGGTTTGGGGGTAAATTTAGTTAATGCCTAAATAAACACTTTAGCAACTGTCTGTGCTGAGGAACTAGGCCTCTGCAGTCTTGTTTTATCTAAACTGGGATCTTTGCAAAGGTAAACTCTGAAATTGTGCAATTGTATCGCAGTAGCTAAATGGAAGCTTGCAGCAAAAGAATTTCACTTCTCTGATCCCTGTGTGGGGTTAAAATAGCCGGCTCACTTAAGCATTTTTCCTGATGAACCGGTCAGCAAAGAAAAAAGGCCAATCAACCAAGTCATTAGCAAGCTATATGCTCTCAGAGACCATACAGGGATGAAAGCCAAGTTATTCAATATTCACCTTTAAGCAAAACCAGATTGCAGTTCCTTCACTATCGCTAAATCGCATTTCCAGACTACCACATGGGCTCTGGCCCCTAACGAGACAAAGGCCTGTCATTTTCACTCCTGGATACTGTTTTGGCATTGGGCGGCGTTTTCTGTGTTTGTGACAGTCAAGAAGATGATTATACGCATTTAACTCTGCTCTAACCTGATTAGAGATGTGCCAGTCTAATGGATTACATTTGCAAGAGGAAACATAACATGCAATCGACCTCAGTCCACCTCGCCTCTGAACTGCTGGCCTGAGGACCGTTCTCGCTCACAGCATTGGCTCCCTGGCTGCGCTGCGGTATGAGTGTCAGGGGGAGCGGTGGATGAGCTGCACTCTGACATTCCCATTAAATAGAGTGCATAGACTGGAATAGAGATAAAGATGGAGATAGGAAATGTTAGCGTGCACAGAGTATATGCATGTGTGGAAGGGTAAGTGAATGAGCCGACCAAGATTTATGGGGAACTGTACCTGACCATTCATACTAAAGCCATTATGGAATGATTAGAGAGGAGGGTAAGGCTTTAAGTCCAGTGAAAAAATCAATATTAGCGTCTGGAGGAATTCTATGGGGCGAGCAAGAGGCTATTTACGGGATGTTCACTGCTTAGATGGTTAGAGAACCAAAACCCACGACAAGTGGGATGGGGGTGGTGGTGGGAATGTAAGCTAACAGAAGAGTCCTTTCCAGAGAAGCAAAGGAAACCTGTCTGCAAATACAAGCAAAGCAGTGGAAGGAACAATTTCTGGGTGACAACCAGCAGCCGGGAAGTGGTGAAACATCAAAATCCAGGGCAATTTAAGTCCAGAGTATGATCACTGGAGGAATGAGACTAATTATATATATATATATATATATATATATATATATATATATATATATATATATATATATATATATATATATATATATACACACACACAAAGAAATGCAAGCTTTGGATTTAATCTAAGGGCCAACACCTCCACATTCGGATTCGTACAGTTTTTAGACTTGAGGACAGAAAACACATAAATTTCATTATTATAAATACAAAATTCCAGCAACCTGGCAGTAGCATTATTTGTACTGCAATCACAAGTAGAATCAAAATAAACTGCTGACGATGATGTCCATCTAAATCAAAGACCGAAAATGTAATATATTTCAGCTTACTAGTCCTTAGACTTAGTCGCCTTAGTTGTTTTTTCTCTCTTTTTAATGGGTGATCCAGCCAATGACAACCTTTCAACTGGTGATCCTGCCACACACTCACACAAACCTTCCATCTTGAACCCTTTGTATAGCAATATCACACCCAGTTGTGATTCGAAAAGCAAACATTCAACATCAAGTTCCACATCCCACAGGAAGACAAAAAAGGGTTAATAGATGAAAACACAAAATCATAAGTATAATAATATTGTTCCCATTTGAGTTTAGAGATCAATAATGTCTTACCTTGTATAACTTGAGGCTGGCCTCGTGCCGTGCATTCACAGTGTGCAAACGCAGCTTCTCCAGGCTGTTGGTGTAATAGTCACAGGCATTGCACTTCAGATGTACTGGATTGCCAATGGCAACGCACTTCAACCTCCACTCATTGGCTTTCCCCCCCTCTTTGATGTGAGCCACCAGCTGGTACTTCTGTACATGTTTGTCAGTTTTGCAATGAAGCTGAAAGTTGGCCTTCAGTTGGGTGTTATACCGACACAGATTGCACTGGTAAGAATCCCCCACCACAGACTTCCACTCCTCCTCTGGTAGGCTGCGTTCAGCCCCCATGTGCAGACCCAACATGTCCAAGTTATCAGTCGTGAAACGGTTACATACGGCACACTGGAAGAGTTTTAGGGATGGGTCATTGGTTTGCGTAAAACTCTCGCCCAGGTTCATGAGCTCTTCTGAAACCAGCTGTCCACCACCCAACCGCATGTCCAACGGGATCTCGCCACCCACTAAGAGAGGAAAGAGAAAGACAAAGTTGAATTACGCAAGAAAACTCACCACTGGCTGGTTTGCTTGCACTGATCCGAGCAATTTAAGGAACCAGCCAGTAAAACCTAGTAGCCATTAAAAATCCTGAATGGGTCTGTCTGTTAAAGGTAACTTAACCTTTTCCTTTAAATCAGCATGCAAAATAATAATCTTTTACAAAGATTCCTTTTTAGCTACTTGCATTTAAGTGACCTGTGCCAGGAATAGATCACATGACCTGCAAGGTGATTCGGTGTTAGTGTGTTAGGCTTGCATCTCTTCTATGGTAGGAGAATGTCTTTTAAGCTTTAATACATTGATGTATCTATCTGGACATTCACAGAGATAAGCTAAATATACAAAGAAAAGTCCAATATGTAATTTTAAGGTAGCTTACCTTTGTATATTATTTTGTAGCCCAATGTTCGCAAAAGAAAGAAATTTTTAAGCAAATACTGTTTTTTGACAGCTGTCCCATTGCTTTACCTATCAATCTGCACAGATTGGTCTTGATGTCAAAGAATAAATATTTCTTGCAGATGAAGCATAATCTCTGGAGACTTTTAGTGACCCTCATATGCAAAAAAGAATGCTGCGGCTGCAGCCTTTACTGCAACGCTGCACATAATAGGGTGTATAGTAGCTAAAGATGTGCAATAAGCTTAGCCAAATTTTGAGATTACCTAGAGGGGACTTTTTACCCTTAATACAACTGTAGCTTCACTTTGCCAGTGTGCCAGATACATTACTACTATAGAAGCCTAAATTAAATTTGAATGTCTGTGGGTTCCACTATGAGAGAAATTAACACCCCAGCAGGAAAACCCAGGGACATCCTCATCTGTTTTGGGTGGGAACGTACTCTATAGGAAGCAAGGGCACATTGATCGACTAACAACAGTCTTAAGACTGTTAGTAAGCATCTTTATGTTTTTTTTTTTCTCCATGTTTTTATTTAGCATTTGCAGACAATGTCTGGCAGCTTCTGGGATCTGTCTGGCACTAAAGAATTTATTTTTTCCTTAAACACACCATACCATACAGTGTCCAGAAACACAATTTAAGACCCCAGCTATAACGACCTAATGCAACAATATATTTCAACAAATCCTTTCCGTCATAGGCAGTCCTGAAGTAAAACTTTTGCGTCTGTTCATAAAGAGGATTCATAAATAACAGCAATGACCTACAGTGAGACTATATCAGAGGGTTTACCATCTGTAGTTAATAAGAATCAGCAAAGGGCTTGGCGGGAGGACAACAGTTTAGAAGTCTGACTCGTACCATATCCTGTTCATCAGGGCTTTCAGATAACTAAAATACCAACCCTGTCTATAAAGGAATCCCAGAATAGTCCCTGATGAATCAAATAGGACAGCAAAGTATAATCTGCAGTTGCCCTAAAAATGTCACTAAGGTTCAGTAGCACGGTGGCCAAGTTGCCATCTTCTTTCCCTGCAGGCCTAGGATCCTAGTTTCTCCATGGTTCAATGGTCTTAGTAAACTATGGCAGAATGTTGTGTAAATAGGAAAGAAAAAAAAAAAAAAGAAAGGAGTTTTAGATTGTGGTAGACACTGTTATGTCAAAAGCCATTACTGAGCTCGCTTATATCAGGTTATAACGTTTTAAAGGGAAGAAAAAAGAAAACGTTTGTAATAGTGCTATTCCACACTGCCAGGGTAAAATATGTTAAATATTTTTATCTGGGCAAAGGGAGGGGGGTCTGGAGGATGTAAAGAATTTTTACTTGCCTTATTCCTTTGCTCCTGTAGGCCATTCTGTACAACAGGAACTTTACAGCCTTTTTCTAGAGGTGTTCTAATGTTGTCCCTACAAAGCAGGACTAATAGTCCTGTACTATGAGTTAGGACACTGAGAGCTCACATACAATCTGTTTTCAGAAAGCAAAGGAGAACAACGGCTGCCTTGGCATAAATTAAGTAAACTGCGGTTTCATTTGTGCACTAACTAAAAACAAACAAGCATGTAACCGCTGCAAAAGGGAGTAGCGCCACTAAAATTTTTTTTACCATCTTTGATTTAGGCTTTTAGGTGATTTTAGTTGATACCAATTTAGCTGATACTTTGTTTCATTTGCACTAAACAATATATTCTGTTTACAGGGTACTCCCTTTGTACCAGTACCGATTGGGTCCTGAGATGAAAGAGGAACCCTCACTTGTAATTGTCAGGGGAAAAAAAAAGTGATCACAGTGAGACAGTACTCAGTGTGACAACTTTATGTTTTCTGGGGTTGCTTACATCTCATCTAAGATGTGACCCAGAAAGGTCTCAGCACTTTTAAAAGTCTACAAGGGTCCTTTATAGGTAAATAGCATGCATAATATAGAATAAATGAATATATTTTATGAAAAGCAAGTCATAAAACTACTCCTATTGTTTTGTGGGATGGGATGCCTCAACTGACAGGCAGGTAACACATGCACATTATAGACAGATAAGAGGAGGTTCTGTCAATTACTTCAAAAGAAAATAACAGTCAAACATATTTGCATGGCAATTTACCAGCATTTCACCAAGCATGCTTCTAATTATCCTATTCCCTCCCTGCTCTCCCCTTTCTGTTCCCAGTGCTTACCAACTGTGGGAGCCATCCCTGGCATGGGGCTAGTAGGATCCAGCTGGAACCCTCCCATGATATACTGTGATTCATTAGCTGGGTTGTCCATCTTCAGGTTCATGTTTTGTGCTAGGTAAAAGTGGTAGAGATCAGCTTCAGCCGGGGTGGGCAGGCTGCTGATGCCCAAGTGTCGGTTGTGTTGGATTTGGGTCATATTTTGCTGAAGCAGCATCATATTATGCATATGCTTCTCACTAGTCATATGAATTCGAAGGTTCCTTGCGACATTTGTTTCATAGTCGCACACTTCGCAGCGCCAGGTGGGTTTAGTTTTTGGTTTGGTGGGAGAAGGAGCCCCACAGGAGTTGCTAATGTTGGAAGCAGCAGCTGCAGTGGCGGCAGCAACCGCTACCCCGGCAGTGTGGCTGAAAACTTGGTCACTCCCTCCATTCTGCAGGTTCTGCATGTTGTTCAAATGCTTGTCCGACTGCATATGAATACTGAGGTTGCCTTTGGTAGTGGTTGAGTAGTTACAGACCTCACAACGAAAAGGTTTGTAACCGCATGTGTAGCTCTCTCCTCGGGCAAGGCGAGGATGAGGCTGACCAGATTTGCAGTAGACACAGGAACCACCCGGTTCAGGGTGTTTTTCTTTCATGTGTGCTTCCAGCGTCTGCTGGTATTTGTAATGCCAGTTACACTTTGGACACTTAAGAGTCTTACAAGAGTTCCGAGAGTGCATCATAGTCATGTGTCCACCAAGTGAACGCGATGAGCCCAGTACAGTGTCACACTTTGGACACTCCACCCCACTCCCAGAAGGGCAATCCCCTGTGCCAAGTTCGCAGGGGTTATCGACATGCTGGTGGTGGGTGTTACAGCTTCCGTCCTCTCCCTCTGCACTTTCATTTGGTTCAGGTGCTGTGGCATTGTCCCTATTGGCACTTTCATCAACAAAGTCCAATTTTATCCCACCCTCTGCCATGTTGGCGCCAACGCCATCACTGTTAAAGCTTAAATGGTTCCTCCTGTTTGCACCATCAAAGACAACAAAGGAAGAAGAACATGTAGGTATACCCCTTACCATAGGCTGGGGTACATTAGGCATTAAATTAGAGCTAGAAATACTTTGGTTTGTGAGAGCCAGGTCCTTTTTGCCGCTGCTCTCGGCAAACACCCCAGACTCCTCCTGAGGCCTGTCCATCAAGTCATCCTCAAGCCCACGTGGAAACAGTGCTTTGCAGTCCTCTCCCTCCTCCTCATTATCATCTACACCTTCTTCATCCAGTAGTTCTTCCTCCTCATCCTCCTCCCGTTCTAGCATTTCAGATGTGCCATCTTGCACTCCCAATGAGTGCTTCTCAGGCTCTGTCATTTCAGATTCCTGGTTATAGGAAGTTTTGGTGGGGTCAGAGCCTGAGGAGCCTAAAGAAACAGAGTTAACGGAGGCGCTGAAAGAGGAATTGGTCAACCCTCCAAGGTTAAGCAGAGAACTTTGGGACAATGTGTTGGATTGCGTCTGCTCTGCCCCACTGGAAGTAGTGTCGCTATCTTTTAGAAGTGCTAAGCTAGCCTGCACGGCTTCATCCCCCTCCACTCGAATGCCACTAAATTTGCCATAAAAACTATTAGCAGGTCCAGTAGAGTTGGCAGAGGAAAGTAAAGGATGGGGAAAAGATTTATTTTTTGGTTCCAGAAAACTAATAAGAGGTTCCTTATCTTTTCCAATCCCTTGAATGATGGCCGAAATGTTTTTGTTACTAAGAATCTTACGCTCATCCTCACTTAGAGTCATTCGATGGTCATGCACAGCATGGGTCACAAACGATCGGACATAGCCAAAAGAAAGTTTGCACAAAAAACACATTAGGATGGGTTTCCTCTTACCATACAGTACAAAGCCATCATATTTGGACAGATCTACATTGTTTGGGACATCTTTGGATACACAGGAGCTTTTGGCAGAACCATCACTATTTAAGTAATCCTTGTTACTATTGTGCCGCACATCAAAAACTCGGAAGCTGTGCAGGACAGGACTGACACCCGAAATGGTGGAGGTATCCAGGAAAGACTTGTCTGAATTCTCAAACCACTTCCTGAAAGATGAGGCTATGTGGAAAGTGTTAATAATTTGTGGGTAAACAGGGCCTACAGAGGATGACTCCTCAGATTTTCCTGTTGCATTGGGCAAGGAATTTTTGTAGAGGGAAAGAAGAGCCTCACTAGGCGTACTGTCACAGGCTTCACCACTTTGGATCAGCTGGCTAACACTTTCCACTATATAGGCAGAGCCATCGGGCTGATACACTATTTCACCAGCAAGGTTTTCCACATCACTCTCCTCCTCCCCATCCTCACTAACATCACTTTCGCTTTCTTCCTTCAGTGCGAGGGATGACCGTGTACCAGGGCAGGGGTGCTCCATATAGTTCTGCAAAGTAGGAAAGGAGGTTGAACATTCGTTACAAAAGACCGTTCTGCTGGGAGATTGCGAGATGGCACCAGATGGGTCAGCACTTCCAGACATGCATTCATTGAACGAGCCACTTAGAGTTTCCAGAGACCCGAGGCTTTCCATGTTGGGATGCTCCATATTGCCAGACTGGTCAAGGTGGAGGGCACTGTTGAGATCAGTCCATTTTTGGTTCGCAGAAACGATGCACCCATTGTCCTCTCCAGCAATGACAGAAGCATCACAGCCTTCCATGGTGGGATATGTGCGGAGAGCTCATCGCACCCAATACTGCTCCAACCTGCAAAAAAAAAAAAAAAAAAACAATGAAGTTTAAGTGAAAAGCCCAACTGAAAACAATACCATTGTTTTAGGCTGCATACAGATGTTAGCTAACCATAACCCTAAAGACTGCTTTATCTGTTTGACAACAAGATTATGGGCATAAAAAATGGTGGCTATTGGGCAGATCACTGAAGCAGGTAGCAAAAAAGTAAACAGAAATCTTACTTTACTGAGCTTTTTCGGCAGATGTCAGAATGAGTTCTTTGGTAGCTAATAGTATAGTGGCTCCAAGACTAAACTATTTAAACAAAATCTATAATAATGAATTGAGTCTATGATTAGATAGTTAGGAAATCGTGGGCTAACAAGAACAGACTTTTAAAAGACATGTTTCAGGATCTGTATATAAATCACATATAAAGAATATTTAAGGAAAAATAAATTGGACAATGCAACAAAGATGACCAATAAAGCTTTACATACAAGCTATGCACAAAACTTATACAGAAAAGTAATAAAAAAAAAAAAAAAAAAAAAAAAAAAAAAAAAAAAACAATATGAAATTTGTAGGTAAAGTGTTACTCTACATAAGCCAATATAAAGAGATATAGTGCCAGGTAACCTGCATGCTTACACCTGGGAGGAAGTAAGGAAGGGTGAAGGGGGGCTCACTTTGTTGTGGGCTGATTGACAGCTGAGTCCAGCAGTACTGGCAAGGTTAGCAGGGCGGGAGGGTTAACAGGCTAATTGTAAAATCAATGCTATAAAAGCTTGGTAAGTTCCAGGAAGCTGTGGGAAGGGGAGGTAGTGAGAAGAGAGTAACTCTTCGACTGGGCACTGGGGACTTGTTTATCAATACAAACCCATTGTACTCCCTTGACTAAGGAGAGGAGGGGGGACTAAAATGAAATCTGGCCCCCTTTTAAAATAACCAAAAAATAAACCCCCAAAGGTCTTAGTGCTTGCAAAACCAAAATATAGCGTCCCAAAGATGATTTTCTCAATGCATAAATGCACAGCAATTTCAAGCATTGCGAAGAGGAGTATCCAAGCATGTTTCTGAACAGACCTACAAGACCCGGTGTTTTAGCTGTGTGTAACTTTGCCGATATATTAGCTGGCTTTCTTTACTGCTCCCATCTCCTAGCTCTTAGCTTTCATCTCACTCTGATTGTCAGTCAATAGGAGAGAGGCAGCTCTTACTTAAGGAAGCAGAAGTCAAACTCCACTGGTCGATCAGCGCTCTGTCTATAAACATGTTTTCCCGTAAAATCAATGACCTCCAATCAGAGTGCGGATGTTGAAGGCTGCTGGTTCCCAAGCTGTGTGTTCTGCTCAAAGCCAACTGCATGCCCTCACTGGTGGCCTGTGATCGCTGAGCCCCAGAAGAAGCAAAATAGTGGCTGCCCACTTGTTGTAGAACTACAAGTTACAGAGTTAACAATGCATTCATCTTTAAACTGAGATTGTTATGGTGAATTCAGGAGCCACCAAGGTAATTGGAAGGCTTAAGAAGTTCTTAGAGCAATGCAGCTGAACCATCCATCACTATTCTGCAACGTGTTCCATTGCTTGGAACAGGAAACAAACAGGTTAACGGGATAGGTGATGAACACTCAAGGTAAAAAACACCCAAAGGGTTCTCTACTAGCTTCGGGTAGTATCCTTACAGGCTCCACCACATGTATACATAGTCTTTAAACAGTCCGGAAGAATACCCTCATTTGCTAACCTTTATGAAGTTCAGCATGTCCTCAACCACTGACATGGCTCTTTACCATTACTTAGATATTATATGCAACCATCTGATGATATCCACGATAAAGCCCATGCAACCACTGGCTTTAGACCATGCACACATTTGTACAAAAACCTGTAATAGCATGCAGGCATCTACATTTTTTTGTAACTTAGTTATTAGAAACATTTTAGCTAACAGCAATACTTCCAATTTACTACAATGCATTTTTCAAATGGACCACAATAAGATACATCATGTTTATTCAGGACATGTCTACTAAATGGTTCCATACAGGTCAATCTCCTGCCTTGACCTTCTCTGAAGAAGTCTAGACGTATTTAAAGAAAAGTGCACTGTGGCAGGCAGTCGCCTGAGATTTCCCTGTGTTCCATGCCACATGAAAAAGTATTTTTGGAAGCATTACAATGCAGCAAAAACTGTCCAGAGACCGCAATACTTTGCTGCCAGCTAGCCAGAGATTTTCTTCCAAGACAAATTACATCTGGGAGTTTAGTGGCAGAGAAATCACTGCCTCTAATTCAACAAAGCAAGCTGGGATTTTTAGTTCTACAGTATCTGCAGAACCACTCTGCCTCTCAAAAGAAGAAAAGTCTTTTAGGCTTGAAACTTATACAAAAGAAAAAAAATATTCACTTGTTTTAAAAATAAAAAACTGCTACAAAAAGGTATATAGCATTTTTCTTTTATATATTGACCTTCATCTGTTCACAGAACAGACAAAGTTGTTTAAAAGAAAAACAGGCTATTTTTTTTTTTTTTTTTGAATACTCAGCATAAAAAAACCACGTCCTGTAATTAACAAACTAAGTGTTACAATCTTCATTCCCGATATGCAAGCTGACGCACATATTCCCGCTGGGCACACACGTGTAGCACTCGGTGGCAGTGTGCCAGGGCCAGGCAGAGAAATGCAATAGCCAAGACAGGAGGAGGAGGAGGAATCATGCCACCCCAACGTCCTCAGGATTTAATCTGAACAGCGGCACTGTGTAATCTGAAATTGTTAATTAGAACAATGTTAATTAGGCGGTTCTTTCACAAGAGCCAGGTTGGCAGCAAACCAAGCCAGAAAAGTGTGTGTGTGTGGTAAAGGGGGGCATTAAAAAAAAAAATCTTACATATTTTATAGAAAGACCGAAAATAGAATTGCCCATAGCAATTCAATGCCTACCTGTTTTTTACTTGCATTTTGTGGACAGTATCTTGGTTATAAATTAGTCAAGTTGAGGGTTTAATTTACCAATCTAATATTGGTCTAATACCAGCTATCAGAGATATCCCTCTTTCCCCCAAATGCAAGCTTAATTTTGGTTGCTTGACACAGGTAAAAAAAAGGGGGGTGAATAATCTCTAAGTCTATCAGGCAGGGCTTTTCTGATTGAAAAATGGAGTTTCTGCAGTCTCTGATAATATACAGCAACCACAATTTTCTTGCCAGCCAATGACTGTTGCCTTTGCTTTGGCTTAAGGTCATTTGAGGGAGCTCAGAAGAAGCAGTTATGTATATTGTGCTCACCAAATACGCTGTAGCATGATTCAGTCAGTTGCCTGTGATTTCTTTAAAAATAATAATAATATATATTTTGTAGTGCCTACATCCCATATTGGACTAAAAACCTGAGCATATCTTATTATGTTCGGTCCAACCAGATGCAGGTCAATTCTGTGTGTGTTTTGTCATTCAATATCTTAGAACAAGAATAAACTGCTAGTTTGCAATCTTTCAGATTCATGGTTTGATATGTACCTAAAATGTTTGTGTGACTGGAACTTTAGATTGTGAGCTCCCACACTAGGAAAAAGTGTTCCCTGAAGTACAATGAAATACATCATTGCCGCAAAAAATAGGTCTAGTATCCTACTGGGTACAATGCCTGGGCCATATAGCATATACATCCTACTGTGATAGAGACTTGGGGAAATCGCCTCTTGCACGGTTTGTGAGCCCTATGCATTTTTCTCCCAGAAGGAAAAAAGACATGGGAGGTGAAAGCCTGCCATCAACAGCTCTTTTCCTGTTGCTTTGGCAAAGGGTGCTGGAATTGGCACCATGACAATACAAACAAGAGTTGCCCTGTACATGCTCATTAATGGGGCACGGCACACACACTCACAGAGACACTGGGAATGGCAAAGGCCTTCAAATCCTAATAGGCTCATTAGCATAAACAGCTTTTCAAACAGCAGGAAGCCAAAAGAAACTACCAAACCAAACAAGGCTTCTGGGTAGCTCTGTTGCAGCCTGGGGATCACCAGCAGAGGCCCGTGCCAGCCTGATTCTGGCAGACTTGACCGAAGGCAGAGAGTGCTGCCTCTGTATGGGTAGGCTAGGCAGTACTCAGCTGTGTGCCCAGGAGCCTTCAAGAAAGCTTATTGCAGAGCAGCTTTGTACAGAACGGCTGCCAGGTGTGGAGAACGCTTTTCGATGCGACAGACAAATCCTAATATTGATTCAGTCCGCAGCCACATCGCAGCCTTTTCACAATCTTATTGATTCTTCATTTGTAGAGTTTATCTAGAACCAGGAGGTCTCTGGTGATGGGGAATGGTCATGCAACGAGGTCGCTTGCCTTGTGCTTCCAGGATGTCTTACCGTAAACACTGCAGCTTGAAAAGCTAAATTTACACAAAAAAGAAATGAAAACGCCTACACTATCTCAGCTGGCCACATTGAATACCCCATTGTGCAACAAAAAACAAAAATTCTCCTTAAGGGCCCATGTGTTAGTTTTTCAGCGGCACCTCAGCATGTAAATGCCCTGTGCATTGTGGTACGCCAAGTTCATCTTGACTTAAAATGAGGCTCAATGCATGAAAAACATGAACTAATGCAACACAAAATAAAGTATTTGCTGCAATTTCTAAACAAGACATCTACATTTAAAATGAATAAATGTTTTCTATTCCAAGATAAAATATTTCAGGCCGACTTCCTGGAGTGCACTCACAAGAATCTTGTGAAAGCCCACACAATTATTCGTACCCAATGAGACAGGTGCACGTTACTTACAAGTTAAGACAAGTAATCTGTTTTGTATACCTTAAACTATTTATTCCATATATTATTAAATAAAGCAAGAACAAGATCCTTTTTCATACTTTTATTAAAAAAAAAATGACAAGCTTATTACAAGACCTAAATCCAGTGACCAAGTTTAGTGCTAGGTATAAACCCCAAGGGAGTGACAGTGTGATAAACTCTGTATAATAAACTGGAAGCAGCAGTCTCCCTGCAAAGATGTTATGTCTCCTGGAATTTGAAGGACTTAAAAATCTGACATGGCAGGGGTTGTTATAGAGGGACCACTTCCACACAAAGAGGAAGAAGGCAGCAATGGTGTCTCCCTTATAGCATGCTGGTCTGGGATAGGCTTTTGACCTCTGAGGCTACTTGCTTTGATTTTTGTTTTAATGAACCCGGAAGGTATTTAGCAGATTTAAACCTAATACGAGGGGTGAATCTTTGCATGGAACAATGTGACCCCATCTGCAAACTGAGCTCCAAAAAAAATTATTTAACATCATTGTCAACTGTTTTCTTGTGAAAGATAGATTCAGTGTAGATTCTTGGCCAGATGCGATCCGGCAGAGGAGAGAGCCAATTGAACTCAAGGGTATTGAAGGGTTAAGTACACTGATGGCCTTTGATCATTCCGAGCTCGTTCTTTATTTCATTTTATCCACTCGTGCTGCTGATAAGCAGGTTTTACCGGAACTGACACGGTTGGAAGCAGCAGAATTCTGACTGGCCTGCAATGAGCTAACAAATTCATTTTCATTGATCAGAAATCAGCAGGGCAGTAAGTGATGGGAAATTCCATTAGACTCAAGCACCTGGTTTCCCATCCTCTCTCCTACAGGGAGGGCAAATATGAGTGGATCCTGTGTCCTCACTCCTGTCCTTTACCAGAAGCGCTCCCAACTTATCGGACAACATTGCAAGCTGGCATTTAAGTCTGTCGAACTGCATTGCATTTTAAATGCTATATCAAGGAAGAGAGAAGCAAGACAGGTGTGCAATAGATAAACTTCATTTATGCTTGCCAAACACATAGCAATTTTCAGTCAATTTCATTCGATTCACCAAAATTTGTTCATATTAAAAGAAAAATCGCTAGAAACAAAGCAAGCTTTCATTTTATAATTCAATAGTATATGGACCTGTAGTCATTCATACATACAGGCACAATATTGCAGTCTATACAGTTAGAATGACAACTTTAATGCAAATGTAATCAGATAGGGGAAAAAAAAAAGGCAACGAAGATTAAGTAAATAATCAGATTTTTTAAATTAATTTTCCATGCTGTCGATTGAAACCACTTCTTTAGTTTTTTTTATTATTTTTTTGATGTCAAACCAAAAGCGTGGTTGATTATTCAATCTAAGGATGCTTAGATTTGACTTTATTTACTTGTAACAATCAGGCGACGTAGGGGTTAAGTGACAGGCTGTAACAAGCACTTCTAAACATCCAGCATACTGAAAGGAACAGATGTTCCCTTTGCTGAGAAAGGGGAGACCGCACAGTCGCCATGCATGTGTTGCACAGGACCAGGCTATACAAGATCGATATCAGAACAGAACTAATAATGGTACCAACATTTAAAGATGTTGGCTAGAATATCAGTCTTATAATCATATATATTAAGGCTGCAGTCACAAATTTTTGGTCTTGACTGTGTTTTCATGCAACAACTGTACCTGCACCCCTTGTTTGCTCTCATTACAACAAAGGGAATTACAGCTATGCTCAGGTCTTGTAAGCTTTTGATGCAATAGGAAGCGTGGAGTGGCTATAAGGGATGAATAGGCAAACCAACAAAAAAGGTAGTGTTGGTGCTGTGTGCAGGCAGTTACATTGTAATAAGTGTTATTATTTTAGAAATGTATTTTGGTAACGTAGCACACCACAATACAAAGCATGCATAGGGTAGATATTCTAAGTAACTGGCACCGTAAAACACAGTAATGTATGTGCTGTACTACATAGGTCTGAAAGGTTGCCTGAGAGTCCAGTGCACATGAACTAAAATGATCAAATCAGTGTTCAAGCCAGCTTACCATGTCATTGTAGAGCAATTCTGAACCTGGAAACAATACAGGTTACCATGATGCAATAGGATCATTCCTTACTTTGTTCATTGTAATCTGGGTTGTCAATCAGCATGATGGGGTAGGGCCGGACACCTTTTTACCAGAATTTCTGTGCTGTGCTATATACCAGCAGCACTTCAATTACATAGCATGCAGGTACAAGTGTTAATCAATGCTATTAGCAATTTAAAGGACCCCCATTTCAAAAAATTCTGCTTTTTTGTTAGACCAGAATAGAAGGAGACAAAAGGTGTGTCATGTACATGTGTACTGAAGGGGTTAGCGAAACATGGCCCACAGCGGAGCTGTTAAAGGTAATCAATAGCACTGAGATAATACACCAGCCTCAGCCACAATATTGATTGCTGGGAAGATGATAAAACTGTTTATTAGGATAATTGCAGAGACCCTTTAAAGAAAAAAAAATCTCCATCCCTTGGCTGTGAAGACAGTCAGTGGCGGGGGGCTTTGGGGTACCAGGACATGATGGCCGCATGCTGACAGAGTCTGTGGCAGAGCTGAAAGGCGAGAACACACCTGCAGGCTGAGGGAGGGGCGCCGCTGTTTTGACATGGTTTATTTTCCCTAGTAACACCTGTTTATATCATTGTCACTGTGATTAGGTTTAATTAGGACTTGGCGCAGGCTCCACTCGCTCAGCTGGGGCACATCACTGCCTGCTCACAATGACGGAAACCGCCAGCGGCTGCAGCTCTAGCCTGGCTCACCGCTCGCTCTCTGCAGCTTCAAAGTAAATCATCAAGTTAAATGGAGATTCCTGAGAAAGGAGAAGAGGAGGTGGGGGTGTTCAAGAGCACCCCAGGCAAAATACAACCAGCACCTATAGCTACAGAAGCTCCTGCATGCTGCACACTACCCTGACAGGAAGGCTCCACCTTGGGAGCAGGCAGTCCTTGCAGCCGGCCTTGTGGTCAAGTGCAGGCCTTTGAAGTTGGAAGGCGAAACATTAAGAATTCGGCAGTTCTGTGTCACCGATCAGACAGGAAGACAAAGTTATCACTGATGGCGGTGTGCAAGCAGCTAACAAATACAAACGAATCAAACTTTAATTCGTGCCAGTAAGGACAGGAGTGCCACTAATTTTTGCTACGGATAAAAGGGGGAACATATGAAAACCTCCTCAGCAGGATGAATAGATAACATGACTGCAGGTCATATACTTTTTTTGATCTATTTTGTCTTTATAACTTATTAAGTGGCCCTATAATGGAGCGTGTAGAAGCACTGTCCTCTCCTTCTCTGTCCCTAAATGACCTCACAAATAAATGTCAGCCTGACAACACAACCTCTGGCCAATTTAAATAAACAGACACCAACTAACCTGAAAGGTAGCTACAGATATTAGAAGGCAGTCAGCAGATGTGATCATGAGTCAATGAAAGAAGGGGCACACTTCAGAAAAAGTCCTTGTGTGAGAGCGGACAAGTAAAATTGGGGATGTGCATAAGGCCAGATGTGGTAAACTGAAATACTGCATCCATCCAGGAATTGTAAAAACAAGTCTTGTGTGGTGAGACCAACCACGCCAATAGGAAATATATACTGTAGGAAATATATATATATACAATTATCAAACACACAGGGTTTAAAGAATGGACACCAATGTGGGGGAAAAAAACAAAGAAAAAGAACAAAAACAAAAGATAAAAAAGGAACAAACCCTGGCTGACTTTAAAAAAAAATAATTACTTCTAAAAAGGGCTTTTTTTACTGAATTGCAGATTTCTCCGTGTTGCTTACTTAAAGTCAATTTTTTTTTTTAAAGTTGCTTTTCTGTACTATTACCCCATTTTCAGCAAGTTCATACAAAGAAAAGAATATAACAACATATCTATTTTATTATTTTTACATTCTAATCTATGTTACAAGTAGAAATCTACTTTCTTCTGGTCATTCCCCCAGAGACAGAACTGCAAAACCTTGCATTACCCATACTGAAAAATGCATGAAGTCCGCATCTCCCAGGGAAAATCTAAGGAAAGACCAGAGCAGTTTCACTAAATCCCTCTTTGTCTGGACGGTAATTAATATTATAATCCGTAGGTAAGATGCTGTAAACCTCGGGGCACAGCACAGCTGGGAGACCCTCCCACTGACCCAGCACCAAAACCTGCCAAGCCTCAGCCCCCCTTACCCACGGCCCATAAAAGCGATCATATTACTGCCCCCTCTTCCCCACCCTATGTCTTTCCCACTGCCCATACCCATCCACATGGCTGTGTCTTGTCCCTGCCAACCAGGACCACAACATAATAGCATCTGTTTGCAAAAAGGTGGAGATAACCGTGCAAACCTTTCTAACAAAATCATAAGGATAAATTTTATATAACCAGGCATTCAAAAGTAATTTTTGTATCTGTTACTTTAATGAAAAGAACATCTGTTGATTCTGACATGAAAGTCTTTGTATATGCCACTTCCTTCCATATAGGATGACAACACCCTGTCCATGTCTTTTAATTATCCTGATGCATTGTCATCTGTCACATGGGCCATCTAAAAGTCTCATCAGACATGACATAGGCAAGGCCTATGGTTGTCACCACTTGTTTCACCCTGCTCCGAGTGATGACATGCAGCCATGAAAAAGATGCAAAATATTGCAGAAGAGTAGCAGAATGGAGAGGTAATAAAAAAAATAAAAGAAGGCAATATAATAATAAATGTCATTAGGAGAGAATTACAGATTTACTCTACTTGTACAACAATTATTACTTTCTGGCATTAAAAGGTGGCAGAGGTGTAATGAATAACACAATGCACCCTTTAATGATCCCCAAATTGCAACAGGATCCCTGCATTGGTAAATCTCTTTATCCCTTCAGACCCCCTCCCCTCATTAAACACCGAGCCTTTTTTGTTTTCCTGCTCCAATGATTGGACTGCATTCTTAGATTTGTTTGGATACTCTCACTGCTGAAAAGCAACAAGAAAATAAATGAAAGCACAAGGTGGAGGTCTAATCTGGCCTAAGAAACCTACCACAAAGAAGACAATAGCTTGGGAGAAATGAAGAAAACCCAATTAGTGGAAGGCTTTGGGGCTGCTCATCTATGCAGGAAAACAATCAGCCAGGACTCTGAGAGGGATGCTGGTTGGCAATAGGTTGCCAAATCTTTAAAGGTTTTCTGAAAAACGAATGTTTACACATATTCCTAACATGCACACTTAGTAGCCGTTTCACAATCTGTTCCATAATTGCTTTCAGATGCATTTCTTTATCAAATATGGAAGAGTGTCTTTACCTTACACGTATGTTTGAACATTCATAAAAGACTTTGGGGCAGTTAAATAGGTTTAAAGAAGTTTATAAGAGAAAAAAAACTTTTATAGGTGTCCCAACAAACTGTTCATCTTCCAATTCAATATTCAGAAACTACCACCAAATTAGTTTTCTTCATTGCTCCCTATGAATCACCCATCTGTGGCTGGATTTGGCCTTCACATTTCTTGCCTGTAGGCAAATTGTGGCATAAAAAGACAGATAAAACAGGCATTATCATGGATGCTTCATGAGCCAAATCATGCACCCTGCTTGCACCGCATCGTCTTGCTCAGGTACCATCTGTCTCAATTAAGCATCTACAGGTAGAACAACGCTTGCAAAAAAAAAAATCACCCATTGCACATTAGTGGCATGGTGCCCATGTATTTGCCAGCCTCAGGCTCTCCGCAAGCTTCCAAGTCTGCCTGTAATCCTGGCTATGTGAAACGTAGGCAGCAAGCCAAAACTGAAGAACGGGGCCCGATAACGGTTCTGCGGCAAGCGCAAAGCGAAGCCAGCTAGTAATGCCAAGAACAGTGGGCAACAAAGGCCATGGGCAGGTCAACGCCTGGCCGGTAATAAATACCGTGTTCAAGTGTGTGTGCGCTGCTCACGCCCCTCAGCTACCTGCCCAAACCTGTTCTGTGAGCTAAGCTTTTTACTCTTACTGATTCACATCTGCCCGAGAAGTCACTCCCCCTCTAAAAGGACACGAACTTGGCTGTCGAGTCATCATTGTGTCAGGAAGTGAGGCCTTTCTGGAGAGCTCCCAAGTCATTTCCTAGACAGATACCTCAGTGAGGCTGCATGAACAAACAATCCCAACAACCCACACACAAAAACACAGTGAACGCACACAAAACACACAGCACAGGAAGCTGGGGGAATGACTGTATGCTGCAGATTGGCTGGGCTGACTGCTCAGAAATGGACTGCAGGCTCTTTATTCTGTATGTGTCATCCTGTGCTTTACAACATAAGGGAGAGAGGAGAAGCCCGACAGGTGAGAAAAGGGTTACTGGCTGCTCGCCCCATCTGATAAATAGAGCTGCATTAAGAAGGCTCTCTCACTTTGAGATATGATGTCACTAACCTTTATTGATCCACAATCAGGGAGCTCTGCTTATCTCTTCCTCTGATATACTAGCCTCCTGCACTCAAGTCTCGTTTAATACACTGAACAGTCAAAAGCATTCCTCAGCTATCCATCCTTGTGCTGAGCACCAACGCTTTACAGGCTAGGCAGGCTTGGAGCAAGTTGCCTGTAGGAAGGTCAAGGGGCAATGCTATAATGCTACCTTGTACAACACCGCAGAATCAAGAACCTTGGCTGAACTTCAGTATATAAAAAACACAGCTCTGTAATACATTATATATTTATTTAATTCAGTCAGTGTAAGCCTTGGGAATCTAAAAAGGGCCCCAGCAGCCTATGGCTGCAAATCAGCCAAAGCGCATGAAAGACACCGTAGGACAAGCCTAGGAATTATACCTCCCATTGATTTTCACGCCGGGGTATTAGTAAGAACACAACATTTAGCAAACAAATTTCCCCCCCCTTCTCAAATCTGACTGATCACTACCAATCCTAAAACAAGGATTTAAAGAGGCTTATCAGTCCAAGGAAACTTTGAAGAGAATTCCCCAGTCACATCTCTGATGCCACTACTCCAGCTAGAGGTTTTAGAGCATTAGCAGCAAAATGTTACTTTCTCCAAACTAACTAGTTATTGTTTACTTACCTACAGCATTGGGTATCCTAAACAAGTGACCTTTTTTTCCCTTAAGTTAGTATTTTCATTTTTTTTAGTTCTCTGTTATATTTTGCCGCTGATCTCCTCCAGCCTTTTATAGTTTGCATGCAAGCCATTGCTCTGGACTGGAAAGTAAATAGCATTAGAACAAATGCTTCCATTTCCCACCAAGGATGCATACAACAGGATGACAACTCAAAAACATAAAAAGGAGACAGTTGTCACAAACCTCCCTGAACAAGAAAACCATCATAGCATGACTGCCGGCCATTTCAATAAAATCTGCAGAATTTGAAAAGATTGCAAACAAGGGTGTTAAAGCTTATACGAGATTTTAGGGATTGGGTTAAGATCTATTCTGTGAAATAAAATGACAAATAATGGATAAGCGTTGCAAGGGGCAGGAGTGCAAGAATTTTCCTAAAATACATCCCTTGTCACTCATCTGCGTCCCGCCACGCTCTCTAGCCCTGGGCTGGTGGTAGCTGCGAGCCTGTAATTGGTGAGGGAAGAGATTAGAATTATCGGCAGCTCCTAAGTAAGACTTTAATTTACTGCTGGATCAATAACTCTAGGGTTGTATTGGCAAACTGTCTACATCTCTATTGACTCACACAATTCCTCTTATCAATTTATCAGAAATCATCAGATATGGCTTAAATTTAATAAATAAATGAGGAATGAGCAACTCTCATTTGAGAAGCAGTATGTTGAAAATGGTCTTTGCTGAGTACAGAGGCCAATTGGTAAGAACACTTTCCACATTTGAACTGGATTCCATTTCAGAATTGCAAGAAAGAAAATGAGGAGATTGGCAATTGCGACTGAGGAGTATTTAATGATAACTGGAAATTAAAAATGAAGAGGAGGAAAAAATAATATTACAGGATGGCAAATGTGAAACAATACCGTCACTAAAGGCAATAGAATTGTCTTTATGGGGGGCAGACAGCTCTCTGCCACCCTGGCATCCACATGCCTACATCTTACCTACAGGTCCATGTTTAATTGCTGTTTTGCATTTCATTGAGACAAGTATCCAGTACTTGCACACTGCTAGACAAAAACAATACTGCTCTAATGAGGAGGTACGTGCTAATTAGTCCCCACATCGCTCTCACCACATTATTTGATGCTAGTGGGCTGTCCTCCTTACACAGCTTGACAGAGGAACAATTGGAACCCAAAGACCAGTTCTAATTTGGACACTGGGTGGGGGGTTTGGGTTCTGGAGGGTCAATATGCATGCAGGGTAGAAAAAGATATTTACTGCCCTATGCATTTAAACCAAGCAAAAAGGTAAAAAAACAAGAATGATAGATTGCCGTTTAGTTCTTGCATATTAAAGACATTGCTAGGATAACTGCTTAAGATCTATTTTTATACGATGTTCTCACCATCCTTGTGCCCAGCAAATACTGACAGAAAGACATTGTGAGCCATTCAGATTCTATTACACAACATATTGCTGGTCCTTTTACAAGTTTGTCAGACTGAAAATGTAATAATATTAAAAAGGTGAAAGAAAGGAAGAGCAGGGACGGGGGAGACACAGAGAATGCCTATTCAGGTAGAATGAAATCAAGGCTGAAACACTATATATATTGGCAGCGTGTTTAAGTGAAAATGTGTTGTTTTTAGTTTAGTATAGAGTGGTAAAGTATTAGAACTTTCAGGTTTTTATTGCCCTCTATACCTCTCTCATTTTATCCTGCTGACCATTGTCACTGGGACTACAAGGGAAGGAAAACGTAAGAGTTTAAGTGCAAAAGTTTCCCTTTCCTTTCTCCCAGCTTTGCCTTATTTTGCAGATATTTCTTCCTATTTCCATTCCTTTCTAAAAAAAAAAAAAACACTTTAAATTCACTTGAATGCTTCCTGCTATCAGCATCCAATGTAGAATGTACTTTGAATGTTTCCTTTTATTTTACATTAGACAGCAGAGTTTTTCAAGAGTCACGTGACCATGAACGCTGACACAATGAAGGTCTACCGTTTCCTATTCCTGTACAGTTTCCACAGTTATTCCAGCCTGGATCTGTACAGATCTTATTGCTGTTCAGTCTCCAGAGGCGATGAGCACCATTCTACCTGCAAGCTGATAAAGGGCAAATTCCCCTGAAAGCCACACTGTACTCTGGGGGGGGAGCACCATTCCATGGGTGTGAGGTCACTAATCCTCCCCCAGGCAGCTTACAGACCTCCTTGTTAATGTTGTAGAGGAAATGTGGATAAACATTAACCCCACAGGGAATCTACAATCCCCTTTCATATTCAAACAGATTAATTGATGGAGTTTGATGGCACGGGGAGGGAATCAGGGCTGTTTACATTTATTTAACACTTGTAAACAAATCAAAGCAATCCGTCCCCCTGATTAGCACCAAAGGCTCAAGGGAAAGTCAGTGGAGAGGACAGAGAGGTAGTCTGAGGCCAGAAGCCAAGTCTCAGGGGCCACAGGTGTATGGGAAGTCCAAGTGTAGAGACAAGGTTCAGGATTGGGGACTATTCACTGAAGCATGCAAAGAAAATTCACACTGCTGTAGAGGGAATGGATACAAAGTAAAAGTTTCAAACTTTTCAAAAGTCTGGCTGCTTTTGCAGAGTAATGAGCAGAGAAAAAAAGCTGGAGAGTTTGGCACCTTCTTAAACACCCCTTAAGAAATTGTAGTGGGGGCTTAAAGCTGCTGGAACCTGGGCATTAATAAAAATTACATTAAGGAAGCGGGTGGGGAGGAAAAAAAGCACGGAACCAAGTCCACCAATTCCAAAAAGGACAAAATGCTTTGCTGTCACTATGGATACATACTGACACTACACTGCAGAATTCACAACTTTGTCTGCATTGGGTCCAACTCCAAGCACACAAAGGGGTCTAGAAGTAGGTTCTGCTACATTTTTCCTTACTCCCGGTCCCAGAAACTAATCAGGAAATAAGTGGATATCTCTTCTGAGAGAGGGGAACAGACACATGTCCCTGGGACTGGATGATTTCTCTTAACCCCTGCTTATTTAAAACTACAAAAATATTAATCACTAATGGTAAACTAAACACAAAAGAGAGAGAGAGAGAAAAAAAAGACTTTGGATACTTTTCCTGACTGAGACACTAGTAAAGAAAAACAGACATGGAAAAAAAAATCACATGCAGCTAAATTTGGGTCTTAAAGGATATTATGGAAAATAGGATTTTAAAAGGCTTGAAGGAACACAACAAGGATGCGTGCAACCTGCAGCCAGATAACATGAGCTTAAAATTGCATCTGAAGAGGACTTTGCACCATTTACCATCCACTTATTTTTAATTTTTTTGGCATGAATTATCATTAAGCGTCGCGGGGAGAAACAGCTGGCGGGGAGATGGTCCCGGATTAAAATTGCATTCTTGCTTTTGTGGGATTAACTCAGAAGCCAGTGCCGACTTATTGAAGCTCCTCATCACAAATTCTTACTGTAAATTCAGTTTATTTGATGCACCCTATGGGGGTTGAGGAAGACGGTGTGTACTTGTGGGTGAAGAAGGAAGTTCTGTGAAAAATTAGGGAATTTTGTGCGGGTGGAATGCGACTGATGTCATTTAAAAATTGGCTTGCATTCACAAAGCCCCACTCCCCTTGACCTCTCTGATTGCACATAATCCTTTAGTTATAAGAAGCAGAGAGAAAAGTTTTTTATGTTAATAAAACGGAAAAATTAGAGAAGAATGCAGATAGACAAGTCTGTAAGGGTTACACATTATGAAGAGATCTGTCAATCTGTAGCTGAAGTAGAAATATCTAACAGGGCAGGGCAAGAACACAAAGCAACAAAATCTGGAGAACACTTCAGGCAAATACAATGCTCGATTGGCCAGAATCTGTTGCTTTGGAAGTCACTTTACATTACTGTACAGATAAAACAGTCTGGTGTTAAAAGTTTTAGATTGGGAACTGGGAACCAAGTGGTTTTAGATACATTTTATTTTCTCATTAGACAAAGAAGATGCAAAGCTTGCCATGGAGGAAAATGGAGATATTTACAAGACCCCTAGGTTACATCCAAATTGAAAGAAACAGAAAAGGGTGGCTGGGACTAAGCCGCTATCACAGAAGGTAGCACAGGTCTGGATTATAAAGTTGTCAGCCAAATAAAACAAAGTTTCGACAGTTGCTGGCATCTCAAAATAAGCGATCAGGAAATATGGCACAAGTGAACCACTGGTATACATAACTGGTGGCACTCCAGGTGCCATAAATAAGTTACACTGATACAAAAACATGTAACTCCTGGTTCTTTTTCACTCTCTAATTAATAAACGCCCTCATGGAAGCCCCATACATTACATTGATATCTAATAAATACTACAGGCAGCAAACCTTATAACAACACTACCCCTGTCCAGAGCTGACACATGGAACGCAGTCTACAATTATGAATGTGCATGATGGTGCAAGACAGAAGAGTCAGCGCCACAAGATGCTCCAGCCTACAACTAGCCATAAAAGTTCAATGCTATCAAATTCGGTCATCAAAGGAGACATGTTGGACCCTTGTGTAGGGGCCCCCAAAGCCTTGAACACAGACAGAAAATGTTGTGATCAAAAAGGCTCTGAAATATAAGACCAAAGATCCATGATGTGAGACCCTCACCTAGGGTTCAGAACGAAACCTGCTTTTGTTGATCATGGGGTACACATTGCCAATGGTGCATACACAGATGAGTGCAGATGACTAGGTACCAAGGGCCTGAATACTTTACTCCGGCAGTGACACGGTTAAAGGCAAACCGAGCCAGTTCTGTTTCTTCCTTTGTTAAAAATGTAAATAGAAAAAGGTGAAAGTGGTGGGTGGACTATACCAACACACACAATCAGGTTTACAAACCTTGCAAGCTGATATACAAACATTCCTGAGTGGTTACATATCTAGATTTGCCATGAGTAGAAAATGTTTTAGGCGATTTTTAATTCTGTTCAGCTAGCCTTGTGACCCAGACAACACTTCCTTATTCATTCATCAAGAACACACCTCAACCTTCTGATTGGACAATAATGGAGACTAGCAATGAGCTCATCTGTTCCCTCCCACTGTCTCCAGATGCAGCAGTTTGATTGGCTGCTATTTATGCAATGCAGGGTACTCCAGGAGCCAACATAGAGATCATTTAATGTAAAACTTACCTTTCCCGAATTTTAGAACATGATTAAAGAACACATTACTGCATTAATTGGCATTTTTATTTATATATATATATATATATATATATATATATATATATATATATATATATATATATATATATACACACCTGGAGTTAGGTTTTAATGAACAGCTGCGGTCTGTTTAAAACGCTTGCTATTAAATGACCCCCTGTTGAAATCACTAAAATATGAACCAATATAAGAAAGATGCTAAAAAGCAGAAACCAACATTTATAATTAAAGTATTCTGTAATTTATTATTAATAAAAAAAATTACCTTTTCATTTTCACTTGTAGCCAGATAAGACTTTATAAATTTGACAAAAGACAATCTCTACTGTCGCTTCCCTATCAGCATGGTAACACCATTTAAGTACAAATTGCCCCAAGACCTAGTTTTCTGCTCATGTGATTGGTCCATGGCATATCCCAAAATCCAGGTTACAGAGCTAAAAATGTTTGTTTTGTCCAGTCAAATGTTACCCTAGGTTATGCAGAAATCATTATGCCATGGTAGTGATTACCCTACAGCCCAAACACTGCTGGATCAGGGAAAGATCATGGGGAGCCTATAGGTGACTTCATAAGTTCACCATAAGAGTACCGGGGGGGCAAACCTGTATCTGGCACCTTCATGGACACCATGAGAAAAGAACCTTTCAATGCAACAATGAAAGTATCTGCACAATGATCAGATCCAAACGTTGTGTTCCCAAGAACTTACAATCTGCAGAGCTGACCGCAGAGCCCAATGAATGACATTCAAAATATCAATCCTGCAGCTCATATGGGTAGAACATACCAAGCTATAGTTTGCATCTCAAGAAAGATAAGCAGTAATACAGAATACATTTTTAAATTACATTTTGTCCAAGTAATACTTCCTTAGAAATAAGGGGAAAAATAATTGCACCTTCTACCTACTCTGACCTTAAAATGCCCAACAACACCAAACAAAAGAACTCTTACTGTAAAAAGCAAACACTGTTCTGTGCCTGAATATCGGAGCTCACCATTGGCTGCTTCCACCTTGAACTAAAAATATTGCAACATTAAGTCCAGGCAACAAGTGAAAGCAATCAGTGAGCAAACACTGCAACTGTGCTAAAATCAGCAATTTCTCTCAGTTTATCTTGAAGTGAAAGTTCATGCCAGTTACTAAATACACAGCGTAAATCTATAAATCTACTGCTGAAGTGACTCTGTACAGATGGTCTTGTGATGTACACAGTGTACAGTGAGGAGACACTAAATTCCTGGATAGGCCATACAACTTTTTATGTCACCACCAGGCTGATCAATGCACAATGAACGAACGCCATCACCTCTGTACAAATAACAGGAGATGAAGGTAGCTGCACTTTAATTTGACCTTCTGGGCAGGTAGGTCCCATTTATAAACTTCAGAATGGAGTGTCCCTTTCATCTGGACTGCAACCAAAATAGGGACCAGCTGCAAGCAAAGATTCTTAGCTCATGTTTCTATTTAAAATAAATGTAAGCTTAATCACTAAATCTTTCAATAGCATTAACATGTTATTGCCATAATCTTTGAATTTGCGGTGCATAATAAAATAATACCTGCTAATCCTGCCATGAAGATCCTTGTTTGGGCATTTCCTGTTTCGGAGTGACAACAATTTGTCCTTAACTCCTGAATGTGGTCCAGTGTTGTCACACTGATCTCCAATACAAACTACAATAGTGAGTGTTCAAGCCACATTACACATAGTTTATTATGGTCTCAGGAATCCCTCCCTAAGAAAGGCCAGACTGTATTATCCCTGGGAGTGAATGTAATCGTGTGGTTTACACTTACCTCTGTGTCCCCAATCATGAGATACCCCAGCTGCAAAGTTCCTATGCCAGCAAACTTCCGCCCTACATGTGTCATTTTGGAGCAGTCAGGCAGATCCCCATAGACATCTATGAAGCCGACAACCAATTCTGGCCAGCTGACTGTGGAAGTGTGCCAGGGCCTGAACTCTGCAGCTGAACATCTCTGGATCTGGCACAGAGGCAAGTGTAAAGCACATTATTACACTCACCTCACTCCAACCCAGAGATCTTGTGATCCCAGAGGTCTTCTTTAGAGGAAACATGCCTGAAAGAAGAAAATACGTGAAATAGAAGAAAGCAAAGAATCACACAAAGAAATTACCAATGGACCCCCCACCTCACCAAATCTATCACCATTCACAATCCTTTGATGACCCAAACACCGGGCAGTGACCCCAGAGAATCCATGCTGCTAATTTTCTACTTATAATTCCTGCAATAATCAGCCTGATATCATTTCATAAAACTAGCAACACTGTAAGACTAGACAGAAATGTGGATACACCAATATTCCCATCTATTCTATCCATTGTCCATGGCTGCCCTTTCCGGTAGGTAACACAAAAAATCGTTTAGCATTCTAATAGCAAGAAACAAATCCTTACAACAATGCATATATTATCACAGGCTGCTCCCCTATACTACATTGTGGTATATCTCAGAATATTATCCCAGCAGTAATTCTCTCTGTCTCCAAAGCTCCTGGCAGATCAGTAAGCAAATGACAGTCAGAAGTGGAGCATGTATAGAAGCATCCTGGTTACTGCCCAATTACCAGCATTTCTACTTAGGCCAATTATTTTTTTTTTCTGCTAGAAAGCTGAACGCCATCTAATTCTGGCTATATACCAATGGGGTACCTGCAGCCCCGAAGCAAAAAAAAAATAAAGAAATCACCTTCTATCTGCTGAGTCAGGCCCAATTGTGCCATAAATGAATGCAGCGTCCTGTTAACCTAAATACATGAGATACGGACAGACAGGCGTGTAACGACCGACAAAGAGGAGGCCAGATCAATTCATAGATGTTCTGGTTGCCCTTTGTGGATTGCCACAGTGACTCACAGCACGCGACAGATCACAAATAAGGTGGCAGTGATAGGAAAAGGATAAATCAGGCCTTATGATATAATGGAAGGACCAAAAAAAAAAAAAAAAATAAATAGGGGTGGTTAAAAAAATAAAAATAAAATCATAATACACACATAACATAGGTCTTGGCCTCCATTTATGCTCCTATATTCCAGGCCTTGCCATGTAACTTGCAACTCATCTTTTAAGAAAACAAAACACACGCATTACATAATAGCACACAAACCACTCCACGGTTTGCAGCAAAAAGAAAAACAAAACAAAAACAAACCTCAGCCCCGATTAATCTGTACTCAGGCCTAAGTGGACCTTCCAAATAAGCAAGTAGGTGAAAAAAATCTCTTCTGCTACTGATGAGGTAAAAGATATTCGATATCCAGTGCACCAGTTCCTAATCACCATATCTGTATATTAAAATGACAGCGTGCACAAAGTAGCCTGTACAGGTATAATTTGATCCAGCGAGCTGCCCTAACAAAAAGAGCAGGCCTGGAAAGTCTAAGTTTACCTGTGGGTTTTGTATACTGCTTGCACAAGGTTTGAGGAAATGATGTATATATTCCAGCCACTGAAGCATAACTGATACAAAAAGATTTTTTTTTTTTTTTTTGCACGACTACTCAGGTATTTGGGGATTTAACTGCACATCAACAAACGCTGTATAGAGGAGGTAGTACCAAGCTATCTCGACGTAACAATGCACAAGTAAATTAATATATATCTATATATCTTGATGAATGTCATTCAGGTCTTGTTGCTGTGGAGACCAACGCTCGGCTCTTCTTACTGGATGCGCAGAGCAGACGAAGGCGGGATCGGGAGGTGGAAGGGCGTCATTTAGAGACTGGCTGAAGGGTTTGTAACCCGGTTGTAAGGTACACCCAAAGCCAACCCCTCCACAAAAACCAAACCCCTAAAGTCTCCCCTTTGGGCCATATAGTGACATGAGAAAAAAAAAATAAACATGTTGCAAAACCACAAAAAAGCAATAAAAAAAAAAAAATAGAGGACGCCAGCTTTTCTAAACAGCTCTGAATTTTGCGTCCGAAGAAAACGAAATCTATGCCTGACTGCTACAATTCCGAGGCCGGTGCTGGACATGGCTATTCAAAAGAAACAAAAAATGGAAGGTGACGCTGGTTAGCGTAGGGGTGTTTGTAGGAAAATGACTTGATTGCTTTCAGAGAGGGGGGACAGAAAACGGCTCGGAGGGAGATTGTGGAATAAGGTGTATTCAGAATAGGTTCGTAAAACCCAGCTGGAAACCTTTACAAGCTAGATGAGAGAAAATAAAAACTACAGATTGTCCAACCAATACCATTCTCTCATAATATCATAAAGGGCAAAACTAAAACCCTCTTGGGATGGAAGGCGAAAAAAAAAAAAAAATATCTCCCTACTGGAGCATGTCAAACACTACCAATAAAACCGGTTCTGTTTTTTTTTTTGTTTTTTTTTTAACATGTAGCCATTGGTAAAATTTCATATTCATTTTAAATATTATGGTGGGGGGGGCATGTTCACATCAAAAGAGGAAAACAATACATTTAAATATTTCTAATAAATTATAAAAAAAAAGATGGGGAAAAAGGCAACATACAGAGGAATTTAGAAAACAGGTTTTTCAATTGTTTTTAACATAAATAAGGACAGATATTTAGAGAGGAGAAAGGAAGGCTGGTGGGAGCTCAGATTCATAACATGCGAGAGGCTCAAATCAGCCTCGGTCCACTTCTACGCCTTGCTGCTTACAAAGATCTTTTTTTTTTTTTTAAACCGTACACAATAAACTCAGATGAATTTCTTAAACCAGGGAGCACACATGCGTCTCAGTCCCCTGCAGTCACACTGAAAAGCACCTTAGCTCAATTCTCGTTGAACAATAGGCCAGCAGCCGAGGGGCACGGAGAGGTTACCCTAGGGTTTCACGGCAAGCCAAAATGTCAACACACAGAAGCACTTTTCAGCCATAGCTGGGTATTGCAATCAGGAACCACAAGGGAGGAGGAAAAAAAAAAAAAGATGACAAAGATGCTTTGGACCTTCGGCCTCTGGATGCTTTATCGGTTTGCTGAAGCTGTCCAATTGTACATAGGCCTAGCAATTGTGAGCAGATAGTATCAATAGCAATAAAACACAATAAAAAAAAAAAGAAAGACTAAAACGGTAAACATGTCAAAATGGAAAAAAAAATAATTAGACAAACCCAAAATTATAAAGGGGAGGGAGGGGGTCGCTTTCGGTCTTCTCTGCAGGAGACTATCAGAGTCAAAATTTACAAAAGAATTGAACATTCATGGCAAAATGTTTTCTTCTTTCTCTACCCCTTACCCTGATAAATGAAGAGAATTAAGGAAAAGTGAGGAGGAAGAAGCACGGAGAGGAGACGAGTAGCTTCGAGGAAAGAAAAATAAAAAGTGTGCTTTTGCTTCCGTCTTCAATCCCAGTTGAACAAGGCTTCCAGATGTGTGTCACTTACACTATCAGAACCATAAATAGCTTACCATGTATACAAAGCAGATACAGGACATTGAAGAGGGGAAACAGACCTGATCACTAATAACCTTTAAAATAAAATATACACTCAGTGCTGTAAAAAGAAGATTTATTTTCTATCCAATGCTGGAGGACAAAAAGGGAACAGGGAAAGCCAAATGAGTCGGCCAGCGGTGCAGATTTCCCTGTCCAGATACTTAATATTTATTGGTGTTTAAAATCTAAAAGCCCTTGCATTGTGTTCGACTTAATACTGGGCCAGACAGAGCTTCTAATGAGGCAGCATTACAATCAGCCTGTAATACTGAATTTTTAATGCAGCTTTTGGATTCTGTTACATAATTTGAAAATCGCAGAGGAAGAAGGGCAAGGAGGGCCAGCATCGGCCCGTCAACATCTGAAAATATTTAAACCGTCACGGCGTCGAACGCACGGGCAAGGTCCACGTCTCAGATGAGGGGGAACATGTATGGTAATACAGTATTGTAATGGCCTCAAAATTCCTCAACTCGGCTGGCTATTGTAATCCAAGGTCCAATATGTCGGAGGCGTCAAAAAAAAAAAAAAAATGGCGTTGCGACCAAACACAAGTAAGGCCTCAACTTTATCGCAATCCCAGATAAAAGATGAAACGTTTACTAGTGTGTTATTACAAATCAGTGTCATACCCAAGTGTGCCAATCCAGCTCTTAGGTGGGTCAACAACAGAGCCTTGGCGATGACATGCAATCAAACACATAAGCCTCACGTCCCATGCAAAACCCCCACGATTGTGCAGCTACAACCACAGCAATGATTTAGTGATTACTAACATGATAACACATTGTGTAACAGCTAAACCACAGGATCACAGCCAACTTCCTCCCAACATACACAAAAAAGACACAGCGTTTCATGAATTATTAGATTGGCAAAATATTACAAAAAATATATATAAAAATAAAAGCGCACGGCATGTCAAATTTTTTTTTTCTACACAAAAAGAAAATCTAACTGAAAGATGTTAAACAAGAAATGATAAATAGAAAGAGGGAAAAAAAAAAAAGGGTTGGGTTGGGGCTGAATTATCACGCAGAAAAAGAGCTTAAAATACTTTCCATCTCTTGTACTAACAAATTACGATTTAAATGTCTTTTTTTTTTCCTCCTTCAAGTTGCAGCAACAGGAATAACTGGTCTGGTGCGATGGGCAGCATATTCAAAACTGCTTTGTAATATGATCTGCAGACCTAACCTTATTTGCCTGAATTCAATAGGGTTTTTGCTTTTTGTTTTTAGCTAAGCTTTAAAGCAAATACTTTACAGGCAGGTCGCAATCTGTAACACAAGAGAAAGGGACACAGTGAAAAATGAAGAGGAGAGAAAAGAGAAGGGGGAAAAAAGGCTGTAGGGAAGAAAGAAGGGGCAAGAAAGATTAAAAAAAAATCCACTAAAAGCAGCTGGTTTTCCATTCTATCTTTTTGTTAATGTCGCCTCTTAGTATACGAGCTGACCCCATTTTGTCGGGGCAGCCTCTCTCTCCTTCCAGGGTCCCTGCACCTTCCTTCATAGTTTCGAACTTGACGTGACCCTAGGGAAGCCCCCACAGAGACCAGAAAAAATAAAGAAAAAAAACAAAACAAAACAAAAATGTTCCATATATAGAGGGAGAGAGAGGGGGTCATCGGTAAAATAAAAGAATGCAGCCAATAAATCGGAAACAGGCACACAGGCCTATACTCTGTAGGAACACAAATGCCTGAGCTCATTCTTCATCTTACATTAAAAAACAAAAATAAACATTTAAAAGTAAAAAAACACCTAAACATCTAAAAATAAAATGTATAAGATTTCACTAAAAATGGTTAATAATCCATAACAACATAAATATTAAAAAATGAATCATTTTAGCAAGAAGAAAAAAAAAAGAAATAATAATTACGATGTATTAAGACGTGACAAAGGAAGGCAGACGGGTGTTGTTGGAAATATTTAAAGCACTGAGCAATTTTGTATTAGGAGATTAAAGATGGATGGTCAGGGAGGTAGGCAGAGAGGGGGCTGGTATTGACCCGTCCGAGAGACTTAGGATGTTCAGCATCACTACTTCTCACCTTAAAAATAAACTAAACTACTGTGTCATTGCAGCTGGCCAACATCTGGTAGGCAAAAATCTTTACCGGGGATGTATTCAGTGTAGTCACAGGTCAACCTTTGACACCATGTAGAGGTGACCTCAACACAAAACCCTTCTGCATGTTGCATCCATGCCAAGACAATTCTTCCCATCGTACCGGAACTCATTTCTGGCTTTTATCACAAATCCGTATAGGACTTTATTCTTCCCGGATTGTATCTCCAGCACGCTGCGACCCCCCAATACTTCCCCAGCACACAGTAAATCCAACCCTCCATAGAAGAGCCATGAATAAATAGCAATCCTAAGACTCCCCACTACACACAGCCTGAAAAGTACAGGAAATGAAGGAAAAGGATTTCCTACAAACACTTATTGATTATGGAAATCGCCTCTACATTGTGCTTTCCCAATAGCCAGCAATCCATATTTTACAATGCACTGAAAGTTAAAAAAAAAAAAAGAAATGAATTCTATATATAAAAAAAGAAGAAGAAGAATGGCCAAATGTTGCAGAATGACAAAGAAGAGCAGAGTGACATTCTTACTGATATTGGGGTGACAAGGCGAACCTTGGAAGAAGAATAATAAAAACTTGTGTGTAGAAAGGAAAGAAGGAACTGTCATAGTATGTGATGTGGGCACAATGACAGTGAGGAGCCAGGCTGTGTGCAGTGTATGACATCTAGGAATAAAGCCCAGCGTGTACACAGGACAGGGGCTGACCATACAGCTCTGGCACCGATCCTGGCACCGATCCTGGCACACACTCTACAGGGCTCCGGACACTCACACCAGGTCAGTCCTCAAGTTTTTTTGGGGTGTCCCCGGGGGAGGGGGGTGGAGAAGAAGGTGGGGGGGTGAAAAGTTGTCACTTACTCGGGCTGGGGGCTCTCGGCTGCTGCGTCCTGGGCGCGATCCGGCTCGGCGCGGTTCGGCTCGGCTCAGGTTAGTCCGGAGCGGCTCGGCTCGGGGTCCCATGAAGCCGCTCGGGCTCAGCCCTGGAGCGGTGTCGGCTGGGCGTCGGGCTGCTGCTGCTGGCTGGGGTAGCCCGGGCACATAGGGAGCAGGGGGGAGGAGAAGCTCCGGACACCAGGAGCCCGCACTCACATCTGATGGTCGCCAAGAAAAAAAGTCTTTGGATCTTTATTCTGCTAATTAGTTTCCTGCAAAAAATGGCTGATTAATTCAGTGCGCATGTGCTTCATTACACAGGCACGACGGGAAGGGCTAATTACCAGCGCCTGGATCAATGAGATTCAGAGGGGAGAGGAGAGGGGGGAGAGGCTGAGAGAGAGGGACAGGGGAGGAGAGGGGGGAGTGAGGGACAACAGGGGCTGAAGGGGGGACACAGAACAGGGGTGTGCAGGAATGACATGGGGGGCTAAGGAATTAATACAATAGGAGGGGGGGGGGCCACTGCTTTTTTTTTTTTTTTTTTTTGGGGGGGGGGGGGGGGGGGGGGGGGGGGGGGGGGGGGGGGGGGGGGGGGGGGGGGGGGGGGGGGGGGGGGGGGGGGGGGGGGGGGGAGAGGCAGAGAAGAAAAGTTTGTCCTGGGATAACAGAAGGCTGAATGTCTGACACTCTTCAGGATCCTGAGCTACTTTGTAGAATGGGGGAGACTCATCAGGGACAGGGGGAGAGGAAAGCAACCCCTAGAAATGGTAGCATAGAATCCTGGGGGGTCTCAGTGTGTATTGGGGTAACTGGAGCATGTGTCTGTAGAATGGGGGGGATTCAGATAGGAAGGAGGGGACCCCCAGAAATGAAATGCTGGGGGGGCCTCAGTTTGTTCTGCAGAAGATTTATCTGTGATTCTGTATGATTTGTGTATAGAATAGGGAAGACTATTAACGATAGGGGGGACCCCTAGAAATTGCATATTGGGGGTCCTCAGTCTTCCCTGGAATGATAAAAGTCTTGTCTGTGATTCTCTCTGACTCTTCCTGAGCCTGTGCTTGTCACTGCTATAGGATAATGAGGGGACCCCTGGAAATGAGATGCTGGGGGGCTTTAGTTTGTTTTGGGATAACAGAAGTCTTGTCTCTGCTTTTCTAGGACTTTTGCTACTCGGAGCCTGTTCTTGTTCTAGGGGACACATCAGACAGCGGGGAGACCCCTAGAAATGGGATGTTAGGGGGGTTCAGTTTGTCTTGGGATAAGAGAAGTCTGATTTTCTAGGACTTCTGTGCTATAGGATGGGAAATATTCATTAGAGATGGGCACAGGACCCCCAGACATGAGATGCCAGGGGGGCAGCCTGATGTTAATACAAAGTTGTGCCCCATGATGACCCATGCGCTGCTGATGGAATGTGGGCAAGATGGTGATACTTTGCTGGGAAAAAAAGTTGTGATCAACTTGTGCCATCATCACAGGAGGTCCAGGGGGATCAGAGGGGGTCAGGGAGGGGCAGAGGGTGTTGTCTGACCCCGGGCACCCTGGGACACAAATAAGCAGCAGCTGCCCCCCCCCCCCCCCCCCCAGGACAAGCAGGAACAACCCTCAGCCACCTGCACACAGCGCACAGACCCGGGCTGGGGGGCAGAGAAGGGCTTCCACCATGTACCAGCCTGACCCTGGCATATGTGACATATAGGAAGGGGAGGCCCCGTGCCCTCACCCACAGGAGGTTTCGGGCACTTGTCTTCAGGGGTGCAAGAGGTGGGGGCTGCACTGCACAGGTAAGAGCCATCCGCCCCCCAGCCCACCGTGTGCACATTTCCTAACAGGCACCACACTGACCTGCCGATCACTGCACCCATATACACCGTGCCATCCATGCACCCTGCACCCATATACACCGTGCCATCCATGCACCCTGCACCCATATACACCGTGCCATCCATGCACCCTGCACCCATATACACCGTGCCATCCATGCACCCATGTACATCGTGCCACCCATGTACACCGTGCCATCCATGCACCCTTCACACATGTACACCGTGCCATCCATGAACCCTTCACACATGTGCACATCATGACATTATTTTACCCTGTACACATCATAAGATATATATTTCTTGCACACATGTGCACACACCAAGCCCTCCACCTACCTTTGCACACATAGCACACATAGGTATGTACCTCCATGTCACTTATCCCTGTCCCCTATACACAATCTGCTCCCCGTTCCTCAACTTTCTGTAGAGCATCAAACACTAAATGTATCAAACATGGAATTTGTTTTGCTTTTCCTATCATTTGTTTTCAGGAATAGAATGTTCGGAATAAGCGATGTTACTGTAAAATGCAACATAATCGCATGAGATTAATATGATATATATATATATATATATATATATATATAAAAATATATTACATGTACTATTTGAAGGTTGAAAATATGTATATTTTTATTACCTAATGGTTTTCGGTCCTTTATATTTTATATATATACATAAATGTATGTATGTATGTATATGTATATATATATATATATATATAAAATGTGTGTGTATGTTTGACATAAATATATAAAATGTGTATTTATCATCTATATATAAAACGTGTGTCCATGTGATTATGTACATAGAAATGAATATAAATGAATATATGACATAAATTTAGCATTATATAAATATATACACATATATATCTATCATGTCATATTTATGTGTTTGATATTCAGATATAAATCCGTGTGAAGTTTGTATGTTTTGTATTGCAGGCCATGTATGACACACAGCTCCCTGCACATGTATGTCTCTGTTACATGTTGTGATGTGTATTGGGGTACATGTGTACCATGGGATCCCCTGTATGGGATGGGGGGTCAGCACAGGTGTGTGTGCCCTGGTTCTGCCCGGGTTCGGGGTGCCAGGCTCTGTACTCGGTCAGTGAATCTCCGGTGTATTCGTCCCATCTGCACCCTGGACCCGACAATTGGCCATTTTCGTTGCAGCTCGGTCCGGCGGGACAGAACACGGCGAGATTCGTTCCAGCGAGGAAATGCACACACCACCGGGCGTATATTCGTTGTGCGATATTCGTACACATACCGATCGGTTCGTTGTGATGGGTCGGTGTGCAGCTGGAGGGGCCGGTCCGGGGCTGCGGTGTGCAGACTTCACTGGGGGAGTCCATTTACCTGTGTGTGCACCGTCCAGGAGGGAAAGTTTAGGGGAATGGGGCTGGATCGCTGTGCACAATGCACACTGATCTATATTTATATTATTATATTGACCTGTACATTATATTATAAATCTAGTAAGCTTTAAATCACCGTCCCCATTTACATATACAAAGATATAGATAATATAGGAATAGAATTCATATACATACATGTCTAAATATACAAACACACATACACACACATATAATATAAAATTTAAAAAAATGCGTGTTTGTAATAATAGATAAATCTGAGCTCATTTCTGTATAATATTTTTATATAAAGGTAATATTTTGTATTACTTATTCTAAATATACTTTATTGTATATTGTACATCTACAGAAGCCTGTATATTTTTATCTATATGAAAAGGTATAAATATACATACATATATATACAAAACAATATTTTTTATATATATTTACAGAGAGTATATTCTGTGATTGCACCCTCAGCAGAGTCGGGGTACCTGGTCCGATCTTGTCCCTGTGTGTGGAGGAGATCGGGGTGTCCTGCAGGATTAGGGGTGCAGGAATAGGCTATACAGGGGTCAGGACAGGACAAGCTTCATTAAACTGCATCTGTTGTCACTTTAGGGTCCCTGAAGAGATGAGCTGCTGCACACAGTGCATACCCAGGGCCATCAGCATTGGATGTACTGCACACACTGGGTACATTGCATGCCAAGTGTGCCAGGGGACTAATTGTGTTCACTATATAAATGTCTGAATACACACGTGTGTGCAATAATTGGACAGTATAATTATTGCTGTGATCTCTGAAGTTTAAGCTTTGCTCTTCATTTTTTGTCTGTGCATATCAGACTACAATATATATATATATATATATATATATATATATATATATATATATATATATATATGTGTGTGTATTGCTCCATATCATTTCTTACAGATGAAGTCATGTTTCCTGTGTACAGATGCTTCCCATTACCATCCCTGCATGGCAAGAAGTTGATATTTTTAAGATATTAAAAAATTAGAGGTGTGTTCAGCTGAGAATCCAATTGAGATTACATGCACTTATTAAAAATAGACACTTGTGTTGTGTTTCATGAATATGTATTGTAATATTGCAGCAACATGAGTCCTGTCAATATACAAGTGATCTAAGTAGGTGTGCCATATATATGTATAATATATGATATATGTATGTATATAGGGAGCAGATATGCTGTGTGTAAATCTAAGCATTGTCTCTGAATGTAGAACACAATTGAGCCCAGATGCAGCTGTTCAGGGACAGAAGTCATGTTGTGTTAGTTTTAATTATTTTAATGTGGGAAACCTCATGTTCCCAAAAATAAAACAATACAACACAGTAATGTATTTTTTACAAAGTTTTTTTTTAATGCAGAAATATTAATATTCTGTGACTGTGAATAAGGAGCACTAAAAATGATTTTATTCTAATGCCTACTGATTATTATAAGGCGTATTGTGCTTTTAGATACTTGTGCAAAATCATAAAAATCTAAATATTCAGATATTGATAGTTCTAAAGGTATAATGCTATAGAATACAATATAACATGCTTGCATCGTTTTTTTTTTTTACACCTGCAGCCCGCAATATTTAGTGTTGTTAGCCTGCACCATTGTGGATTGACAGTCCAGGTGGTGCGGCCGCTATGTGGTTTTTATATGTACATATAATGTCTGAGCCCCAGGCTGCGACAGAGCCTCAGCTTGACCCCTGGATGTTACGTTAAATCCTGCACTGTTACGTATATTACCAGATATCAATATAGAGCGTAATCCTTTTATATCGAGCGAAAAACCCAGCCAGAATATCTGGCAATCTTAAAATACTTACAGATGACCACACATTTTTGCGAGGGGCCTACAACACTACAATTCAGTAACTGTCTCTGGTAATATTTAGCTTTGATGTAAAAATGTAACAATGATTAAAAGGTAAATTTTCTTTAGAAGAAATAGTGATAAAGGGGATTCCTTTAGTGACAATTTGCAATCACAAAAGATAAATGAGCACAGTTGACCTCCATCTGTAAAGGATACAAGGAGGCCTGGTCAGCCAGTGAGAGTACATTTATAATATGAATGTAATAATATAGAAATATAACACTCAGATTAGTATTATTATCCAACAGCCTCCTTGAAATCATGTCTGCTTGTCTCTTTCAAATTCTTAGAAGATGTGGTTGCAATATTAGTTTTTAGAAGGGTATCAGGTATCCCATGGTTGCAAGGGAATGTCATTCACATATACAGTGTATAATTATTTTGTAATAAGAAGAATAATATAACCTGATATGTCATTGTTTTGTACATCAGTTCAGACACTAATGTCCTCTCCATCACCCGTTCGTTCTATAGTAATAGGCAGTGTATGACTCTCAGTGAAAGCGCTGGGGTCAGCGGTGACACATAGGGTAATACTATCTATAGTAGAGTCACTGCCTCTCTACTAGAAGTGGTTGTGCTACAGGCAACCAAGTTTATACAGCACAGCTAATATAATACTGAACGCCTTTCAACTGTACGACAGGGAGAATATTTTACACAAAGAATGATGCTTCTTATTTTTTTTTTTAACCACATTTCCCTTAAAGGTGCGGTTTTCTGTATATTGGCTGGTGTTCCCCTCGTACATCTTGTCCTACTTTCTCTGTAATATTTTTCAGAGGTGGCTTTCAATACTGCGTGTTCTCTCCGACTTATGCCCAGGTGTGCCAGCGTACCATCTGTTCGCTTACTGGAAATTAAAAAACAGTTTTGCAGAATCTGTATTTTCCATTTTGCTGCTGTTTGGTGAAGGAGATTAAATTGCATAATTCTTCTGATACTTGGGAAATATCTGTGTATTTCTTTATCGGCGTTTAGCTGTGTTTAATATCTCTGCCCCATCTATCTACCTCTCTGCTGTCTATCTATCTTTCTGTCTCTTATCCGTCTATCTCTCCTGTCTTTAAGTTGGTCTATCAGTCTGGGTATTTCAAATCCTTCTCTTTTTTATTTCTAGTGTTGTCCTATATCACCGATAGACACTCTTTACAATATTATAATGTTTACATTTTTGTGTTCTATTAGGCTGATCGGGTTTGTGTCTTTTTTCATCTCCGGGAATAGAATGCTGTTTTTAAAAAATAAGTCATACCTATAGAAAAAGCAAGTAGCTTAACGATAATTTATACACCAAAAGCTCAATAAGCAGAGCTTAAATGGAGTTTATATTCTGACATGGGCCAGATTGGAGGCAATTTACTCAAGGCTCTTGTGAACGTTTTATAAATGTATGTAAATAATAACAAATATAGGATTAAATCTGTTAAAATATACAGAATATATATGACAATTCAGAGCTATTGAATGTGAAAGATACTGATTTAGTCACAGAAATCTGCCTGCATTTTATCTATGTCACCGTGATTCTGCCTTGAATTAGTTATACCTCAAGCAATGGGCCATGCCATTTATTTTCGTCGTACTATAAGGTCTCCTTGCATGTAAATACAAAAATAGTGTAATAACCCCCCCCCCCCCCCCCAAAAAAAAATAAAAATTTTTTTCAGCTGTGTAAAATTCACTCACAGACGAGAGCAATCCTATAAATCTTAGCAGCGGAAATAACCTGCCCTATCCAAACACCTGCAGGTTATAAAATCACACAAAACCTCCCCCCAAAAAATAAAATAAAAATGAATAACATATACATATAAAACAGCGTTTTTCTTAATAAAACGCAACCCAAACGTTCCTTTTCCTTCATTTCCAATTTCTTTTAAATGTGTTTTCCTGATGATTTTGCTTTTAAAAGAATCCACACAAAAATTCCACAGAAAAAAAACCCACTTCAGTAGGAATTTTAATAGCACAATTACATGCTTTCTTCCCCAAACCCTCCCCGTGCCATGGAGTGAGGGAAATAAATGGCTATTTGATGCTTGATATTCCAGCATGTTCCATGAGGTAGTCCGACTGGCCTTATGCATTATTCACAATCGCCGAAACAAACGTGTTGAATTTTGTTTATCTGAATGTAGGTGTGTTGTTTGTTAGTGCGCTGGTCGGATGGGATTTATTTAGAAGGGGAAGGCGTTAATTGGTGTGATAAAATCTAAACATTAGCTGCTGAGGTGAGGAGCTATTGTCGCACCTGTCTTACCGAACAAATGTGGCAGCCATTTTACAGGCTTATGTATTTAAAAATCCCGTATTATAAAAATGATTGGGGCTGTCATTGTTGACGTCCTTTTGGAAATGCTAGTTAACTGGCTCCTGAGGGAGAAACACAGAAAACTGACTCCATTGGTTATGTGTCTGTTCCAGGCCAGTGACTCCAGGCTACTAGTGTTGTCAGATGGAGGTCAGCGATGTCCAGATTTTCTTATGCATAGAAGATGTGGCCTGTTCTTTTATGGGAACCAAATGAAATCTCTGAAGCTTGAAAACACATTTGGAGATGGATGGGGCATCTTTAATAGAGCACAATGGCTGCCCAGCCTTTTTAAGGAACGCGTGACACTAGCGATCCAGCCCTAGAATGTTAATTACTGGATGTTAAATAAATAATAAATTATAAAAAAATATATGTTTTGGTCCAGAATGATGCCATTCTTTGGTTGCTACAGTATGAAGTAAATTCAGGAAACTGAATTATTGCATGTAAGAAGTAAGTTCACATATAGTAGTGATGTTTGTGCCAATGCGCCAGTGACTGGACTGGTAAGGGAGTATTGAGAACACTCACCTGCTTGGGTGGCATTGCTCTTACACTGGTCAGACCAGCTTTATATTTCTCTGTTGCCTTGTGATTCTGCAGCATTTCAGAGAGTTTAGGAGCAGTGCCATATCAGCAGATGAATGTGTTCTTCAATGATCTGTTGGTACTAGCAACAACAGGCTCACCGCTGTGAAAAGGGCCTAAAGCTAAGTATGCACATTAGATAATTCTGACGTTCATCCCGGGTGAAAATCTGACATGTATAGCAATCTCCTAATGTCATTCAAAAATCCGCAACTGAATCAGTGTTGTTCTTCCATAGTAAAAAGCACAGTTGGGTCCCATTTGCTCATTCTCCCTGCCCTCTCCATAAAACAGAACAGTGCTGTGTGTACAGCGCTCATTCCTTCATCTGTCACTGGAAACCATTGCATAAAAAGAGACCAATCTTAAAAAAATGTGCAATTTCAGTTTGGTAGAACAATTTTTAATAAAATTGCGGTCCAGTGTCAATAAAAAAAATAAAATTTTTGCCAGCTGCCCGTCCTGCCCGTGTTTGTGACATGGCTGTATTACCAGAGATCAGACGCTAGAATAATAACATATATGTCCTGCTGAATCCAATAAGATTGTGTCACATGGCTGGCAATAAAGATTTAGAAAATTTTCCATACTCAAAAACACAGTCTTGAGTATATATAAATATATATATATATATATATATATATATATATATATATATATATATATATATATAATTTTTTACTTGTGTTTTTTGTTTGTTTTATATAAAGATCTGTACGTCTGAAGAATCATCCAAAAGCCTAATAATCCCTCTTTTGTCTGCGAGTGATTGGGGTGGTGACATTGAAGCCTATGATTTACATGATTTTACATGTCACACTGTGAATAGGCAAACTCGCATAATGTTGTCAGCTGGCTACACATGTTACAATTTAATTGTAAAATTTTTATGAAGTGCGAAGGACTGCCTAAAGAATCCTTTATTTGTGGTGAATCAAGCAGGCCCTCCTACTATACAGTCGTGTGGTAGATGAAAAAAAAATGTACAATAAAAAAAGGCCTGGTTCTTCAACTTGGGTTACTGCACGTTGCATGTTAAGAATCTTACCACATGCTAAGGTATATTAAGTTATCTGAAGCCAGCTTATCAGTATGCTAGCTGTCATACAAGACTTGTTTGCCCATTTCCGAGATGGCAGCCAGCTACGTCCTTGTAGCAGGCGTGTTTCTGAGGTATATGTAGCTACTTTCCCTAGATGACAAGATTAACAGTTCCAGGGCCAAAGGAAATGTTTTCTTGGATGGCGATCAAGTGCTAGGAATTTCAGGTTTGGCCTGATGTTCCTGGTAGATGCAAATTTGAACCATACCCAGGGAGTGCCCATTCACAAATCTGAAAGGCCTGAAGGCGCAACAAAATAACATACCACAAGGTGCATAAAAACACGGGGAGGAAAAAGGAAAAAAAAAAGAGGCATTTCTCAGAAAGCAGAGAGGAAAATAATGCAAAGCAGCCCAAGGCAACACGAGCCATCTAAAAAATGGGTATTTTCTGCCTGTGCGGCATCATCTGTATTCAGACAAGTGCGGCTCTTTAGATCCCACAAACCACATCGCTACCCTGTGGAATGGCACGCTGCATTATTCAGTGTCACCCGTGAGACTGTGGCGGGTGCCCGCCTATGTCAGTCATCAGCTCGTGTTGCTTTAAGTCAGTTGGGTTTCCGCAGTTCAGGAATTGGATGAATATTGTATTCCTGTAACAGTATAAAGATAGTATTTAGTATGGGAATGTCTTTATTTCTATGTTTCTCCACATTTACATGCAGTCACAGGGGTTGGGACAAACCATACGGCACTGCCCGCGGTGCCTACAATAGTCATCTTTTATTCATACAGTTTAATAATTTTTCTTTTCCAAAATAAAACTGAGGAAGTAAATGTTTTAAATTTTTAGCATTACTTTTTATTACTGAAAATAAATGTAAAAAATAAAAGGTGATTTTGGCCAGTTCTGTCTAAAGAATGACAACGCTGCTGTACAATTTCACTGCAAAAGAGTGTTGTCACCCTGAAAAAAGGAGTGGAAGAGCTCCTAGTGCTGGGATTCATTCTCCCAGTTCTGTTGGGAACTAAAATTATGTTAAGATAAGTTAATACTAAATCTAACCAAATATTTTTCCTGGTTGTAAATATAGTACTGAAGAACTATATATGTATTGCTGTCTTTAGTGAGGTTTCCCCACACTTCCCGTTCCTGTGACAACAGGACAAGAAATATGACAAATCACCAGCCCAGGAAAACAGGACAGTAAACCAGGCACCCCTGCCAGGCAGCACAGTCAGGTTAGAGAATACTGGTACACCCCTTGAATAGATGCTATAGATAATCCCACATTGCTGCCATCAGGGGAGCAGCTCCAGTGTTCTCCCCAGACCCTTTTAGCTGGGCGCACCACCTGGCACTTTTCGGCAACCATCCGGCTGTTTTTGGGTGGTTACTGATGAGTTGGGTCAACATTCAGGGGCTTCCACCCGCCTAGAATTTCTTCCCACCCAGCTTACAAAAATTTCTGGGGTGAACACTGAGCTCACATTCATGTTTACTCCATGTCTCTGACTCCCCAGCCCGGCCTTAGCTGAATATAGAAAAACATATATAAGTTGGACTCAAGCATGGGACATTCTTTAAATGAGCACAATCCAACAGCAAAAAGGTCTTGACACATTTCTTGCGGTGCTTAGTCAAAAAGTGCATTGCAAGTGATAAATATAATTCTTAAATAGGAAAAACAAGGGAGTCTGTTCCCAGAAATGTAAAATCATCATATAATTGAGAATAGTCACCGGAGTCCCTGATTTTCAGGGATAGTTACATGTTTGGAATCCATGTTCCCATAAATGTCCATGTCCATTTTTAAACTGACCAGTTGCAGTCTAAGGATCTTTGTGTTACTGCTGGTGGAAGCACTTGCACCATCTGTTAATGCTCTCCTGGGGTTTTTTAATTTAATACATATTGACCGGCAGCGTGTAAAGTGCAAAAATTCATCAAGGTTCCCGTATGTATTTGGGAAGTTGTGCTCCTCAGGTCCATCAAGGGAGCACCAGCCTGGTGACAGGATATTCCTGGAAATTCTATTTAAAGCTAAACTCCAGACAGATATAGAAACATGCATTACATCTGTGTATTTAATATTAAATCATTATATATATTTCAGTGCAGGCAGTGTAAGTACCTGGATGTGACCTAATATCTGCCTCCAGCAATAACCTAGTGTGCAGCTCCCAGACTGGAAAATGGGAAATCAGTGCTAGGAATAAATCAGGATTTTTTCATGCAGAAGGCACAGGATAGAAGATGTGAGCATAGTGAATAGTGAGATTACTTCATCATTTTGCTGCTGCTCCATTACTCTGCAAACAGAAGGCTGGGGGCTGAGCCAGGACACCTCTGTACTCATATGGCCTATAAGGAGAATGCAGTGTCGACCTCCTGGCTGTACTGTGTGGCAGATCTGTGTAAATCTCATGTAACTCAACAGTAAGGGGGTTGATTATGTCATTTTTCTATTGATCCAATTTAAGGGGAGAATAATGGTAAATATTTTTTCCTTAATCTTTTTAGATGTTTCGAGCAGATGTACACGGAGCTAGTACAAAAATGACTCCAGGGGGTCTATATATAAATCCATCATTCCCCGAAACAATCCCTGGTAGAGAATCAGTTACCTGCTATTGAAACACATGAACCTGGAGGATTCTCCACCAGGGAATGTTTCACATAATGTTAGATTCAGTGGTGCTTTATCGAGTATAGATAAATTGTTGCAAGCATTGAAATGTAGAATTTGCATTGCTATATATATTTGTGTATATAGAGCTCTTGAACAAGCTGCGATCTATTTCTCCAACAAACAATCCACTGACAAACTTCCTGAAAATGTAACATTGCAAAATGCTACCAACCGCAAAGATTACGTAAGGCGGCATGTGGAAATGCATTAAATAAGTATGTGATGGCTGCAGAATCAGAATACATTCCTGTGTCATGTTATGAAACTTCTGTCCACTATAATCCTTGGCACAATTTTTAATATGATAATATGAACAGCAGGGCAGGTTCACTAGAGATCCACTGCAGATTGGTACTGACCGTTTAATGCTAGTTGACTGGATGCAGTACTTCCTAATCCAAAACAAGAATGCAGTAATATTCTCAGAGCAAAATCATAACACAATAATTGCATTGTTCTGGATCAAAGTATTGATGCCATTGGATCAGCAAACAGCCAGGATACTAACATTTCCAAATGGAAAAGTCTGATTTAGCAGAGAGCAGAAGGGCTACCGTTACCCTTCCTCTGAAAATGGCAGTTGCATGGCAGTTTTGTGATCTACTGGTTACTTACTTTTAAAGAGCAAATTTGCATATCAGAAAAGCAAAAATGCCTGCATACTTGCTCTAGATCAATGACTCCAGGAATGGAAGCATGGCGATCTGGATAATAGTCCGGCAACTGATGGAGGTTAAGGTCAGCAATGGAAGTTTACTTTAAGTAAATAATTCTGTACTCCTGACTTATCTGTGTTGGCCCTGCAGAGCATCTACAATTTCTAAATCTAGGTCAGTGCTTGCTGCAAACCGTTTTACCACTGTTAAACCATTGTATTACCAATGATAATAATAGCCTTAGTGCTATCTTTTCATATCTAGTGTGGTTTACCACAGCCATAGTTAAATGTGGCTTATTAGCACACAAAGTTTAGGGACCTGGGCTTCCTGAGATTGTAAAACTGAAAGAAGAACATGCGTTTGGTTTTGTTCTATATGTTAATGTATGTGCCTGTGTGTTACTACTGATTGCATTTATGGTTGATAGCCAAAAAGTTTTTTGATAGGATTGAATAGAGATCTATAGGGTTTGTGTTGCTGAATGGACCTCATTGGGATGTACTCATTCCCCCCTGTCCTGGTCATTATCATCAGATCACAATTTGGGAGACAATGGTGCATAAAAACACTTTTGAAATGGGAAAGTTTACCTTAATTTCTTTTGTTGTTTCTTTTGAAGATTCACCCTTCTTTTTTGCCATGCTAACCAATGTCACTAAAACAGAAATAATTGGAAACCAAAATTCTGAGGGTTAACGGAGGACAATTGTTCTGGTAACAAATATCTAAAAGGGAATCCCCTCACTTTAAGATTTCCTCTTTCTGTTGCATGTTCAGGAGGAAGTGAAATCTCCCCCACAGACAGGGAAATATAAACTGACAAAGATTTTGGCCCTGATTTATTAAAGTTCTCCAAGGCTAGAGAGAATACACTTTCATCAGTGAACCCAGGTGATCCAGCAAATCTGGAATAGATCTGGTCCAGGGTTTAAAACATTACTTTTAAGAAATCCATTCCAGGTTTGCTGGATCACCCAGGTTCACTGATGAAAGTGTATCCTCTCCAGCCTTGGAGAGCTTTAAAAAATCAGGCCCTTTGACCCATCTCTACTCTATTCACCACTAAAACATGGAGTTTTGGCCTTATACTTTCAGATCTTTAAAGCTTCACTTGCTAAAGAGTGTCAGTTTGTTTCCTTTTTTCTTTAGTGTTATCATGATTCTTTGCTTATAATAAACATTTAGATTCAATATTTTTTAGTTTTTTTCAAGACAATTGACCAAGCTTGCTCGGTGTTGCTAATCTTTAACTTATTTTATCCTAACTTGTCTTTGAAAAATTGATCTTCCTGTTTTTATGGCTTACAACAAAAGCACAAATCTAATTAAACAAAGCAAAACGTGAATTAATCCAGATTAGTAGAATCAAAGTCAGGACCTCAAAGCACAACCAGGCCAAAACTTTTTATTTCCGTTTGGATAGAGCTGTGAAGGGTTAGGAAGAATGTTAGAGGAGAAAGCTGTGATCCAGTCAATGTATTTTTAGATATAACATTGCAGAATAGACTGTGCCATCCAGTCAACTCACAGCAGGGCTAAAAAGTAGACATTGTGGTCAAATAAGGGGCAAATAGCTAAACTAGAATGGGGGAACCCTTGAAAAAACTTTCAGGCCTCTTACATTGCAAGATCATTGGTGTCAGTGGTAATTGCTCAAGGAACCCCTAGCAGCCTTTGGAGGAACTCTGGTTGAAAAACACTGGTTTGTGTACACCTGTCTATCACACCTATATGTTTGGTTGGGACTGGGCTGCCCTCCAGCTTCCGGATTTCACATGTTTCCAGTGAAGCATGCGGTTGATGATGGAGCATACAAAGCCATTTTTCAAAACCCAAAAACTGACACTTGTGTGTGTTTGTGTTACACTTGTGTACTTTTCACGGATGAGTGCTGGAAGATATACTGTAAATTTGTATGTCAAGATACACGCTATAACTCCTAACTATTTGACATGGAACATGATCTTTAGGCAGTTTTGTCTTTTATCCCTCCCAGATGTATGCAATAGGCAGTTTAGTAAATAAACATGTTCTCCATATGACTGTGCTGTAAAACAAGTAAGCCTAACAATGTATTCCAAAACAACGTCTCGTTCCAAATTCAGGGAAAGGTCCCCTTAATGCAGCAATCTTAGATAATCATCTTAAACGGTTGGTTAGCAGTGATCCGAAATGGTAAAACTTCTGTCCCGGGAGATTCCCCCTATTCGACAGACGTGTTCCAAAAACAAATCTATAAAAACAAAATGTCTTGCCAGAAGTCATTACTACACTGTGTACAGTAGTGAGCTGGGAGGATGTGTTATTTCATAGTACATGAAAATATGTCAATTAAACAAGAGGTGGAGAAATTCTAGTGCTTTCATTTGCCGTGTCTGTCTTTTGTCTTTCTAGATGCGTATCGGGACGCTGTCCAGCCAGCGATGAGTCGAGCGGTTAGGCGTCCATCAGAAGATTAACTTTCTTAATTTCCTTTGTTTTATTTGGCAATGAATAAACATTTGACAAGTTACAAAATTTGTCTGTTTTTTCTTTTTTTTTGCTTGGTGTTTCCCTGTGTTATGAATGAATGAAATCTGTATAATGCCAATAATACAAATGTATCCAATAGAACTAAAGAGACCTTCTGAGAAAAATCCTGACATGGCTAACCCTTCACATAAAGCTTAAGGTGATTGTAGTTGTAATATTGCCATTGCAACAAAGTAGTACTATCTGTGATGATTTTTTATGTGTACTTACTGTTAAGTACTTTGTTGTAACCTTCATACAAGAATGTGACTTGCTGGCTGTCTTTGAGTTCAATACTTCAAGTCACTGAATTGATTTACAAAATAAGTAAAGATTATTCACTTTAATCACTTTGGAAAGTGCTCTGGCTACTTAGCTTAGTGAATATGGTGAAGCTTTGTTTAGGTCAATAATCCCATCAACTGCTAGCAACAATCCTGTTTTTTTTTAAATTTTTTAAATTTTCCTTACACCTAATTGGGTATCCAGAGTGGACAGAACATTACCTTAATCACATTTAAATCACAGTGAACACTCATTCCTAAGCAAAAAGTGTACTCATTTAGGAAATCCACCCCACTGTCTTAAAGCAAGCATTCATTTCATATACTTTATATGGATATACTTATTATTTCTTACTTAATGTCTTTTTTTAAAGAAATATGATTCCTCAAGCAAATGTTAATGGTCCCCACGATGGCTCAGAGGTTAGCACTCTGGCCTTTGCAGTGCCGGGTCCCAGGTTTGAATCTTGGCCAGGACTATCTGCATGGAGTTTGCAGGTTCTGATCCTCCCACATTCCACAACATGCTGTTAGGTGAATTGGCTTCCCAAAAAACTTGACCTTAGACTGTGTTAGGGCATATGACTGTGGTAGGGACATTACATTGTGAGCCTCTTTGACAGTTAGTGACATGACTATGGACTTTGTACAGCACTGTGTAATATGTTGGCGCTAAAAAAAATACTGTATAATAATATTAAACATTTTATCTTGAAGTGATTTGGAGTAATTACAAAAACATGTGTGTCTGTTTTTTGGAAAATGGTCTTGACTATGTCAATGGCAATGTCATACATTACATTTTAAAAAGAGGGCCAACTAGGAAAAGAATTAGCAAATCCAGAAAGGCCACCCATTGGAAAGATGGTCCAGTGAGTATTGTGGTGTGTCCTTTTGGATCCTAAATAAAGGTAAACCCAATCATTTTATATAGGCTTCAACATGTTAATGCAAGTTCCTTTCAAGTTCCTGCCATAAAGATCCTTATTCAGGCAAATAGGGTGACAACTCCCTGTCTCTGTCTTCTATCTGTGTTCCCACGTTGTCACTCAGTCACACCTTCCAAAAGCTTTCTTGCCACACATGTTTTGCAGGCACATTCATTGTCAGGAAACCTATCGTAAGGAATGGCCTGCAGACATCACTGCAAGGAACCAGTAGTATTACAATGGAACAAATTATTAATATGTTATTATTAATATGATTATTAACATTGTTTATGATGTACCTACATATTACTACATGTAAATTAAATACAATAAATAGGGGTTACAAATATCAGATACAAACTGTGACACAAGGAAAAAAGAACCCTGCCCAAAAGAGCTTGCAATCTAAGAGATGGGGGAAGTAACACACCTAGCACATTCATTTATTTAGGGAATAAATAAACCCCTTTATTCTTTGGCTCCCTGTACATTTGTGAACAACTCATGTCTGTTTGGGTAGCCTGACAAACCCTGCCATGGCATACCAAGATGTGTAAATGTTGTGAACTTAAAGGGTCTTAGGTTGACCCTTTTTTCCCAGCCAACTGAAGAACATGCCTAAGGATGTCATTAAAAACTTCAAAGGATGATAGCGAAATGTCCGCACCTCCCGCATTTTGTTATGAATTTGTGCATAATATGGACATTAAATCGGCGAGACAAGCTAAGCTTCGGTTCAGCGTTAAAATCGTAATTTAAGTTATTTTCCAGTGAATTTTGGTCAGGCAGAGGAGCTGATCTGTGCTAGAGATAGAAACAGCGAGACGTTTGCATTTTAACCCCTGGGGAACTAATTAGTGTACTCGTTTTTATGTGGTTTCATAAACACCAACGCCGGAGTCAGACAGGGCTGGAATAATAGCCTTTCCCTTCTACAGTCATAAATCTTAAGGAAGTTCTCCAACCCAGAGCCACAGACAAGATTACCAGATTAATACCTCTTCTTTCTGCTTTTGTTATGTTGGAGGGTTTACATTTTTTATTATTATTTATTCAGTAAGTTATTTTCTGCAGAATTCAATCATATGGGGTAGAAAACAATTCCCAGGTGAAAAGTATGCGTTTTATTTTTTTTAATAACTGCCTATTTATGGTTAGAGCAACAACACTGAAAACATATCTGCCTCAACTGATGTTAAAATAGGTGTAAACACAATCACTAAAATCTAAGTTTTGTTAATGTCATTGCAAAAATAATACTTGGTTGTCCTCCGATGATGATCCTGGTTCAAGCATTTCCTGACACAGTTCTGTCCCTGTCTCTCAGTGCTCCTGCATTGTCACCCTATCACACATGCTTTTGATGGGGACTACAAATATCCATTATAACATACAAGACACAGGCACGGTCCACTGTTGTGACCTTGAGGCAAATGCACAGATGCTGTAAGAGATGGCTGCACAGTATTTTGTCAAGGAACATTTTCAGATTTTGATAACAGCCTACCATATCTGGTAAAATGGCTATTTGTGGAACATAGGCAACCTGTGTGGCACCAAGGCTGAAGAGGATACACCTTAATCAGTGAACCTGGGTGATCTAGCAAACCTTGAATACATTTACTAAAAGTATTTTGCTATTTGTTAGCAAATGTTTTAAATCCTGAAGCAGGTCCATTCCAGGTTTGCTGAATCACCCAGGTTCACTAATGAATATGTATCTTGGGGATTGTGTAGCTTTAAAAATCAGGTTTGAAAAAGCAGAAGCACACTTAGAAGACAAGTACTGAACATTGTCACCCAAGTGGCTGAAAAGGGACCTTAAGGGCAGGATCACTAATAATTTATTGAAAGATTTAGAAATATTGAAAATGACTTCTGATCCTACATAACGTGTACACAACTTTATTGATTAGGTTTTTATAAACTGTAATAATTCCAGTGATAATGCAAAGGAAGGAGTCATACTCCAACATTTCCAGGAGAATAACAGCATACAACGAATGCCTGTATGTGATACTGCATAGAACCACAGACAGTTCTTATTTCAGACACTGATAACCAAGGCTCATTCTAACAGTACCTGTCAATGTTTCTGGCAGGCTTTATGAGCTTCTATAAGTTCTAAAGTACCCTAAAAACAAATGAATGTAACTTGACAATTATACCATTATAAGGCAAACTAAAACTAGAATGTATTATAGAAACTGTATGCCATCTGTTAGTAGTGTGCAGATCATAGCATTGCCCTGGCCATCCTAGTATGAGGATAGGGTGACAGTTTCTCTAAAAAAGGGAAAAGTATGGAATCATGCACCAAACCAAATAGTCAAACATTCAACTTATCACCCGGTTGGGACATGTTTCAGCGGCCCAAGCTCCCCTTCATCAGGGCTACTAGTCAAACATTTTAAATCGATACAAATTCAAGAATCTAAGAATAAATGTACCCCTAAATATACATAGGAATATATATAACAGGGTTTTGAGCCGGGTTTTCTATTCTCACATTGTCTATCCATGTCTATTGACACAAGAAGGGCCAAAATACCTATTAAAAAGCTTGTGGCAACAGTAGAGTTTGGGCCTTCAAACCACATTGGCTAATTTTGCTGGGCCAGCCAGTCCTTGACAAACTGGCAGTCATTTAAAGTCTATGCCATTTGCAGATTATTTTCCCCATAACAAAATAATTGATTTCAAATAATAGGGGGTCTTAGAGAGGGTCTTAGAGAGCTCTTTTGATCTAGTCATGATGAGACTGTACATGCCAACAGCAAAGAAAACACCAGACCTTCAATTTCTGATGGTTATATTACGATAAATAGGTTCTTCATGATTTGCACCATATCTGGAACACCTGTGTGAGTGTACTAACTTTTTTCAAGTGACATTTTTGTTAATTTATAGTGTGAGAATGAATACACCGTGTCAGTTTTGTGTGTCATATGTCCAATTACATCATGTGTATCTGTAGACAAAGTTTGAATGACATTCCAATGTTTGCCTGGTAAATATGTTATAGAAGTCAACAGTTTCCATGAGCTTGAATCACTTTTTCACACGACTGTATATTTGGGTTGATGTACTGAAGGAATACAGCTTGTTCACTTTGCAATGTAAATAGGTGAATATGTGTTGACTTTGATCACCCAAATATGTGTGAGCAAAAATCCTGTTTTTATTTCCTTGATTAGGTATGATCACATGATTAGGTATACTTTGTATATTGGCTACATATTGGTCAGCACAGTTGAATGGGACTGAGATATTAGTTGGGGATTAATTAGCCATGGAGACCCCTAAACATAGTTGAAAGTACAACACGATACAAGAAAAAATGATATATCAGTTTCAGGTGGAATTGGCCTTTCGCACAGCCCCGTTCTACTCTTTGTTATACACTGCTGCATTAAACACACATCATAGTAAACCACAGGACACTGTGTAAACTTGTAAAATGTATCTTCTTTCCTGCTTGGTTGCGTTTTCCTATTTTTAATTGCTTGTCATGTGTTAAGCGATCCTGAGCGTCCTTCTTATTGGGCCCCGGGGCTAGAAGGCACCACCTGCCCATCCTAAACTACCCATCTGGGGGTCTGCACAGTGGGAGCAGTTGGGACTTGCTACTCCGGGGGGAGGAATCTTAGTCCTTTTTGGGCACAGAGCCAGAATATGCAACAGAGAGGAAATAATTAATTAAGGATGAGGGAAGCCTTTCGACAGACATTATTCTTGGTATGAAGGTGGAGAGCTTTAAAGACGGTTGAGGGCTGTGGCCTGTGACAGCACAGGATGTAGCAGTAAACACTGGGAATCCCACCAAGAGCCATCAAGAGGGTTCATAAACCACTGGGGAGAAGGGGGCCCATTAGAGAGTCTATTAAGCTGGCATTAGATAGGTGTGAAATCATTACCATGATCTTGGAAGGAGGGTACTGTGCATGTAGGACATTATCAGCCTAATAGCTTACATTTACCACTCATTGCCATGTGATAAAATACCTCTGTGTCTTAAAGCATATTCAGTCATCAGCTGGGACTGGGTTAGCACAGCTTGTGCAGTGAAAGTGTGACTGGGACAAGGAGAGAGAAGCCTGTGTGTACTAAGGGAGTGTTAAGAGGCTTCCAGGAACTGGTAATAAGTGTGTTGTCTTCACCCACTATTTATTAGTTGCTGCGGGCTGTGCAGCCTCTACCTTGGTGTAATAAGCGCAGCACAGTAAATCTGGGGTTTCAAGCCATAAACAGCTTTTTACCACTCTCCTGGGCTTCTGCGCAGATCAAGGGCTGAGAAAACCTGCAATATTGTCACAAAGTAACCCCAAAACACATTCTACTGATCATAAAACCTTGGCCACCATCACAAAATATGCCTTGGTAAATGATCTTTGTGTGCTCTGTCATATCTGGATCTCTACTACCTGCAATATTCACTAATGTATACAGGTGTAGGGGCTATCTATCAATCAGTACAAAGCATGAAGACAATAGAGTTGAAGAACTAAGGGCCCTTCGCACTTAAGGATCTTTTGTGTTGAGCCCATTAACCTCACATGTGGTGCATTGCAATGCCATTAGTTTAAATGGCATCTCAATGCACTGAGCTAGCACAGGATAACACAACAGACAACATCTGGGCATTGTGTGCTGCATTAACAAGATAAAGTGTGTCTGTTAGGTGTCTTCCTAGGTATTGAAAAGAAATAGACTGCCTTAATGCAGCACACCTTAACACAATGTATCCTGCTGGGTTAAGCACAAGCATTAACACAATGCACACTGTGAATAGAGTTTAATGCATGGGTTGTGGCGTGCGGTGATTGAAGGTGCATTTGTTTTGCCCAAGCATGCATGTTAGATACCACTGAAAATGAATGGTCAGTCTACCCAACATTATTGTACATACAACGCATTTTGTTGTAACATATTGACACGCATAGTAATAGTACAAAAACACACACATGACTGAAGTGGGATGACACACAAGTATGCAGGGGTCCTAAAGGAGCACAGCTAGTTCACTTTTTAAGGTAAACATTCATCTGGTTTAGTAAATAAACTCAAGCTCAGTTGACTTCATTCATCCTAAAAAAAAATCTTTATAATTGCAAATATTTGGGTAATTAATGCTTCACTTTATTGGCGATTCAGGTAGGTGGTGTTTGCAGAAAGGGACAGGTGATGTCCCATCTGCAATAAATGTTTTTACCTGCCTGATTGATCACCACCCAGCTGTCAAATTTTGCTAATGCAAAATGCGTTTGGTGCCAGGTAAACCCAGTAATCCTGGCTTCCCGTTCACGTGTCGGGAATTAATTAACTCATACCATTATCCCAGCAAGGTCCAAACAAGATGGCCGAAGATCAGCTTAAGAAAGAAAAGAAGAGAAGCATGATGGCACACTGGAATGGGGATAAGTAAGTAATGGCGGGTTTAGATCTGCTTTAAAGCTAAGCTTAGAAAGAGGAACATATTCGACTCCTTCAGGAAATTAAACCCAATGGGGAAAGTACAATAATCCATAGATTTTTTTTATGTATGTACACTATATGACCAAATGTTTGTGGCATCTGACCACCAGAATAATTGATTCTTCCACTGAAAGCTGTTGTCGATACTTTAGCATGGAAACATATTGTAGACTATTGGGCACAATCTGACCATTGAGAGAGATGACACGCTCCTTTCCTGTATGCAGCAGAGTGAATACATCATCTCAGCCAAGGCAATGTCACCAGATTGGAGTTCAAAGATGGCTTTTTTTTGCTAATAGGTGGAGTTTTCAATATAAATGATACTATTAATGTATATTACGACAAAGCAGGAATTTATTAATATAGACTTGTACAATTAGTAAAAGGTTCTTTTACAGATAGATACTATTTTTAAATATGGGCAAAGGAACAGTCATCACCATATGAGTAGGATCCAAGCAGTGCTATAACTAGTATTTATAAATCACAATGTTATATGTGCCATCAATTAGTAGGACAATCTTACCTGGGTGCAGAAGATAATGATGACATCAAACAGAGATCACCTCGGGAACTGCAGAAAGAATAGAAACAAGTGTTAATCGAAAAGAAGCAGTGACATTTCTAGGCATAAAATACACTCCAGATCTGTATCGCTATCAAAAAGCTATATTTTAAATTGACACATTTGTATCTCAAGGAATAACATAAAGTGTCGCTGTGAAGTAAAAAAGAATGAAAGGTCACATTTAAGTTTCGTGATCTGTATATAAAGCTTACACGGTCATGAACTGTGAAAAGACTATGAATATACTTTTCATTGCACAGTGTGAAGGTGTTCATTTTTTTCCTGCAGTACACCAATTAAAGATGAACCCCATGATGTAAAAAATGCCATTTATTCCTGATATGCAGTCATGAAGGAAAACCAGTTATGGGGGATGCAGCTGCCAGTCTTCCTTTAAAAATCCTGGTTGCCTGGCTGTTATGCTGACCTACATCAAAGCAGATGCAGGTCCTATGTGGATAGCATTGATTTTGCTACCGAGTATTAAAAACATTAGCATTTTCTAAAAATATGATATAGTTTGAAGATATTGCTGGTGAAGGGGTTATTCCTGATGAAGTGAGAGAGGCCAATGCTGCAGGAGAGCGTGGAGAGGAAGGCCACATTGGAGTGAAGAAATTTCTGCAGCAGAATTTTGCTCTTTCTCCTCTTTCATGATCATAGACCATAGGGAGATAGATCCCGTGCTGTGGGGGCTGGAAGGCAGCTTGGAGCTAAAAATCTAATCACTAATGCCCAGTGCTATTGCAGATCTCTCTGTCTAAATGGCCATCTTGGATGCCGGACTTTTTTTTTTTATTTGCCAGGGCTCTATTGATTTACAGACTGAGTGCTGTCAGTCTGTCAACATGTGACATTTCAGACTCACAGTGAGCCATAGCAGTGTGCTGCAGGTTCAACCATAGTCCCAACGTTTCCTATTCATGTGAGTGGGAGACGTTGGGACCCTTTTAGCACGCTGCTGTAGTTGTGGCAGATTGTAGGGTGGTTTGCAAAAACGACCTGAGAATCTGCACCACAACTGTAGACACATTTTTGTACCTCCCCTGTTTGCAATGCAGCCATTTGCTGTGCAGCCAGGAGCAGTTAGCCATGGGGTTTGACACTGCGGATCTGAAATGATCCCAAGGCTAAATTCATACTGCTGGTGAGGTTGCAGTGCTTTTACTGTTTCCTCAAACAAGGAACCACTGCCTCTTAGGGAGATGCTACATGTAGCTTCTCCCTTCAGCAGCCCTATAGCGAATAAATAGGGGCTGCAGTGTGTTAGTACATGTAGTCACCCTTCCTGCTATGTAATGTTTCTGGTTCGCTTGTACTGCAAAACTATCTGAACAGCATTACAAATTACTCAGCAGGTAAACACATTTATACAGTATGAGTTTTTCCCATGAACTAAGTGTTTTGCTTATGGGGAAAGTTGATGTTGTCCTTTTAAATTACAATGAAAGAAGGCCTAAGTGAAAAAGTCTCTTTAAGCCCTGAGGAAGGGGGTGTCCTTGTAAGCCCAAAAATGTGTTGTTTTGTTACTATGGCATTTTATGATGACATAACTTTTACAGAAACCATTTGCTTCTCACTTTTGCCTTTCCTCAACTTCATAACTTTCCTCCAAATGTAGATGGTGTAGCATCTGTTATATCCCAAGTACCCACTGTACATATCATTCGTCTCGGTGTCTGTTCTGCCTCTAAATGTGCAGATAACTATAAAGCAGCAATTCACCGATTACCTTCTTTTTACGTATTGAAAATAATTGTACGATGAATATTTTTCACTGTTATCTTAGATCAGAGTCTTTCCTCCCCGCAGTATAATTAATCCCCTTGCAGCGTGCCGTAGCTTTAGCTAAAATATTTATTTCAGGACAAATATGGAATAGCAGATGTTAAATACCCTATAAAAATCCTATTTTATATACAAATGAAGTGACAAGGAGAAAATGCTGCCTGAGAGTGGCCGCAAGACGTTCCAATCCAATCCCTCCATCTGTCATCTCACCCTCAACAGTGGGGAAATTAAATGAATCCACATAATGGAAGATTTTCTTCATCACAGCTTACAAGATCCAGTCTAGAAACAAATTAAAATATTCTGGCGTAATTACATTTTTCCCTTTGGCCTGAGTGGTTGTGAGTGAGAGCTCCTGGTGTATCAGGTGTATGGGAGATAATTCTTATATTTCTATGAGAAGAGTGACATAGAGCAGACAGTAGCTATGCTGGACTTAGGCTCAATCTAAAGCCAGCACATTCAATGCAGCAAAGGCTCTGTATGGTATACATAAGAAGAGTATAGAAGCTGCTGATTTCACATAAAGAGGTAGATACAAATATAGGTCCATGTCATAAAATATGGATTTCATATTTATTCTGCTGGAATTCCAAACTGGCTGTTTCTACTTATGTTACTTAGCGAAGGAAGCACCAATTAAAGCAAACCTGTATCAAGGAGGAACATTTCAAAGCAAGAATCAGGGTGTAAATCAGACAACATACAGCAGCACTTGTCAAACTTTTTGCCCCTACCTGAGAAACCCTAATAATAATTTAATTTTAAGGTCATGTGAAACCCCTGCTAAAACTGTGGTGTAAGTGGGAAAAAGCCAGAGGTGGCCAGTGGGAAGAATGACCCCCTAAAGCGGTGCCTAGAATATCACCTTTATAAACAACTAAAATCATCATTGGGGTCATGCAGCTTACTCGATCAAATGATAGTGGCACCAGAACTATGCAGGCATCACCAAGCTGAAGATCTATCAGCCAATCTGAAGAACCACTTGGCTTAAAATAATTGCCATAAAGTGTTAATCCTTACATTAACTGGATGTACCAATTAATAAACAAACTCAATTGAATAACTAAATGATTATTTTTAAACAGTATTTATATAGCACCAACATATTACACAGCGTTGTACATTTTTTAGAGGTTGCAAATGACAGACAGATACAGTGACACAGGAGGAGAGGACCCTGCCCAGATGTGCTTACAATCTAGGAGGTGGGGGATGTATCACACAATAGCAGGGGGGATATGGAATGGTGGAAAGTAGCAAGGGTTTTAAGAGACAGATGGGTAGGTACTTTTAAAATGTGCAGAAAGAAGGAGCAAGCCAAACAGGATGAAGAAGACCACTGTAGAGATTCCGGGCAGCTCTAGAAAATTCTTGGAGCCGTGCGTATAATGAGGTTATGAGTGAGGACGTCCTTAGTAGAGCATTGGAAGAGCGAAGAGAGTGGCTAGGGGGTATTTTTTTTACCAGGTCAGAAAGGTAAGTTTGACAAGAACTGTGGAGAGATTTGAAAGCAAAGCAAAGGGAGCTTGAATTTGATTCCAAGGTGAAATAGAAACCAATGAAGAAAACTACAAAGAGAGCCAGCAGAAGAGGAATGGTGGGAAGGATGGATGAGTCTGGCTGCATCTTTCATACGTTTTACCACATCATCCAGGCACGTTCTGTTAACACTCTGTCTCTGTTTCCAAATTGTGCTCCTGCGTTGTCACTGTCACATGGGTTGCTTGGAGACTGGCCATTTTAACCCACATCACACAGACAGTCCACTGTTGTCACCATCATGAACATAAGTCCTAAGAAATGCTTTGTAGCTAACCCCAGAGTTCATGCAAGCATGAAGCTGCTGACTATAGGAGATCAACGGCATTAGGATGTAGTAAAACTGAAAAAGATTGCAATTTTTTATAATTTGCTGCCTTTTCTGGGAAAACATAGCATCCCTAAAATATCTTTCCTAATAATAACATTACCATCAAGTCCCATTATTCCTTGCCAGGCGGCAACCCCTAAATAAATATTGTTGTAAATATCATTTGGCTGGGATTCACATCTACAAATAGGTCAATCAGCATTATTTACAAAGTTTACAATGTCACTGCTCTGTGTTACACATTTTCTGGGTTTGTAAGGCAGTGCTCACGTGTAAGTGGTCTCTGCTGTACCAATAAAACATGGAAACCTCAGCAGAACACAAACACAATTGCAGCCCTGAACACTTCTGGCAGGTGTCTGGGAAGTATTGGCATTTTTTGGCTCATGATATAGTAGCGTACAGGATTGTATGTAATCAGGAGGATGATACGGCGTGTATCACCAATACTCTGGGCTTTCCCACGCACACATTATTCCATTCTGAAGTGTGACTGGCAGAAAACCAATGCTGGCTACTTCATTATATGCTGACCTCCGTCCTTTTGGCTAGCTGCAATTCTCAGAGGCGGCTAACCCGCATGACCCGGCCTCATTAAAGGTTGTGACCTTCTGGCTTTCACTACAAGGCACATTGTGATTATATTTCCCAGGAAGTGTCCTCTTGGTTCACATCCTGGGTTAGCCGTCTGTGCTATTGTGGGTGGGGATATCTTTTTATAAATTAGGATGCAATAATAAGCAACAAAGTTAAGGCCGAGTGGTATTGGTGAAAAGTCAGTTTGGCATATTTTCTACTTAGGCAACAATTAGACTTTATCCATTAAGGATAAGGTGAATGGTTTTAGTGAAAATGATTGCCCTCCAATCCATCCAAATCACCAAATTTTGTATTGGTGAAAACTCAATTTCACAAACTGTTGACATTTCATGAGATTTTCTCTCGCTTCATTGGTTGTGTGGTTTTTTGGTATTTGATAGTTTCATATTAAACATAATATTACACTTTTTCATTTTGTTATAAATACAGAAATGGGAAAATGAGGCTTCCATAACACTCAGAAAATATTTTAGGCCTATTAACCACCTGAGCGTTACACTGAGGTCTAGATTTCTGTACCAAAAGTGATCCACTGTTTTTCATGAATTTTTTTTTTTTTAATTGTAGACCTGTAACTTACAGAAATATGTCCGAACA
>NC_092866.1:10840872-10976312 GCF_032062135.1 Pyxicephalus adspersus | reverse complement strand
AAGATGCCGGGCGGTGGAACAAAAGATGCCGGGCGGCGGAACAAAAGATGCCGGGCGGCGGAACAAAAGATGCCGGCCGGCATCTTACCGGTCCCGCTGGCACCCGACGCTGGAGAGGGAGACCGGCGGACGACGATGGACAGAGGACGACGCTGAAATACGAAAACGACGCTGGATGAGCACAGCGGGACCAGGTAAGTATGGATGCGACAAAAATACGGGGTTAACCATCCTAGCCTTTTTTTTTTGCCCGTACGAAGGTCGGGCTTAACGGCTAGGTGGTTAAACAATAAATTAAGCCTTAAAACATTTTAAATTCACCTTCTCCAATGACCCCAATGCAATTTGCTAAAAGTGCCCGTGTTTTTAACTCCTATTGCTGACCCATCCTCTGCAGGTTTTCAATAGTTCCAGGTGCATCAAATATGAGAATATAGCTTATAGATTGCTCCCCCACCTTCTCCAGGACACCAGCTGACGGAACAGCAGGGAGCTGGAATGCTGCACATTTGGGCCCCCACTATTTTTGCTCAGTGCCCCATTTTGCCCACAGCCATTCCTTCCTGTAGAGAGTTAAGGACTGGCAGGAGGGACAAACATCTGAAAAGTTGATACCTGCAGTGGCCAGGGTTCAGCAATGCAGCAGGAAGACATGGAGCTCAGGAATGAAAAGTATATGGCATCTTTGTTACATGGTATGACTAGATGAGTTTAACCATCATATCAAAGCATGTTTGTATATTGGTGTAATGTACTGTGTGTTGTATTTAAAGTTTAAGTAAATCACCCTGCACCGTACCCCAATTACCCTACTTATATAGGCTTTAACTAGACACTACTAGTGTTTGTCTCAAGAAGAAATGGTCTACTGTAGCCATCAAGAAATGTACCATAAAAAGTGAGTGAGTATGAATATGAAGTGGTTGCAAGAGGCTCTAGAAGATCAACCACAGTACTAAGATGCATCAAAGATTGAAAAAAAGGTAATGAAAATATATTTTATTATTGCAATTGTTTATGATATTGATACATAGAACTATAGCTATTTTAAAGGGTAAATATTTGCATGCAAGATTTTTTACTTTTTGCAATGAACAAAATTGAATTTATTTTTAAAATGGCATTTTTTTTTGCCCTGTACATGATAAATAAGTTAAAACATCTAATAAATAAAACTGCACTTTCCTTTAGGGGAAATAAATGTTGGCAAAATTGATTGCTTAGTTTGGTGCTGCCCTTCATTGTCCATTCAGCAGGCCATCAAGCACATTTGCTTGCAAGATGCTGCAGGCACTGCCCTTTGTGTTGGCTGTGCATAATCTGCAGGGAACAATGGCAATTGCCCCTGTAGTTTTCCAGCTTCTTGATTTATGTCCCAGTGGTTTAGGGTTGGTTATGGCAATTGTTTTGAGCCCATATGCATTTGGAATATATATATATATATATATATATATAGAGCCTAAATATCCGCATTAATAGAAACAGTATTTTTGTACCTACAGCCCTGCTGCAGATCTTATTCACTGATGGGCTTTCTCTCCTTTGCTAATCACAGAGCTAAGAAGAGAAGGGTATGATGGACCTAACCTGACTGTTTCTACAAATTTGCAGTCACAAGGACAGATAGGGAAGGGGTTATGACTTGAGGAGGTAAATTTTATTTTCAGCTATTGTAAAAATGCTTTTAATTGGCTGGAGTTGTCTTTTAAGCCTTAAACAACATTTAGTATTGTTCCAGTATATTCAGTCCTGGTAGAGGTACATTCTTCACATTTAAGCTCTGAAGATGGTGGTGGCTTCATCTGCCTCATAGTGCTGGCTATGCAAGATATTCCAAAGCAGAACTGAAGTTCCACGATCTATGATCTGGAAGGTCATTATTGCAGAAAAGAACAGGCAAAGACCCTTCTGTAATAATGCATTCTACCATCCTAATCCTTTCGGGTATCTGTCAAAAAAGCTGAGCTATGGATGCTCCGGGTGCCTGGAATGAATGCACTCCCATGCGCTTGCGCAGCAGTAACGTCATCCCGACCCAGCCAACCAATGTGGCCAAAGAGCTTCCCTTGGAAGAGAAGAAGGTGATGGCAACCTGTGATTGAAGCGGGACAGGTGAGTACAGCGGTTTTCATTCTGCTTTAATCTCTAAACATTTTCAAGTTAATTACAAATACGGCTGTATATAAGTCCTTCAAACTCTGAACATAAGAGCACATGATGGGATGAACAATTCAACAACCTGGGCCCACAATTCAAAAACTTATTTTCCATATATTATAGCTTTGCTTAAAATTTTGAACCCAAAATAGCCGGAAAAAAAAACTTTCCTACAGCAAATAAGTTTCAGAGGTTCTTTCCAATTTGAAAACATCCAGCCTTGTATGTAAATTAGCGGAAGAATATTAGTATTTTCTTTGGCTGAAAGGCTCCTCCAGGCTTCTATGTATATTGATACCTGTACATGGTTATTAAGCATTCCAACTGACAGCATATTATACAAACACACTGCCAGTTCAAACATTAAGCGCTATGCGGAGGTCTGCTACAGGTGCATTGATCGCCAAGTGTTCTGTAGCTAGCAGAAGAGATCAGTTCCTAAAAGGTTAATCACTTTGTAAAATCTATCAAAGGGTTTAGAGAGGAAATGTTTGTATTGACAGTAAGATCCTCCAGCCCGAGGCAATCGGAGAGTCAGACAAGCAGAGGCTAATACTGTGAAAGGAGAAATCATTGGGGCTGGGGTTCCAGAGCGGAACACACAAATCACCTGAGTTTTCATTCACACCCAACTTATGGAATTAGTTGTCATGGAGATGGAGGTGAATATTTGCAGAGCGGGCAAGGTGTGTTACAGAAATACACTGAGTGAGGACTTTCGTGTATACGCTTACAGGCCCAGCACAAACTATTCTTTTCTCCACGTCCTGTGCGTTACAGTGCCTGTGATGAATTGTTAAGCAAAACGAGAAAAGATAAGGAGCTAATCAGCAATGCAAACATTCATATACACACATAGGGTATATACATCAATATGTCATTAACAAAGAAGCAAGTGAACTGGATTAAAACTAAGGTTTGCACAGGAGCAAGGGCCTTAAAGGGCCCACATTTCCCATGTGTTGCTAATAGTTAAAATGTGAAACTCAAGCCAAATGTTTTATTTAGTTTTGGGCACAAGTGGGAAAAAGTTTAAGAGCTTTGAAAGAGAGCTCCAAGCTATTATTAACAATCCAGATAAAAGTTTATTTATCACAGTCATCATTTTAAACTGGGGGGTTCCAGACCCTTATCTGTAAATGTGTCATATGGAAACTCTCAAATTCCCTCTGTAAAGTATATTTTAGATATAATTGCAACATATTGTGCAGCTCTTAAAGTATATATAAACCCATGTAAAAAATGTAATATAATGCAGTTTTCGAACCTGTAAATAGAAGTAAATAATAGATATTAATTTTTTTTTTTTTACACATACTTCTTCTGGAAAATGCAAGCATTGGCCATTGTCTAGTCCAGTCTAGCTATAGTTTGCCCTGATTAAAATTTAAATTAAACAAGGTAATTTTTAATAGCAATCAGGAGGGGCAGGACTTTTCACAGTAAATAGGTGGTGAGAAATTATTGAACTTCAGTTTTTTAACAAAAGATTAAAAAGTAGGAGAAGTCCTTTGTGGATAGGTGCACAGCTGTAGCCAATCACAGTAGCAGGTTTTTTAATTTGTAAAGTTAAGTTCCAAGGGTAATACATGTAATTTTTACTAATAAACACGGTTGCTTAAAAATTTGCCTTGTTCTGGTTAAGTTTCGCTTTACGTCTCTGTTTCTATTCATTCTAAAGTCTTTTTCCATGACATCCATTTCACAAGGCACCTGAATGACCTTCAGAAATAACAGACAGTGTTCATAAAGCTTTAGATCTTTCTCTATTGCTTATAGCAACTATTTCTTCCAACCTTTTCAAATCTCCACTGTCAGCAGTAAATAAAGGAACACATTACAATGAGGGAAAGACAGTTTGTATTGCAGATGCTTTTACACTTGAGGTCCATTGTATTGAAATGTTTCTAAACCACAGCACTACTAATTTGAATACATGTAAATGTATCCTGTGTATGTCATTCTGTTTGGAAGAATATAGAAACAGTTGATGATACAGTGACAACAGCATTGCTAGCGAATGTTTGAAGCTAGGGGACCATTTGTGATCTGTCACCTTCAGGCATTGGTTTGGCTGGTGAGTGATTGCAGGGCTTACTGCGGGTCAGTGTCAAGGTCAGGTATTAGGCCGTAGCTGCTTGCTATTAGACTGTGAGCTAACAAGCTAAATGCCTTGTAAGGCCAGTGTCCAGCTTGTGCTATGACTGACCTTAGCCTGGGGGAAGAAGGGTATCAGCCTTATTGGAAATCTGCCAGTTGATGGAGGTGTCTGATAACAGCTAAACTGTTGTGGCAGAGGAAGTTCTAAGACGGTGGTTCATTGACCGACCCTGCAGAGCATGTTATTGACACTTTGCCTTTTTTTCTCACATGACAAACCTACTTCCCTCTCCAACTAAAGTTGTAAGATTTGTGGCACTTCCTATTTTGAATTAACCTTTGACATCAATTCTGTTTGAGTCAACTTTCCACTGCCTGTCATTCACAGCGTGATACAATAAAGAATATCTGTTTTATATACTCAGTCTTTTTATAATTGTATGTGTTTTTATGTTTATTTTAACAGGATAAACCTGATAACAGGGCTCACTAATTAACAGAGAGTTTAAAATTTGCATACTTTGCTGATATAAGTGATCATTCACAAAGCTCATCTGCACTATAAACATTGGGCCACATTGCCCATCACAGTTTCAATGTAGGGACAAGGCAAAGAATCTTATGTCCCATGGCTTTGGTTTACTGCAATGGACACAACTTTTTCAAAGTGCTTCTTGAGTGCTGCAGCACAGGGTAAAAGCATTAAAGCATTATGAACCAACTTGATGTTTTTGAAGGCATTTTTCTCCTCTTGGTCCTTGGTGGCCAAGTTTTCTCTCTTCCTCTGTAAAGCTTAGAACGTAGCCACCCCTATTCTCGCTCAAGCATAAAAATACAATAGGAACATGCCAACACAGCTGACACATCCTACAGTATGCATTGAGACTCTCTCTTCTTTGTGGTCTGTCTATTCTCTAGTCCAATGTTTCTCAACCAGGATTCTTCCAGAGCAGCAGTCGCCAACCTTTCGGACCTCAGGGACCACTAAATTCATAATTTTAAAGCCCGCGGATCATTAATATATATTTAAAAAAAAAAGATAAATACATTTGTAAAATATTATATTGATTATATTGATTGTCTTAATGGTGCCTGACAAGGACTGAGGAGGCTCTGATTCATTGATCAGCTCATGATTAAGTGAAGTATTACTATTGTTACTGTTATCATTAGTTTGGTATTACTGAAGAAATGCAAAATATTTGTTTGCTTTTTTTCACTCATTATGGGTTTTATTCATTTGATTCTAAGACTAAACAAGAAATTATAGTTATCAAAGTCAAACTATTTGATGCTAATAAATATAACAGTAAAGAAAATACACAGTTAAGGTCATACTTACCCAAAAGAACATCTGAGATATAAACAAATAAAATAAAACAATCAGATGAGAATCAGTATTCGCGGAGCAGGATGGCAGTTGTAATAGTGAAAACAATACTGAACGGCAACGGTTGCCTCATACAACTTAGGACTACACTGACGTCACGCTGCGCCTCTCTTGTTTTTCCGAGAAGGAAGTACAGTTCGTGAATTTAATGCAAAATAAAGGCGAAAATTGTCATTCAGAATATATGAATTTATTAGAATATTAGTTTTGTTTTATTATCATTAAAACATAAATATTGCAAATAATGTCCACATTTTTCTGTGAACCACCAAACTTTTCTCGCGGACCACTGATTGGCGACAACTGCTTCAGAGGTTACTAAGGGTTCCTTGAGAAATTAGCAATCTATCCCTCTCAGGTCAGTTTCCACTGATATTAATTATCTTTTTTGGCTAACGAAAAGAATGACATTCTTCCCATTGGCCAGCAACTGAAGAGGCATTCTTCCTACTGACCACCACACTAATATACTGTGAGCTGTGGTTATAGTATTTATAGTAGAGGTTACCTGAAGACCTTAAAGCTATTTCAAGGGTTCCCCCATGTTACAAAGGTTGAGAAACACTGCTCTAACCAGAACAACAGCAGCTGCAGGCGGAAGGATCAGCAGATGTGCTAGTGTAGTGTATCCAAAATTAACACAAATATATATATATACATTTAAATGTTTAATGTGTATCTAATTTGATTAAAAATATTTATGCAGCATTCCAGCAAACCATCTGTTTCTCCTTATAATTTTTAGAAAAGATCTAAACTGTTATCTATATAAACTGTTTTAAAATGATACATGCACATTTTTAAAAAGGGACATTCAACATTCAAATGTTAAGATTCACTGTTCATATATTTACTTTTTACTAAAAATCTAATATATGTAATTATAATACCATATACAGATTAATTACACACATACATAAAATTCACTCTATTTGTTCTTCTAACCACTTTCACCAGGAACGAATATATAATTGAAAAAATAATACAATAGAGGAAAAAATCAAAAAAAAATCAAATTTAGATAATTTCCTAAGGGAGGACATTTAGTATCATCCAGCCCTTTCCTATCCCCTGGCCTGCTCCTTTCTTTCACTAAATTCCAGTTCTTTCACTCACAGAAGCTATGCACAGCACTTTGCTGGTCCCTCCAGCCATGATCTACCTGCATTGTAGAGAAAAGAACAAACACCTAAATATGTTGTCACTAGGTCTGAAAAGGAGGGGAAAAAGAGAGGAGGAAGGGCAAAATCTAAATACTAAAGTTTAGCTTTATGTTCATTGGAGTTGAGAGCCTGACCACAACAAGAATGAAAAGCTCTACTTTGCAACGTTAGGATCTTCAAAAAAATGTGCTGCTATACATTTAAAAAGCTATACAAAGTTACTGTCCCTGTACATTGGCACTGGATTACCTTGTATAGTTAATGGAAATTTTATGCAAATCAGAAATAGAAACAAACTCCAAGTTTCTGGCAATAAGGTCTTAATTTCCTGTCATATGTATTTTAAATGCAGCATCTAGAAATGCTTTATGTAATGGGGAGAAAGGGTGGAAACCTGTGATGGGCAGTGTCTATGTTCTGCATGTCTGAAGTAACTCTTCAGTCAAACAAAGACAAAACTACATTTTCAGACCTTATAAGTGGCCACTGGCAACCTGTAAACATCCTTCCTTTTAATGGAGAGCAGTTTGCAGAGAAAGTTTCCTTTGTTTCCCACAGTCTTAAGAATGTGGAGAAGATACAAAGAAACAGGTCTTTACACATTGAAAGCTGGACCCGGTCCCAAAAGAGCAACGATCCAACAATACGATTGGTATCTGCGTCTTTGTAAGAGGAGGAGCAGAAGGAGTACTACAAGATGACCTCCAGCAGGCTACTTGTGTGCATGTTTCTGATCAAACTGTAAGAAACAGACTCCATGAAGGTGACATATGGGCCTGATGTCCTGTACTGGGACCTGTGCTCACAGCTCAATTCCAGCTGAATAAAAGTGCAGCTTGATTAAAAATTTGCCAGAGATAACTAGAATTGGCAGGTTCACCATTGGTACCCTGCTTGTCTTCAAGAGTCAGAAAAAGTTCACACTTAGCACATGTGACAGATGTGAAAAAGTCTGAAAAAAACATGGTGAATGTGATACTGCTTATAAAATCATCCAGCATGACCAGTTTGGCAGTGGCACAGTCATGGTCTAGGGGGCATATCCTTGGAGGACCAAACAGACCTCCACATGCTATTAAATGGTGTCCTGACTGCTAATAAATATCAAGATGAAATCCTCAGACCCATTCTCAGATCTTACATAGGCCTGAGTTCCTCACAGTGCAGGACAATGCCCAGGCCTGCTGTGGCCAACGTGAGTTCTTGGATAACAAGACACTGATGCCATTGACCGGACCCCACGTTCCTCAGACCTAAATAGAGATCAATTGGAATATTATGTATCAATGCATCAGACTCTCCCAAGTAGAGTTCAGAAACTCACTGATATCCTAACTCGGGTCTGGGGGAAGATCCCCCAGGACACCATCCATGGTGCCTTTGGAAATTTTTCCAGACATTTCCATTTTCAGTGTCAAGAGTGCATACAGGCACTTGGGAACCATTTGCACTACTGAGCCACATTATGGGTTGTGATATAATGAAGTTTGGTTATCAAGATATGTTATTTCAGTGTTGCTAAAAATTTTTTGAGCACTGTATATGTATAATGAAGACATGAGCAGTTACTTGCTGCTACCACGCTCGCAGGAACCAGAGTTCCATACTCTTCATCAATTTCCTGCAGCACTCATTTGAATATGTAAATATACTCATGGACGCTCAAAAGCTGATAATATATAGTATTTTTGTTCCCTACTTTATCCTGGGAGATTATTTTTTAACCCAAATTATTTTGCATTGTTAATATTTAAATCCACATTAAATCCAGATTAGTGCTGGTGAGATATGACAAGATATTTACAGGAAACAAAAAAACATCAAATTACTGCAGTCAGCTCATTCTGAGAAATCCTTTGTTAGGCTCCTGTGTTCAGATGGGTTAAGGGAAGAGCAAGGCATAGCAGTGTCCACACTTCACACCGTCACCCTCCCCTGTGCTATACAACATCCATCACTGGAATTAATAACACAGATAAATCCAAAATAAATCAGGATTAGCGTGAACCGCATCTTGGGGTTTAGGAAAATGAAAGGATAAAGAAATTTGCTGCTTAACACTATCACTGCTGGGTGTAGGGGTCCAAATGTGTTAATTCCCTGCAGGTGAACTGTCTTCAATGGTCTGTCCTATTTTGGCTACATACAATTTAAATGACCACACAGGGCAAGTGATTTTAAGCTATATTAAGATCTTCGCTTCTTTTGTGATGTTGAGTTGGAAAAATGTAGTTTTAATTTTATTTGTCTCCAAGGCATATGTTTCTTAAGGCGTAAATTCAACATTCAATAAACATTTTCTGGTAGGAAATCAATCACTGCCATTGAAAATACATAGACGTGGAAGATGTGTTGTGAATGGCAGAGTCACTGCTTTATAAAAAGACCTCTAAGAGTATGGTTGATGGTCTAGCAGGCTGACAAAAAGTAATATCATAGAAAGGAATCCCCCACCCCAATAACTGCAGCTCAGTTCTCAACCCATAATTTTTTTTAAGCTGAGTTGAAGAATTTGTAGGTGGGTTAAAGCCCCTGCATTGTGAGCCAACTCTTCAGTAACCAGCCAGTCCCCAAAAACAGCCAGGTGGTTGCTGAAAAGTGCCGGGTGGTCCTAAAAGGGGCTGGAGAGAACACTGGCAGCTTGTTGGGGCTGACTGAACTCCGGGGCTTCTGTGCATGAGCTACATCATCCCGGCCGGGATGGACAAGATACTGGAGATCACAAAAGAAAGAGAAGAAAGAAGATGGTGGGCCCCCGTGACGGAATGGAGACAAGTGAGTATAGCAAGGTTTAGTTTTGCTTTATTAAAGTATATTTTTATTTTACTATACCCTGTTAAACAGACAAATAAGAAATAAGTATAACAATATTAATTTGAACTTTTTTTGTCCTTCTAGAATTATAGTTTTAATAAGCAGCTATGTAAAGTTTCAAACTGCCAAACAATTTATAGAACATGGATTGACTGATAAAAAGAAGTTGACTATATTGTCAGAGATGCCAAAAATCACTCTCTGAAGTCCTTCCACCATAAAGAGTTTCTAAAAATGATAAACCCACTTGCAGAATCTATAGTTTTTCTTCCCGTTTTTAATTATGTAGAGACAAAGTATAATTACCTTTCCAGTAGGCCATTTTTTTTACCTCATAACTTATTTCAGCACTGCATCTTCTGAAAGCTTCTATGGCATTAAAAACTTCAGGGAGAGACCTGACAGGGTCTTTTCAAAGCAGTACGGTGGCAAGGCAATGAACTATAAACAATGACAAATTCCTAACAAGCATTTAATATGCTTTTCAATAACCCATCACTGAACTCTGTATATACAGACACTGTGGAGCAAAAAATCTTCACACTTCAAAAGAAACAGTAAAATCATTCACATCTGGTCTTGGTACCCTGATCTCTCCATTCGTCCTATGAACCTGCTCTGTAAAAGGTTGACAGGCTAAAGAGTCACTGATAGAAAGGGGAAGTGGGCTACCACAGAAAAGTAAAACTGAGATACTTGTGATGCAAAAGGATTTATTTACTCTACAGCGGCTGCAAAGGACATAGATTGCTTGTTTTACAGTTTGTTTACTGAGTGTTAAGAATATGTAAACATTTTGCCTGGCCATGCTATGGTGGGAAGGAACATCGGACTACACAGAGGGTGGAAAGGAGCAGCAAAAAGAATTGGAGGGGGTACCAAAATACATAGAAAGGGAGAGGGAGCGCCAGAATCCACAAAAAATGGAAGGTGTCTGTAGAATGCAAGGATGATGGAAAGTGGCTTCAAAATACATTGTGGAAATATACAGGGCAGGGGGTGAAAGGAGGAAGGCATCAATATTGGCATCTTATTCCTCATAAAAGCTGATATTTGCAAAAAGACAGTATTTATGGTTTCATGATTCTTGGAATACTAATAAAAAAATTGGTACTACATGAAGTGCATTCTAGTGCATTACCTACATACATACATTACCAAAACACCACTGCCTAACTTCTGATTTACCCTTAAGTGTTCAGTGGCAAGCAAATGTTACTTGCTTTATTTTTCCAGCTCCCATGCTTCCTAAAAGCCTTTATATCTGTACAGGTATATGGCATAACAGTAGTCATATTTTCAGATCAAGGGCCAAGGGCAAGAGAGTCTGACTATGAATGATTACTAGCATAATAAGCCTTTGCAGTAAAAAAAAGTTGCTCCGTCACTAATAAGGCCAGTTCTCTACTGTCTCTCATTTTAAGTTTGCGCATTACTTGGTTACACTCTCCATATGGACTCAGAAAAAAGGCCCAGAGCCAACCCTATGTCACCAGTCTGCATATTTAATCCATGTGCTTATGTCAAACTTAATTACAGAACATTGGAAGTAAGAAAATAACTAGCAACTTCACCGAAGGAAGAAGTATGAAAGGCAGGAACCCATTTATAAAGGTCAGAATTGATATCTCACCTTTTTTTCATGGCAAACATCATTTTAGACAGTTTCAACTCTTTGTAAAGGTGATCTGGGCTATATCAGCAAAATCTAAATTGTGTTAAGGATGTTGGTCAAAACATACCACATACAAAATAGTGGAAATGGAGATGTGCTATGTATGGCAAGGCATTACTGCTGGGTATGCTACATCTGGCAGGTTTATGAAACTTAGGCATAACTGGATCTGTTGCCCACAGGGACCAGCTTACTTACTACATTTAGCCAGTGCATGTATGAAAAGGAAAGATAGAACAGTGAAGTTACACTTTTCTTGGTCCAGCTACTTAGTCAAGGTTCCATTATTAAGAATTCTTAAAGAATTCCTGGACGACATGAAAAATACTCTCAGGATTCCTCCATGTAGTGACATTGGTCCATCTAGCAAGACTCAGAATTTTCTCTAAACGTGAAGTTGCACAAATCACCCGCTAATTTAGTTTTGTGGAATTACTTTTCTGGTAATATTTTCTGGCTCTTATCAGACCCCAGTCTGCCAAGAACCATTAGCAACCATGGATGATATATCAGTTTAAAGCACTGGAAGTTTTTGGTAACATGGTTCTTTGCACTGATAAAAATCCTTTAACCCTAAAACTAATGCTGCCTGTATCACTAACATTTAGATTACCCCCACTTGTATCCTAATATAACACCTACTCTAAAGCCATGGCAAAAAAAAAAGGAACAATCGTATCAAAAAAATTACAGGAGCACTCAGAAACCAGCAAGTGGGCCTTTGCAGTCTTGCCAAGAATGTGGAATTTGGTTGGAAAGTAGACCATATCAAGGTGGGCAGTGATAAATGAAGCAGCCTGGTAGTTTCATACAAGCAAGAAAAAGGATGAAAGGCTGCTACTTTTAAAGTTCTTCCTTCCTTTCCCAAGAGGAAAATCCTTGATAAAAAAAATCTAATCAAAAAATGTAGGGCCAGCTTTTGTAAAAATTGCATGGTTTGGTATTTAATTGCTTTTGCTTTGGATGTAAATGTTTAGGTAAAGCAGTTGTTTTGCAAGTAGAAACAGGAATGGAGCAGTTTGTGGAAAAGCAATTCTAGGTATAATTATATTTAAAAAGAAAAAACAAACAATATAAACACTGAAGGTAGTTGAGACTTAGGCAGAGATTAGACAAGCCAACCAAAATATGTACCAAAGGATAAGTAGTAGTTGTAGCGTAGTAAGAAGATATAAGGGGTTTCTTGCAATGGACATTCAGTCATTTCAGTCATGGAATAAAGCCACCCACAATAAATTTTTAGGGTTTCGCGTATCAGAACAAAAAAAAAACATCCCTACCAGAACTTAAAATTATGTAAATAAAAACAAGACATTCATTAAACCAATATAATTTAATTTTTTTTTATATATATTTTTTAAGTCAAAATGCAGATACAGAGTGAAAATTACATCCTTACCAGTTCAATATGAATGAAGATTTAATTTGCAGCAGGTGCTGCTAATCAGTTGGTCATCAGCAGGAAGTTTAGGCAGTTTGCTGGTCTGGAGCTTTGAGGTGTGTGTTAACACAATGCCAAGGAGGAAAGAAGACATCAGCAATAATAATACAAGTAAATGCTGCTGCCCATCAATCTGGAAGGATTATAAAGCCAATTCCAAACAATTTTAAGTCCATCATTTTACAGTGAGGATTACGAAAAGTGGAAAGCATACAAGACAGCTGACAATCTTCCCAGGAGCGTAAAACCCAGCAAATTCACCTCAAAACAGCTAAATGCCACACTCTACAGGCCTCAGTTAGAATGTTAAATGTTAATGTTCCTGACAGTAAAATTATTAATACTGAACTACTATGATTTGTATTTTTGTAGGGGGTGTGGGATTGCAAGGCTGCATCTGAACAGAACCTCTAAAAAACAATGTCCTCTGGACAATTTTTGGCTAAAATCAAATAGAATGTATCAGCTCAAACATCTCATACCAACTGTCAAGCACTGTGGTGATGTTTTGGGCTTGATTTGCAAGCATGGGACCTGGGTATTTTGCAGTCATCGAGTCACCCATGAACTCAAAGTTTTCTAGAGTTAAATGTGAGGCCATCGCTGCAACAGCTAAAGCTTGGCCAGAATTGGTCATGAAACATAACAAGGATCCCGAGCAAACAAGCAAATCTACAACAGAATTATTTAAAAATATAGGAATCAAGGGGTTGCAAAGACCCAGTCATAGTCCAGACCTCAAACTGATAAAACTAATGTAGTGAGACCATAGGAGAGCTGTGCATAAACAAATGCCTGCAAACATCAATGAACTGCAACAATGTTATAAAGAAAAGCAGGTCAAAATTACTCCATCAAGTTATTGCCACTAAAGGTGGTTCTACAAGTTATTTACTCAAAGACTGCATTTAGTTTTTCACCCATGTCTTCTTTATTTTGGCTTCATTTTTGTTAAATAAAAAGTATCACAGTTTAATCTGTTATGTTGTTTCACACCTGCTTAAATTTAAATAATTCTTAAATTTAAATAATGTTAGAACCTGCTAAGGATAAGTTGATTTTTTATTATGGTCTCATACGGAAAACCTTTTTCCCATGACTCTAGATGCATCAAAGGTACTATGAAGTATCAAAGCCAATATGCGGACCACAGACAGGGCCATAAATTACAGCCAGGCCAGTAAAGGTGGATAGGTAAATACAGCAGAGGCAGGACTGTAGGAACTGGAATGTGCAAAAATCCATCAAGAGGGTACACGTGGTCATATTCCTCCATGTGCATTAAAGGATATACTGTGCAAGTGTCAGACAAGTAGAAACCAGAAAAAAAAAACAGAAAAGAAAGAGGGTGATAATAGCCTTTGCACATCACTGTGCTTTATTTTGCTGCTAATAATTCTGTAATTACTTTTGAATTTTCCTGTAACATGCAGGGGAACAAATTTCAAGGACAATTTCAAGCTGTCCCTGATTTTGAGGGCCACTTCTGGGTTTTGAAGACTTTTCAATGGAATGTTTTATCCTTGGTGCTGTCCTTGCTTCTAAATTTTAGCCACTTGCACAATAGTACTCTTCTTTCTTTTTATAGTAGGTTTAATTATTGTAACTGTTTCAAATACTGTAAACTTTTAAGACTAGGGTCTTTTTAAAGCTGGTGTTTAAAATACAAAACATAATTATGAGGTAATACAGAATACATGATATAATGGAGAATGGTATGTATTATGGTCTTTTGGGAGGAAAAATAATTTATCTCATTCATAGTTTACTCCTGGAAATTATTTTATAGGTATAGAAGTTAGCTTTGGTCTTCTTTTCAGAAATGAGAAACTCAGACAAAAGATGCCAGAACTAGTACTTGTACTGTGTCATTCACACTGGCCCTATATGCTGAAGAACTTTTACTGATGTACCTTAGGATGCCTATGTGCTAAACTAAGCTGATAGCTCAAAATGCTTGCCAAACTCCACAGTGATGTACCACATATACAAAATATAACTGTGTATTAAAGCTTCAAAGTAAAAATAACAGACTGTTGATCCAGGGAATCTGCTTGCCTCATGAAATCGGGAAGGATTTTTTTCCCGTTGGAGAAAATTGTACCAGGGTTTTTTTTGCCTTCCTCTGGATCAACTATGTCCATAGGTTTTTATATCCGGGATATGTTTTTTTCCCTAGTGGTTGAACTTACTATGTAACTATATAACATCTAATCCCATATCTTTAATTTCCCTGCAGAAATTGAGGGTCTATCCTCAGATGCCCACATCATGATTGAGATGACCACTACCTTTGAGCTGTTCTGCTGTGTTGTCTTCTGAGTGCACAAATAACTGCAGTAGTATGAAAAAGTTGACCTGCTGGAGCAAGATGGGTGTATGATCGCCATGTTCCGAATTGACGATGGTGAGGGACACAGAAAGTGGACAAGCATATCCAGCAAAAAGATTTGCTGGATCACCCAGGATCCCTCATGGTAGTCTGTCTTTTACAGTCTTGAAGAGCTTTATTCAGGCCCACTGAGTCTACTGAAAGGGCTCCTAAGCGATATGGTTCTGGGGTGTGCTTAAATCAGAACTAAGCTTCCGTTAGCTGTCCCTGCAAGAATTTTTCAAGCCTGGGGGTGATGGTAGGACATTATCTGGAGAGGTAGAAATAAAGGTTTGTGGGTACATTTGGGTATTGCCAGGGCATACATTTTAGGTTCAGAAGCTAGGCTTTATAAATTAAACAATGACTATTACATTCAAAGTGGTTGTTTTTCAGGTGTGAACATTTTATTTTTTATGTGTCCTAAGAGTATAAAAGATGCAATAAAAGCTACTGGTGCCAAAATACCCACACCAAAACCAGTATGTTAGGTTTTATAAGTTGATATCTCAAGTGTCAAAATTTAAAGACTTAAGAAGCTATAGTGATTCATTTTCCTCAGTAAGTATCCATACCGGAAATATTTTGGACCCAGTTAACCTATAATTTTTGCAGCAAAGCAAATGAAGCTTGAATATGGCTCATCAGTTGCAAATATCAGTGTGTATATAGCTTTAGGTTAATTAATGTGTCTTTGAAGTTCACATGCTCAGACCCCTCCTCTATCTTCCTCCTCTCCTCTCTTCCCAGGCTGGCTGGATACAAGTCTATGTCTTGTCACAAGCAAGTTTCCTGGGAGAATTTTCCCATGCTACTGTCCCTCAGTACGGTTTAGCTGTTCAGTATTTATAGCAACATGGAACTCTTAATGGGTCAATTTGTTTTAATTTCCACTGCTTTTGTGTTTAGCTTGCCCTCAGCTGTGGGCAGCTTTTTTCATTGCTTTATAGCTGGGGTGTGTTGGGAAGTAAGCAGGGGGGGGGGGTGTCGTACTTACAGGATACAAGAGATGCACAGCACACAGAGAAGGCTCTGTAAATTTACTGTTTTCTAAAGCTGGTTTTCTCGTTGAAAGAGAAAAAGGTATGCAGTGAGTGGCTGGGACAAAGACACAGAGACAGGCAGCATGCCAAGCAGGGATGGCTGCCAAAGCACATAGTCAGGACCAGCTCAGAGCAGGCAATTGAGAAACACATGTTGGGGAGTTGTGGCTACTAGTTGGGCACAGCCACTAATATGTTCTGAAAGACATTCTCCTCTGGTCCCTGTCAGTAGCTTTGCAAAAGTTTGATCTTTCAACATACCAGCAGGTGATGGGCGGGTGCTAAACAGCAGGAATCAAGTACAGATCTGGGTGAAAAGTTAGAGAATTGATAAATTAAAAGGCATTAATGTGTACATGATAACTGCACACATAGGGACAATGCAGTTTTGGATTATATTAGTAAACAATTTCTAATTATTACATCAAAGGGACTCTGGTATACCTACATAAACTTTAGTTGCATACAGTATGCAAATGCTTATTTTTTCCAAATTTAGAATTGCACCTCCCCAGCATCTTATATAGCAGTATAGGGGACCTACTGAGAAAGACACATATTGCATTTCGGTAAATGTTCCAACTCTGCTCCCAGGATATGAGGCTCCTAAATCTATGGGCTAGGGAAGGGGCAACCATTAATGCTGACATGGGGATAAGTTCTTGAGCGGTTGTATTGAGGGATACAGATGGATGAGTCTAAGCACTGGCTTGAAGAAAAGTCATTTTTTGCATACTGTGTATGTCTGGTTCAGGTTTGGTTCTGGGCATACAATGCAAAGTTCTAAAGCAGTTTGCTTACAGATACAGTGGCACTCAGAATGTCAGCCTAAGGATAGCTGGGCTACTTGTCACAGATTATTATCAACCACTGTTTGTGAGTTAAAACTGTCCAATAAATAGGAACATTTGCTGGCTGGATGAAGAGGTAAACATTTTGTAAATGTCACTGTGTAAATGCAATACTACTATTACCCAGTGCTCCATTTCACCCATCTCTTCTGATGCATTCAAATTGTTTTGCACTAGTTATTTAATTTTCTCCTTGTGTTCCTTGTTTCTTTTTTAACCATGCATTGCTCCATTAAAGATAATGGAGAAGGGATGTTGAGCAGACGCGGATGAACTTTAGAAGTTCTCATCTACTAACAGGGGGTGTATGCACAAATGGTTTTTGTTTCTTCAATAGGTATAATGATTTGCAGTGACCTACGGCAATAGTTATTTTCTATTCACTTAAGTTGTGGTGCTAAACGTTGATTTTCTAATAGGTGGTATTTGTATTCGCACTTTTCTGAGTAGCGGGATGAAACACAGTGCCAGCATTCATTGCATACCCTGGTTCAAACATTAAACTTTGGTTCATACAACATAAAAGCTGCAGATATCTATCTTGTAGAAACAAGACAATGATCACACCTGGCTACTCAGAGAAGAGAATACCAACATGGAATGATAAAGATAAAAGATAATGGTGAAGGAACACAGTGACAAAAGTGATGGGAAGATTGCAGGAAAATGCTCTGTATATATTTAGAAAATATTAAATATCTTTTTTAGAATTCACAGCGATGGGAAAGTAAGAAGCCGTGGGCCCTCCTTCCCCCCACCCTTCGGGATACAGAGCTGTGGAATGCTGACTCCATAGCAGAGAGGGACGGGGAGGGTTAGATTCCTTAGTAAGTCCTGGTGTACTTTCTTAAATATAATTAGATGCGCCTCATTAGCTCGCACTGAAGGTCCTTTGTACTTTTTTGGAGCTGGGCTTGCTAAATGCTCTGACGGCCGCTGTGTGTAGCACCCCTGGCCTGCGGAAGCTGTGCCCTTTCATCTCAAAGTTTTATTCTCTTTCCACACTTTAACAAAACACTTTGTCATTTCCTTTGTTTTTCACAGGCTCTTTCCAGCTGTGTCACTTGTCTCTGAGTACATACAGCAGCTGTTGTATAATGTACACACCTAGCATAACCTTCTGTGGTTCCAACTGTACCCACCCTGTGCCAAATTTAAAAAAAAATGGGCCTGTGAACTTTCTGTTAAGGTCCAGGCTTAAAGTTGCTACTTGTTGCAAGGTCTGTGAAGCAGATGGAATCAGGAACCTTCTTGTTAACAAAGTAAGGCCGCAAAGCCCTAGAAATACCAGAAGCCTTACAGTGTGAAGTGTCTACCTTGCCTTTGCAAAGATACGCAAATATGGTTGTGATTCAATGAAAATAAGGACCATAAATATTTGGACTGTGGAAAGGTGCTAGTGGCTGTCAATGGGTATATAATCTACACACAGCCCAAACTCCAAGTTGCACATAATGAGCCCAATCCAAATCCGACAGCAAACTCTGGTTTATTATAAAATGTTCATAACAATCAAGTTGGCTGCAGCTGTGTCTCCCTTAGATAATAATACATTAGTTATTATGATTATTATTTATTTTTTGCTAATGTCAACAAATTGCACATCCTTTTAAAGGAAATATGGAAATATGGGGCCTGTAATTGCTGACGTCCTTCTAAAAATACTTGCTATTACCTTGACCGTCTCTGGCTTTAATACTCAAATTGACTGCCCTGTTTTGCAGTGCAGGTTCCTTTTAAACAGGACCTGTACTGTGGAAGCTGTGCCCAAAGACATTAAGAAAAAGCCATTGGGTAATCACTGGAATGGCCTATTGGCTCCTTCCAGCTAAAAGTTTACACACTATTGACTCACAATGATTTGTTTTGCACTGTGGTTGAAGATGGACAACTTAGTCAAGCAGCAGGACTTTGTTTTCTTATGTCAGATGTGCCCTCCTGATGACTTGGTGATCTGATCTGTAGTGGGGAAATATTGGAAAAAACAAATATGCAGAATGAATGAAATCAAAGTAGGGAGATCTTTGTACTGTTGCCCCTCAGGTACGTCTTTCTATACAGCATGGAGAACAATAAGTAGCACAGTATTGACAATAGCACATCTCACTTAAGATCTTGTAAAACTAGCCGTCAAAGGCAGCAGTGCCTCTTATACAGCTAAGAGGCTATAGAACAGTGCCAAAAACACAAAATGCACTGCACTTATATGCAAGGTAAATTGCATGTGTCAGGTAGAACTACAATGTACAGTTTGCCATTAGGGCAATATTGAAAAAGCATATGGAAACTGAGATATGTTTGGTCCAGATTAGACCTATGAGAGTTTGGATAAGCTTTTCTATAGAAGAAATAAACTGGTCGTAATATTTGGATATACCTGATTAATCACAGATGTGTCAGGGAGTGACGCAGACGTTTTGGCTGTCATGACGGTGAATAATCGGGATAAGAATAGCACTTCAGAAAGTTCAGCTGGTACATTTTAATAGGATAGGTGGAGAATTTATATTTTTGATTTAAATATCTTTTTCTTTTCTGTACTGTTTCTTTACTATAGACAGCTAAACAACTGGGGAAACATATTTTTAAGCAAAGACTAAACTGTCCCTTATCCCAAAATATAGAAGAATGCAGGTCAGTCAGGTACAGTTAGCTGAATTCATCTGTGTAATAGCAATTGGAATTTGCCAGCGGAGTGCAAGTCACAACCCCAATCCTCTGTTCACCTAGGCCAATGTTACCTTGCTTTTCCTATGACCTTTTGACCACACAGACCTAAAGAATAGTATAAAAAGTCACAAGCTGAGGTGAGCCCGCATTTGGTGTAAAGACAAACCCATCTATGACCCAGCATGCCTAACTGCTTCCTCTACTCCTACTGGGGCAATGTAAGTGACTGGTAATTATGACTACAATGAGCAAGTATCCTGGTATTATAGGACAGTTAAAGAATTTTTAAAAAAATGCTCAGTAGAGACAATCTTATTTAACTCTAAGTGCTGTTGACTATTACATAGAAGATATATTGGTAGTAGATCATAGTCTCAGAATCAGGACTATGGAGAACTGTTTTGGGGCTTATAGAGAAACAGAGGCAAGAAAGGAGGTAGAAGTTATGCATAGAACCCCAAACTTCATGAGGCTGGCAAAAGTAACTATCCATTCAGTGTCTGTAAAAAAAAAAAATTCCGAACATGTATACTTACTAAATTATGTTTGTTTGTTGCCCTACTGTAGTGCTGGAGCCCTTGCTAATGGAGCCTTGTATGTGGAAGCAGTTTTCATACCCCTGGTAACACTGCTCGGGACTGCCAGGTGAGGGGGGCAACATCATATTGCTCCTTTATCTAAGCTACAACTCCAGTTGACACCTGAACGTAGACTAGTGTCTAATGCATGGCTGGCTAAATATACATGTGGTGGGGGGCAGTATTATCAGTATTATGTGCAAAACTCTCACATTGACCTGACTGGGCAAATCAGTGTTGCCTTAACTTCAATCAAATCATTTCAAGTTTTATTGGTTTTAAATGGAACAGGTCAGAAGATTCTCCCTCATGTTTTGTGAGGACAGGAAGTAATAGAACAACTGGAAGAAGGCAAACACACATTTTCAGTGAAGTGGGAAAGGGTTAGAATTTTTGGAAATATATTTATTGCTTGGGCATCACAAGGACAATAAGTGAGAAAAATCCACAGAAGTAAAAAATCTCTGCTCTGAGCAACACAAACAAATGCAATGTTTAGACGGACCTAACATTTTTCTATTCCTAGACTGAGGCCTAAATCAGACATTTTTTACCTACTAATGTGATCTAATATGACGGGGAACTTCTGGCAATGTCACCTGTCACTGTTTAGTAAAGCCCGTCTAACAAGTCAGCTTTTCATCAGGCCAAAACATTTACCTTCCATTTTTGATCACAACATTTTACAGTCCTAATTCCTTGCAGTAAGTCTCAGAAATTCTGATCTAATCTTTGAATAAAGTAAATCTCTGGTGGTTGTTTTTGTAGCACCATAAACATCTACATGTGTGCGTTGCGCCAAGCATTCGTCACGCCGTCATCTGCACTGAAGCAGTTAATAACACATCACCATGATTTTAAAAGTGCTTCTGACAATCTGCAGTTAATGGAGAAAGACTCCAAAGGGATACTGTGGGCTTGCTAAAGAGAGATCACAGATTCTATGTAATGTGTGCACCACATGCTCGGTCCATGTGTTCCATGTCATGTGTGAATGAATGTAAAGTCCAGACAGAGGCATCCTTCAGCAAGGCCGAGATTATTCAAACCATCTGCTGATCCCTGGCTGTGAAAATATTCCAAGTTACAAGAGCCAGCACAGTGGAAGACTGGGCCCGTCTGCTTCCCAGATCCCTCCTCTGCTGTCTGCATTTTGTCAAGTTGAAGGGGAGAGGCTTGCACAACTCATCTTGCAGAGGGCGCTCACTTTTAGCACGAGGTACAGGGCTATATGTCACTTTCAATACCCCTGGTCCATTTTAAAATAATTTTTATACTGCAGAACTTATTTTACAATGTAGTATGGTCCCTTATAAAGGCACAAGTTAGTCAAACTGAAAAAGAAAGCCTGATGTCAAGCAAGTTTTTTTTTTTTTTTTATTATTAGGAAAGAAAACAAAAGTGTAAATTGTTTGTCAGATTTTGTCTTTGTGTGTAAACCCATTGGGGAACTTTTCCTTCACTTCTGTCCCTGTGACACCTGTAGAAGAAAAAGAAGCATGGCAACAGACAAGCAAATATAGGAATACAAACATTGCTGGATATTCTAATACATATATATATATATATATATATATATATACTCTCCAGCTGAAATAGATTTCTTACCAATAGCTTCCCTGACAGGGACACTGGTGGCTAACAAAGCCTAAAAGGGGCTGTAACCCCACTGTGTCCAACATTTAAAACAAAAGGCTGGTGTTGAGCTTTCTGTGTCTACATATTTTTTTTAATACAGCGTATCTCCGCAGTAGTAATGCTTTAGTTTTACACTGTACTTCTGTCAAGCCATGCCAGAAACCATTGGAAAGGTCAGAAAAGTAGCAGTAGGGAGGGGGTGCTACTGTTATGGAAAAGAAGAGCTAGGAAGAAGAACCAACATTCCCCAAAGTGATTACATTCAGTGCTGTATTGTACCAGCCTGCGTTTTACTGGTAACCCTGCAGTGTGCTTCCCTAAATGCTGATCAAGTTTATGGAGAGATATGCACTAATCTGAAAATTTTACTTGGATTGTGCCCACACCTTTGTACATTCTTTATTCCTGGACCAAGGTACGTATTCTTCAGCTAATCAGCATTCTTTTCTTCAACATCCAGGGCATTAAAATAATACCCTTCCTAAGTGAATTAAAACTTAAAACAACAAATTTAGTTGGACTTTTGTTTTCAAAATTTACAAAAGTGCTGTATCCACCTAGAGTTCACCTTGAAAACAACATTTGCAGACCCAGATCACCTCCCTGTGAACCTGTACTCTGTCGGCCTACTGGGCTGCATCTGCATTGAAGCTGGTGGTTTTTATCAGCACATAAACACTATGGAATAAAAAAAAACATATTTGACTCATGCACTTGTGAACTTGAGTCTGCTTCTTGGGCTCTGCTCTGGTTTCCCACTGGTGATCCCAGCCATCAAGCCTGAGAACGAGGCTTTTCCTGGTTCATCTGACATGTAGTGAAGACCTCGGGAAGTGCCATGCAAGATCGTCTGGGGGGAAGGGAACACACTAGCATCTCCAGGTCAGGAATGCTGACCAGCCAGATCCTTAAAAAGGTTGTGGAAAACCAGTGAATAACAAACCAAATAAAAATAGCCTTTCCCGGGGCCAGTCTGTGAGAAATGCATGTTAAACAAGACGAGGAATAGCTGTCTGAGGGAAAATGACACAACTATTGCTACGTATGTACAGCTCTGTCGAGGTCACGCTTTAAATACCATTTACAGACGCTACTCTGTTTTACATGGCCCCAAAAATATCTTTCCTGGCATTCTGAAAATTAGGTAAGGCCCTGACCACATGGGTGGGGCAGTGTGGGCATATTAATGCCAACAAGCTAGTGTCAGACTTTACCTGACCGCCAGGCCATGATAATGACTGGGCTGCTTTAATAGTAGGAAAACATTAATATTTTTATCATTACACAGTATTTATATGGTGCCGACATATTACGCAGTGCTGTACAAAGTCCATAGTCATCTCACTAGCTGTCCCTCAATGGGGCTCACAATCTAATGTATTATTCAAAAGAATACTAAACAAGTATATGGCCCAAACTAATATCTCCCAGATCCGAAGGTAAAATAACTTCTTTTAACAAACAACGAAAGCATCTTTAAAACTTGGCTTTAGCATCATGCTTGTCCATGCATCACAGAACCAAAAACTTACTGTGCCAGGTAAAATCTGCAGCTTATTCCTTTATTGGTGAGCAGAACAAAGTGTTGGTCTTGAGAAGATGTTGGTCCACACATAGAAGGGTTACAAAGCTGCTGCTCCATACACTTTATGTGTTGTCACCCTATTAGCAGAACTGCAGTTGGAGAAATTTTATAGCAAGTATTCAGTGATTCCAACACAGCAAAAAAAAGGGAGTGGCAGTAAAGAATTTTAAAAAAGGTAACACTTTTTGTAATCTGAGGGTTTAACTATACTTTGAAAAGATGCAATGCAATAATGTTGTTAAAAGGACACAACTATATGCAAAATTGTCACATGAGGTAACCCATTACCTTTACACTATGGTCCAATCATGTATGAACAAGGATACACAATAGCTGGTCATATTTTCTTCTCGTGGGGTTGACAACCCTGCTAGTTTGATGCTATAGTTGCTATATTCTAAAAGGCACTTAAATTGCCCTTGCTGCTATGAATCTTAGCCCACCATACTCTACACACACAAAAAAAAGTATTAAAGGGAAATTGAATACAACGTTGTGAAAAGACACTTCATACTGCCTTGTTAGAAGCCAATTATTATTATTTGCACAATATATTGTAAAACCCAGGTTAAGGTCATCTAAATGGACTTCCTGACTTTAGCAGAGTTGCAATATATCCAGGATAGCATTAGCAATTCACTATTGATTTTACTTGTTGTGCAGAGTTGACTCTTATGTTTGGCCTACAGCTGTGTCTGGTAGATGTGCATAATTGAAATATATGTTCCCAAGTGTGACCTCAACGCTTGTCAAAGATGAGGATTGAGGAAGGTTACATTGGCATGCTCGGTTTCCAGGCAACGGCATTAGAATGGCGCTCAGCATGTGGAGCTCAGAGGGCTACTTATAGGAATGGTTCCTAAACAGGGTGCTGGACCCAGGAGCAATAATACAATTATCTGGTTGACCACTGAAGACTGATCAAGCCCTTGGTTCCAGGAGGGGTCAAGTTGTGTCATTCTCTTTTAAAAGGAAGTCCAGACAAACATCTAAATGTTGTGAAAGTCTTTTAGTCTACCACTGTACCTGCTAAAATAAATCAACCAATTGTGCAATGTACACAACTCTGCTCTATCACACAACATACTTTTTGTTTCAGTGTTACTACTTCCTGGTATTTTGGTAATGATGGTGATTCACTGCCTTTGAGAAGGCTAACTGTAGAAAGATGGCATTAGAATTTGCATTGCAAGGAAAGGAAAAACATATTTTACCTGCTTTGCAGTATGGGAGTGATGTGTAAATCCAGACTAAATGTGTGGATCTGCAAATGTTTTGGTAGGCAAAATAGTAAACATACATGAACTGGGCTATTAGCTATTTACCAGAGTTCCTATATAGAGTGCATTTCTGAGCAACAGGTGAAAGCAATCAACGCATAATAAACACTGAAGCCGTGTAGAAATCACTGCAACCAGAAATTCACAGACTATCTAAGGCTGTATGATATCTGACATGTGTACAGTTGTCCCCCAACGTTATTCATTGATCTATCCTGGCTGATCAACGAACGACCGATCAGGAATGAACACTATGTATGTCAATGATAGAGTGCCACTCATTCATCCTCTCACCTCTCCATAAAACAGAAAGAACATCGCTGTGTGTACAGAGCTCGTTCATTCATCCGTAACTGGAAACGATCATGAGAGATCATTTCTAACAACCATTATGTCAGCTATGTACATAGCCTAACAGAAACAGTCATACATTAATAGTTAGATTGTACTTCCTAGAACCGTTGCTTTGTAACCCACCCTATGTGCATCACTATTTACATCAATCACAAATCACCAGCTTTCCAAAGTATTTCTTAATTTTTTATTGTAAAATCACCATTGAAAGAAAAGTTCAATGTTTTAGGGCCAACTTTTTGCTATGTAGATTCTTTAAGCTGGAAAATTCTTACTCTTACTTTAACAGCAATGAATGTATTACATAAATTATCTTTTACAGCTAAATATGGTCTCTGGTGTGCCAGTTAATTATGGTATTTATTATTTTAGGTGTCAATAGCGTCTGCATATTCTATGGCCCTTTTCAATTGAGACGGCACAGACAAAGCAAATATGCAATTACAATGACATTGCCCAAAACCTTAGGACATGGGTGACCTTATGTCACAAGGATGACATATGAACAGTACAAAGTTTGTGTCTTTAACATTATCTATAAACTAGTTTATAGTATGAGTGATCATCCCTTTTTTTCTTTATCTGCATGACCCTAATTTCTCCACAACAATTTACTATTGACAGTAATTCGATTAAACTCTAAATTTGCAGCTCTGTGAAGTTAATATTTAGTTGTTCTAAGTTGTCGGCGAAGGTCTGCCACACTTTAATACCGCTGACATTTATATGAACTTGCTTTATCAGTCCTTTGTTTGTTTAAACTTGTTTCACTGTAGTTCATTTTTCTATTTTATTGGTGTGAATACATTTTGTTAATTTGCACACGGTGTTGGCATCTGTATCCCCGTGAACATCTTGCTATAGGCTGAACTTAAGCAAACAGCTAAATACATAGCTGGAATACATTTATGGGTATTTCTGTTGAACCTGCTAAAAGATGTTTAATTTTGTCCAGCTTGTTTTGAAATTTACATCAACCTCTTAGACGGAAAAGCAAGGTCATGGATTATTTTTTTCTCTGCCGCAGTTAGGAAATATTCAGATCTTTCCATTTTACTTGTGTTTTTGCATGCACGTTGATGCTTTTTCAGTGTGTTTTAAGAGGGCTTGGCCATTCAAGAATGCCACCATGTTTTATGCCTTATGACGCAAAATATGCTTATGAAAATTCACAGAAAAAGTGACCTGCCAGCACCATTTCCACTTTGCAGATGACTGTTCCAGCTCTGCAGATCTGACTGCACTCTTCTGGATTCCAACAACCTGTTGCTGGACAGCCAATAGTGATTGTGAACATCACATAGGAAGTGATGTGGTCACCCAAAGAAGGACTGCTCCTCCTGTACACAAAAAAGATAAAAATTGAGAGTGAAGTGTCATGTGACCATAGTTTTAGGGAAGTGTAAAGGGTATGTTCATACAATAATTGCAAAGTGTCAAGATTTTCATCCCAGTGAGTGTCCACAGACTTCCCCTTTCCTCATGTTCTAGTGACAAATGTTTGCAGTGGGCTTTGTCCTAACTTTGTATCCTGGCTGCTGTGTTCTGTGGACTAGAAATCAGGGTATTTTCCACAAATAGCAAAAGAATCCTACTACAAAGGCCCTAACCCTTCCCTTTCCAAGATGTTAAAAAGATGTGTTTGTTTGAGTTTTAATAAAGTCCCCACAGAATGAAAAAAATCTGTTGCTAAATCCCAGCCTAAATAATTTGCTCCTTCTTAGATATGCAAAGTTATAATACACTCACCGTGTAGTTTTGCAAATCCTAAGATTATTAGAACCAGAAAAGCAACCTAATAAACACTCATCATTTCTGAGAAAATGTTCCTCCTTCTCTGTGACTTTCTTGCCTCAGGCATGACTTCAATTTGTTGTTGGTATGGGGCAGAACTTCTTAAGTGTAATTAGAAAAACTACAAATATTAGCTTGCTAACACTGGTTTCCCAATCTGTGTCTGAAACAGGCTCATGGTGATCTGCTGTCATGCTGGCTGTATTACAGCTAAACTCCAACACAGTTGTACCAGTTCCTCTACTTTACTGAAATTGCTTACACTGATTTCACTGCACACTGTGATCTACTCACAATGTGTATGACCAGGTGTAACAAGTCACATTTCGTGGCTGGGGGACTTAGCATCTAGCATTTTCCTCCTCAGCCTGTGTACCTGCTCGCTTCTTTTATTCACTGTATTTTGGTTCTCTCAATATTGGAGGTTTAGTATCACATGTGGGCATCTACTGGGGTAGTCTGCATGCAAATGTAACCTGCCTAGAAATGCCGGAGACTAGTGGTGGTTTGCAGCCCAGGCCGGTGCACCCCCCAGCGGAGTCAGGAGAAAGACCCTGCTTAGGCGGGCGCACCGGCCAGAGCCAGGGACCATGCCTCCATTGCAGTTTCAGGGCAGTGGGCGGTTAGTGTCTTTGGACACAACAACGCCCACTCTCCCATCGCAGGCTCAGACCTGCAATGGGAGAGTGGGCGTGTTCTGGGATCAAGATGTTATTGTGGGGGGAAGTTTTTTCCCCTTTGGGTGACACACGGCTCCCCGGGCATGCGTGGTCCGGAGTCTGTAAATTTAGTGGTCCGCAAGCTCCAAAAGATTGAAGACCACTGCATTAAGACATTTTGATATTTGCAAAACTTCTCCCAAGATCGAGCCCACTACTTTAATCTAGTCTGGCAGCTTCTAAGAGGTGTATCAAAGCAGGGAGCTGTGATTTTATTAGAAAGCAATATACTGCACCCCCACCAGCCCCTCATACCAGCCAAGACCTACTTGCATTGCCCAGAAAAATACAAAGCACATGTCATGATATCACTTGGACTACAATAATGGCTTAAAAAAAAAAAGGGTGCGGAATAATCAGCAGAGTAAACTTCAAACTTCAGCTTTAAATTTATCATGTATTTACTGCAGCCCTGCTGTTCAGGGATTGCAAAGGGATGATACCAATTTAAAATAAAGTGCTTAAAATGCTTTGATTTTTTAAAAAATAAATTATGTTTTAATAAATACAGAGCTGCAGTGATTTTGCAAAAACCTTTATACCTGTCTAGGTTCAGCTTTAACATTTCTGGTAGTTATTTTTTTGTATTCACACCTTGTTCTTAGTAGCTGTTTGTTGGTTGTTCCTGGGAAGTTCATTGGCGTTTCCAGTATGGCTGGCAATAGATGGGATAAGCGCTTATATGTTTAGGACCTGCAGTTTGGGAATTAAATGGGGGCAGTCCCATGGATTCATATAATTTCGCTTTTTATTTTTTTTTCTCTCATTTTTTCCTATTCATTATTTTTTCAAACTTTTTTGTTTTAATCTTTGAATACATTTTTTAGTTTATTACACCAACACTTCTAACATACTCATACTGAAAATAATAGACATTCTGATAGTTCCCATTGATGTCTGCTAAACTTTCTTTTTATGAACATTGTTTAGATATTACTAAATATACTTACTATAAACCAATATTTTTTGACCTGACAATGACAGTTTATACTTAGCGCTGGTTTAACTGCACTTGTCGCATATCAGAGCCACCACAGATATAGTTTGGCCTCAAAGAAATGGCTTCCAACTTTAGTTTGTTTTTTAAAAATTGACTGCCTGTTATGGGCTTTCTAATTGACTGGTAGATGATTCAAATAAATCACATGCCACCAGAATTTCATAGCTGGCTTCAGCGGCAGTCACTGTAACATAATGTGTTACATAAATTAGTGCATGGGGTATTTGACATCATTGGCATCACTCAAATTAAACCTCAGAATAGCCTGAACCATTCCAGAACTGTTTCATCACCTACCTAAATGCATTAAACAGGCTGGTTGGCAGGAAACAAGGCAAGTCCTTGATCAGGTCTGAAGAGGTCAGGACTTAGGCTACCTATACACAGGCAATAATTGTCGTTGGAAAACGAACGATTAAGGACCGATCAACGATTATTTTAAACAATCGTATTGTGCACACTTCTGTACATGCTGAAACGATACGATTGTTCAAAAATAATTCACCAATAATGTACACACATTAGATACAATCGGTCGTAAGTCGTTCATTACCAATAGTAATTATTGCATGTGTGTACGTAGCCTTTCTGGACAGGCAGCCATAGAATTCTGAGCATTTGCACAGGTATAAGAGTAAGTGCATGACCCTCCCTTCCACCAAGACAACATCTAAGGTTAAGTTCAAACTTGCATCAGGAACAGCATTGATGTATTTATTTATATAATTTTTATTGATTACTGTATTGAAAATTACCAATGACAGGCTAAATTTTGTGCCCTAGTTTTTACTCTAGTCAGTTTAGTTTTGATTTTGTTTTTAGTAAAAGAAGGTACCTTTGCTTAAAAAAAAAATCAGTTTATTTTTGAGTATGTATGTCAATAAAGACAATTGATTAACATGGAAAAAAAAACAATTCCAAGTACATCTCATATTAGGAAATTCTAAAGGATAACCTTTATCCCTCAGAGATGGTACTGCCCTTAGGGAGTATGCTTTAAAGCTGAAGTTTAATCTACTAATATTTTGGCTTCTTTCCCCCCTCATATGTTAATTATATTTTTAACTAAAACCTTTTCTTTACATACTTTGTTTTAGACTTAGTGACAGCATCATTTTATTTGTTTCTCTGTGCAATCCAGGAATATCATGGCAGGTAGAAAAGGCTGGCAGGGTGCGGTGCATAGCTTTGTGAAAACATCACAGCAATCTGCCTTATTGAGATTGCCCTAGGTAATGCCTAGTGATGCTAAGATTGAAAAAAATGAAATCCAAAATATGAAAGTAAATGTAAAGGTTAGAAATAAAGGGCTAATTCAAGGCTGTCCAACTCCATTCCTCAAGGGCCAAGATACAGAAATCATGACTTGCTTGTGACCCTTAAGGATTGGAGTTGGACAGCCCTGAGCTAAATGATGTTGGATGCCTATTAGCCAAGAAATGTGGTGTCAGGGTAATCCAAGTAAGCAGTTCCAGAACAGATAACAATAGTGTAAAGCTACGTACACACTTCCAATTATTATCGTTGGAAAACGAACGACGAACGATCCTGCACGATATCTACGAACGATCGTATAGAACCCTGTTCGGACATATTTCTGTAAGTTACAGGTCTACAATTTAAAAAAAAAAATTCATGAAAAACGAACGCTTTTGGTACAGAAATCTAGACCTCAGTGTAACGCCCAAGAGGTTAAACTTGATTTATAGTTGTTGAAAAAATATAGCTAGATAAATAGCAAAACAAACAAAAAATATATATATGTGTGTGTGTGTGTGTATATCCAGTGCAAAAAAAGGAAAACCAAACCCTCAAATGAGAAAATGCAAGTGACTAAGCAGTTGCACTTCATATTGTGGAATGAACACTATGCTTAGTGCTGTTCGTACAGACTCTGTACAGTCCTTCTGCTGCGTATGTACACATCCACCACTTACACACTCCCCTCCCCAAACAAAACATACCCTTGATTTTTTTCTTCTCTCTCTGCTTTCTCTTATCGAAATTCTGACAGCCCCCAAAATGACATTTCTATGTTCTGATCTTGCCAGAGATAGAGGGATTTTTTTTGATTCAGATGATGTATTCTGCAGATCAAGCAGCCAAAGACCAAGGACAGCTCTGAGTCCTAATCCCTTGACCCACACGCCCTCCTCTAACTAGCTATTGACATTGAACTTAAGAAGCACCAGTGCTTAGCTGAGATAATGAGAGCTGCAGGCTAGCAGCCCAGGGATCAGGGAAGAGCTGCTGAGAAACACACAGACGTGTTGCTGTTAAGAACATCAGTCTTGGGTTTGAAAGGTGGCTTTTCACCACAAAACTAAATCTGAAGCCTGGGCACTGGGTCAGGAATGACAAAATCAATACTGCTCAATGATTTGTTTCACCAGTCTGATGAAACCAGCTGAATGTATGCAATGGCCTACTATCTGAAATGTGTTTAAGGTTTTACAGAGACAGCGATGGATATAAAATTACTGCTGGGAAGTTTAAGGGATGCATACAGGGTTTTCATTCCTTACAACTGCTCCTGGTGAATCACATTCACCAGGGGGACATATACCAATATTAGCATCAGGTGTCAGTCTCCTGAATGGAGATCCAAGATCCTGAGCTGAACCCACAGTTGACACGGAGAAACGCATTCCAGAAGATGTATTTCTGGTGACTTTCCCCATACTAAGCGAATGACATGCAGATTTTAGAAAGTGGCTGAATAGATGTAGATCTAGAGGTAAGTAGGGGTGCTATTCAGTATCTTGGAACTTGGTAATACTTGTTTAGGGACCATAGATTTTCTAAAATTATTATTATTACTACACAGTATTGATATAGTGCCGACATATTACGCAGCGCTGTACAAAGTCCATAGTCATGTCACAAGCTGTCCCCCTCAAAGGAGCTCACAATCTAATGCCCCTAACATAGTCAAATGTCATTATTACAATCTAAGGTCAATTTTGGAGAAAGCCAATAACCATAACTGCATGTTTTTGGAATGTAGGAGGTAACCAGAGAAAGCCACACAAATACCTGGAGGAATCTGCAAACTCCATGCAGACAGTGTCCTCACTGAGATTCAAAGCTGGGACCCAGCAGTGCAAAGGCCAGAGTGCTAACCACTGAGCCATTGTGCTGCCCATCCTTATCTTAATGTAACTATTTTTGTATCAATACCTTTTATCAATAAAAGGTATTTTTTAATTTATTACATAGTACATTGTTTTGGAACAAGAACAGTTCTAAGTTGGTTTTAGTTTTGTGCACATAAAATGGACTTGTAATACAATTTTACTGTCATTCCAGAACAAACAACTTTACAAAAAACATTAAAGGGTAATCAAAATCTTTAATTTTTTATGTATTTATTTATTTTGGTTTACAATAGATTAGGAAAGGGTAAGAACCTTTGTCGAAAAAAAAAAACATTGTTTGGGTGTATTGACACCCAGGCAGAAAGGTTAGAAAAAATGTCAGCAACTTCAATTAAAATTAGTCCACTCTAGAGAAAAGAAAAGTGTTTATTGCTGTTTGCGTCGCTCTTAAAATTCTTAACCAACTTCCTATCCTGCTTACACTTAATCATAATAAATTGTGTGAATATTAACTTAATTTATCTAATCATATTTTTGTTTATATCCAATCAGGACAAATTCACTGTCCTTGGTTAGTTAGGGGAAATTTGTCATTTTTTATTTTGCCACCTACTTTAATTCTGTTTGCAGCTTTTTATATTTGTACTATAAATTGTTGCTTTATAATTGCCCAGGAAAGCCACCAGACAAGCTTGCAGGAAACTGTTAAAGCAAGTTGTTAAAAACTCATATCTCAACACAATAATACTGTAAATCAGTCCCTTAAACATAGGAAGTTGTAATGGTACATTATCTCTAAAAACTAAGACAAATGTAGAAAAATTAAAAAAACAAACAAACATATATCTTAAATTCTCACCATAGACAACGTAGCCTATTAAGCGTTTGACACTTTTCCCTCTAAACCATCACTCCTGCAAATATATGATTCAGAATAATTCAGCAACTGGCCAGAATTCTGCACTTGAGGTTCTGAGTGTCATAGTACTTCAGAATCTTGTCTGCATTCTATAGCCAGTATTGATGCCCAATTGTCTTCTCAGTTAGGCTTATTCCTACCTTCATTGCCCATTGCTTGTTTCCCTCTCTTCACTCCTAATTTCCTGTTCTTTCTTCTCCTGATTGCAGACAATTTCATGGAGTACACCAGTGCAGCTTCCATTTGGCTCTGACAAAACAATCCATGGTCCTTGGGATTTTCCACCCAATGCTCCCTGCTTACTTCAACAGTGTTCTATTTCATTACATATCGATCCCCAAACCCCTTCACTGTTTGCCTGTAATTTACACAAGTCCTCATAGCCTTCAGCAATTCTAAATACTTTAAAACCTACAACCCAGCTTTTTAGCAGCTTCTAAATTCAATAAATCGTCAAGTAAACAGGAAACCTACAGCTAGTGAAAATCTATAGCGGAACTGATAGTAGACAGGTGCAGTCCAAGGATGGGAGAGAAGTCATCAGCCATATAAGAAGCTAAATTTAAGATGGAAATCTTAGACAAATCCTACAGTATCTATGCATGCTTCAAATCTTCTACAAATGTATTTAGCTGGCCACCTTTTTCCATACTCTGTTCATTTGTTCATTATATGTGCAACATGGGTTTTCAGGATCCCAAGGCCCTGAACATGCTACTCAGAGTTATGCGAGCTTTTGATTCATGAAGTAAGGTAAATCATGCTGTAGTGACCTGGGAATAGCCTGGGGGATCAATGAACACAAAAGGGGACCAAGAGATTGATACTCGCAAAAGTATAGTTTATGAGCAGATTTGAGGGGGAAGCTTGTCTTTAACGTGGTGGCATTTGGTGCCATAGGCAGTGGGAAAGATACGTTTCTTTTGAGGGAGAATTTACTTGCTTCTTTTGAGGGAGAATTTTTTGTTTGGGCCAGATTTATTAAAGCTCTCCAAGGCTGGAGAGGATACACCTTCATTAGTGATGCTAGGTGATCCAGCAAACCTGGGATGGATTTTTTAAAGCCATTTGCTATTTGCTAGCAAATGATTTGAATTCGGGACCAGATCAGGCCTAATGCTGTTGAAGTTCTGTTGCTATAATTCCTTAAAGTAGCTCAAAAATGCTAAAAAGTAAGTGTATAGAAATTTGTATAATTCTGTATGTACACAAGTACGCAGCTAGGATTTTATAATATCCTATCATATATAATAGAAAACAGAAGTTGTATTCAACAACTCCAAAGCTTCCTGGGCCTCTTCTTGTCATACATCTGATACATTATGTGCATTTTCAACTTAGTACAGTCACACACCATCCTGCTGCCTTTTGGCTGCTTAGTACCAAGTCTGTTTTAGGAAATCTGCAATTGTTGAAATATAATAGCAAAAATTCTATCAGGGACTCTTCAAAAGATCAGTACAGTGATACAGCCAAGGCAGTGTGCAAAAGCCATTTTAATAAGCTTTCAGATTATATTTTTATTCTTGTAGCCAAAAAAGATTAGTGAAAGTAACCCTAAGGTTGCTGTTTGGCCTGTCCATCTTTTCACTCTACTGAGGTCGAAGAAACCTTATAATCCTTAGCTTTGCTTTTAAATTAAGACTGCCGCAATCGTTAAAATGACTAAACCCAAGCAAGGGTGCCCCATAATCCTTGGTAAATGTCAATTTCCGTTGGATATTAGTTAGTTTCCAACACGGTTTCAGCTACAATATTCAGAGAAAATGAAAAAAAAATGTTGTGGATAGTTCCAGTCCATATTCATATGATTGTGCGGTGGTTGGATTAAAGGCTCTTTGCCTCTTGGCTTTACAAAGGCACAGCACATGAGGAGAGCCCTCCAAACATCCTCTTTAATTCCATGCTGGTATGTCTCAGACTGCCCTTTCACTTATTGCTATTGCTGTCCAATTGTCCTCTTGTTATAGATTGTGAGTTAAGTAAAGAGCACTTCTTCAGAGGAACACACTTGAGACACAGAGAACAAACAAGTTTCTGCCCGAGTGCAACTTAAGCCTATGAGAGGTGTTCAAGTCTAAATATCCTGTGATATGGGGCTGAAGATATATAGATTTTCAGCTCTTGTGGAACTGAAAGTTCTAGCAAGAAAGTCCTACACTAAGACCAGACTTTCATTTCCATGACAAAACAGATAATAGCAAAATACAATATATTTACTTTTCTGCTTCAGCTCATGCTAATACATTATATGGCCAGAGGTTTAGGGACAACTATTCACAACTATTCAGCACACCTATATTACCTTAATAAACATGCTGTTCCAAAACCATGGGCATTGATATGTTGCTCGCCACCCCACCCCCTACTTTGGTTTCTGCAAACTTTTTTAGGTATTTTGTTATTTATTACCATTCAGTCGAGACAGACTTTTAAGGTTGGGTATTGTTGGATGAGAGGACATGACTCAATCAGCTTTCCAATTCATCAAAAAGGTTTTTAGCAAGTTTAAGGTCAAGTTAATTTCCTCCACAACAAACTATGGAGCTAGTTTTGTGAACTGAAAAACAATCAGTCTGGAACAAAATGCAAAAAAAATTATTTATATTTGTTTCACAGAGTAGGCAAAGGTTAGATTTTTTTGGTAAATAGGGCGAATTCCCCTCAGTTTTCTGTTCCTTTGACACCTAGGACATTGCTGTGAGCTGACTTTCCATATCTCCTCTCCTGAATACCTAATGGTATATTTTTTTGCATTTAGCTACCTTTTAGAGCTGACTTCTTTACGTTTGCTCACAATGAAGGCCCAGTACTAAATATATTTTACTTCAGTCTACGCAAAACAAAAATCTTTGACTGGAACAGAACTTTATAATGTTCACACAAAAAATACACTTGGAGCTGGGGCTGCCTTGTACTGAAAAAAGTAAATCATTTTAGAGGTCCAGAGGGATGTAAATAGCACTTTAACTTACCTTTTTTGTCTGCTAATTGAAGCAATTTTGCAGCCTCTTTTTTCTCTAAGTTGCTGCATGCAGCTGTTGCAGGCACCAATGTCAACAACTACAATACAGGATCAATGGGGAATGGGCTCAAGGCACTCCCAAAGCCCAGAAAATGGAGGAGGAATGCACTGAAATTTTCCTATTTGCCCTCTAGACAAACAGATTTGTTTTATTCCTGTAGTTTAGCTTTTAGGCTGTTTATATAAGTTTCTCTTAAAAAAATTATTCAAAGGTTAACTTTATAGCCTTGTTTAAGATGTACACATTTTAGGTTATTCATTTAAAGTTTATCTGAAAATGGTTTGCCTTGCATTTTACATGTTTGCTAGTCCATTATTTTCATGAGGGTGTTTTAAATACATATTTATGGATTCTCCCTCTAGTGGTTACTGTATTGTGTTTCAGACTGAGGAGTTCAAAATGTTTCTGAGTGACCTTAAAGTAAAACCAAACTTATCTCTCCTTACTCCATCTCCAGCGCTGACATCTTGACCCAGTCCTCCTTTGGATTTGGATTTTCGGATATTTTTACTGATCAGGCTGGAACGACCTGACTCCTGTGCATGCACATGGGAATTCATTCATGCCTGGCAGGATCGTACGATTATCGAACTATGAGCTGACCATGCAAAGCTCAGTGTGCATTCAACAAAAGATTGCAAACGGATAGGTAGGTATGTTTTTTTTGTAGAAGAAACACTGTATGTTCCTTTCACAATAAAGAACTGACTGCTCACAATTCTTTGTTGCTTACGTTTAGTTCCATTTTTAAGTGTAGGTAAACCCTCAAAATGTACACATGCCTTGTCCGGGAGCAACTCATTAGAAAAACATAAGTTGTCTGTTAGCAGTCCTGCCACTGACATGATCCATTGTGTGACATCAGCCTTCATTATCGTATAACTCACCTATGAGATGTATTGTTTTACATCAGCAACCTGACAAACTACCCCTATATATTACAGTGTCTTTCAACTAGGGTTAAATGGAATTTTGGGGATCCTTCAGAAATTTTCAGGGGTTTCTTGAGTAATGAGCAGTCTGTAGCTCTGAGTCACTTTAGGTGGCACCAATGATCATTTTAGCTATTTGTAAGGAAGACATTCTTCACACTGGCCACTAATAAGTGGCCTAAAAGTAAGAGGAATTCTTCCCAATGACCACCTTGCTAATATACTGTGAGCTGTAGATATAGTAAATATCCTACCATTTCAGTTTTTAGGTGAAGTTTGTGACATTGCCATACCACATCCCCAATTATATTCTACTCCTACAGTGCATAAGCACTGTATATAAAGCAAAAATACAGCAAACCTGCACAACTAACAACCAAATATGGCTGCCCCAACATATATATATATTTTTGAACTTTTGCCAAGAACATAATTTTAAATACATCAACACACAATAATAGGAATGTTTTACATTAGGCTGTTCACAATTACATAAGAAGCTGATCATGTATCTAAAAAACTAAAACAATTATAGATTCCCTATAAGCCTTTGACAGGACATTTTTCATAATCTCACTACTGTTTCTTCTTTTTTTTCCCCCTGGGGTCTTAAAAAGTCACAATGATATGTCTGTGCTATGTTTGGCAAGAGGCCCCTTTGTTGTATATGTCTGAGCAAGCTTGGATCAAATGCTGTAAAGTCGGTTTCATTTGGAACCTAACAAAAGCTGGAACTAAAACATAAATATTACACAGACTTATACTCGAGCCGCTGCCAAGAATTACCCGACAGCGTCTGCTGGATTCAGGAAGAGAAGTGTTATGTGACACTGCAGCAGCACCTGTGCATGACTAGATTGTGTTTTCTAGGTTAATATATTCGAAACAGGTATTTAATAAATTAAATTGTTACTTTTGGATCTATCTTTTTCATTAAAAGCTGTAACAGGATGAAAAAGCTGCCAAAAAACTAGAAAATGTGATTTTTATTGTTCAGTAACTACTAAACAGTTGCAATGGATACAAATTAAAGCTGAACACCAGGTCTTGGTCTTGGTAGGGTTCTTTCTGCATGAAAAATTCTTTACTGAACACTGTTGGCTTCCTAAAATTTGCAGCAAAGTAAAAAAAAACTTGCCTCATTTCATGGCTGGAAGACATCCGGTATCATTTAGCCTTTCTTTCCTGCCTTACTGTCTCTGACTGTCCTTAATTCTCTAGATTTCAATTCTTTTTATTCCTGGACTTTAACTAGGGCTGTCAGAGAAAGAAGTCAAGGGAGGCGCTGTGATGGTTTCAGGACTATGCTGGGCTCTCCCAGTCTTAGTGATGACACCGTTGGATCTATTTTAAAGGTAAGTAATGCAAAAAGAATAGTTTATTTAAAAAAATGTGATTAGTATGTTAATGAAGGGGAAAATAAGTTACTACCTGCATTAAACTTGTATGCTGTTTTTGCACAGCTTTCCTCCCAAAAACACACTGGTAGATAATTGACTTCCCTTGATATTGGTATAAATATAAGTAGATTAAATGTCAGATTTAAATAATCCCTGACTGGTTCCGAAACAAACATAGATACTAAGACCCTGCAAGAAAAAAGATGTTATGCTCACCTCTTTTCTGGCCTGTGTGTTCCATCTTTTAAGCAATCAAAGCATCCAGCCTCCATCAATGTGGGAGTCTGGATCACTGGAATGGGGTTATCCCCCTCCACACGCACTATGGTTCTATCCTCCTACTCCTATGACGCTACAGGTCCCACCAGTTGAGTGAAATCTTGAAGTTGGTATATAACTCAACACATCATTATTGGGTTGGCCGCTATCTTACATGCTTTCTAAATTAATAAAGAACAATTCCACTGCTTTTTATTGTTGTCATGTTACTTTCAAAAAAATGGCTGAAAACCATGGTTTTAATACCTAATTTTTATTATGAGTGACAGCCATGACTGATGTGAATTATCCCATGGCCATCATAGCTTATCCAACTTGCTTTCACTATCATACAAAAAAGCTAACTTTGCCCAAGACAGTAATTCCGCTGACTACTTTGAAGCATGAGCCTGACTCCTTAGTCTTAAATGAAACGAGAGCCTAATTCTGAGAGATGAATTAAATATAAATAAAAGATGAAAATATAGTCTTCATGACTGGCAATCGGAGAAGGTGGGTCTTGCCTTGTGACTCACTCAGACATTCATTTTATTCACAGAAAGTTGTGACAAGTATTCAGAACCCACTGAGAAATCCACAGCTGAATTTACTGATATTTTATGGTACATGAGATTATTTCTATTAACATTTTATGCTGTAATTAGAGAATGATTCGTGGATTCTAAATTTTTGATCGCTCTTGGACTTGCTGGGACACCATTAAAGTTGATTAACGTTAATTGCAGTGTAGGAAGATATTAACCAAAGTCACTATAACATCACATAATTGGACTTTAAGTCAAGCTGAAGAAAAATTCAATGCACCTTTACATCTACAGGAAAGTATCCTCCTGTGCTTAAAGCAAGGGGGAGGAGGGGCATAACATAACAGCCATATCTGCAGCTTGCTGATTAATATATCATCACTATTAGCTAGTTAATGCTGCTTCTCCTAGGGTGTCTGTTGGAATAGTAGGCTAAAGCTAGCTTCAGTCATGAAATGACATGTCTTGTTTTTATGCTGGCTCGCTGACTATCAACCATCACAGAAGTGTCTTTTGTCAACAGAATAGTTTAGAAAATTTTCCTGATCTCAACTTTTTCTGAGAGCTTTGACTTATATCTTCCAGCTTTATTTCTTCCCACTCTTCATTGACATTAAATTTATAGACCCACAAAGCCCAGGCATATCACAGTGGGGTAATATGTCCATAGGTGCAGTTGATGGCTGTTGGGGCAAATCAATTTCCAACCTGATAGTTCCAGCACCAACTTCATTCCACAAATCTAGTGGTGTGGGAACAGTGCAGCATCTCTTTGGATCTTTTAGGTACTGTAACTGACTACTGACATCAATGATCGTGTTTGCCTGATGTTAATGGGTCATACAATAGGAAACCCCTTCTTCACTTAGGATAGTGAATCCTTCTTCACTTACCAATGTAAGGAGGTTCCTCACCACTGATCACCAATGAAGGAAGGGGTTGCTCTCACTGGCTTTACTGAGCACAAACTGAGGGTGACATTTTTTTCCACTGACCACCAATGTTAGTGGTATTGTTTCCACTGACCAGCAATGTAAAGGGTATTATATGGCACAATTGTATTTCAGCACATCTTTACTGACCATGAATGTTCAATGCCTTTAGTATTGAATACTTCCAAATTAAAGTGGGTAGCCTGCTCTCCAGTGGGTATCCCGGGGAAGTATTCATTGTGCAGGTATGAAGTTAGGAGTCCTATTACAGACAATACCTACTAGAGCTGATATAAAGGTCACCAAATTAAAAGCCACTTGCCTACCATATCTGAAGTGAAATGAGACATAGCTAAAGCTGTGGAGGAAACTGAGGAATTAGAGGTGGAAACATCTAGCTTGGCACATACAGACTCTCAGCAGGCGATCAGGAATAATATTTACTCACAAAGTACACCTAAGGTTATTAAAGCGGACATCGTGTATAGCACTGTTGTATGTATTGTCGGCTGTAATTGGACATGATACTATGTATGCAGGGTCCACTCTCTATAAATTCAGGTAGACCACTACATAAAATGCACTAGCTTGCCAGAGTCCCCTGGGTGCCTTGACAGCTCTCCTTTCTATTATAAGCATTGCTAGGTCGTCCTTCTTTTTTCTGTCCCCACCTTAGCCTCTCCTGTGCAGTTCAGAGCACTCCAAAGAAAAAAATGCAAACAGGCAGGAAAATTTGTTTTATTGCAAAAGGGATATAGACTGTTCCTTCTGCAATAAATAACTTGGCTGCTAACAGTTTTTATATTGTAGGTTTAGTTCTGCTTTAAGGGACTTAGAGGTTTCAGCGACTGCTGTGGCATGGGATACACTCTCCAAGTGTTATTTCCTTTAATATGCTTATTGATTTATCTTTGTTTTACCAAAATGTGAGAATATGTATCTCGTAATTGTTATCTTTCTTTCTTTATTATTATTTGTTACATATCAGAACTAGCATTGAAAAAAACTATAACATTTAGAGAAGGGGGTGACTAAAAGTGATTTTTCTTGGGTGTCAAATAAGCTAGGTACATTACTGCTGCCACATTACAGTAATGTCTGAAAGCAGATTGATTGTGCATGCACAGCCACCGAAGTCTATACCCACCTTCAGCAACCTACTTTTTGTGTGGCCAGAATTTCCAGCATGTGAAAGATCCAGCAATAAATCACTGTATAGAATATATTCTGATAAAAAGATCTTTTAATGATATATGTGCCACTTAGGGGACATACTTTGCCTAAAACTTTATAGAGGATATTTGACCATTCAGACAAATACATCATATACCTTCCCACAGGGTTACATTTAGGATTTAGACTGCACATAATCCATGTTGCCACCAGCCACGTTATCTGGTCTGGAAGGCTAAATAGTCTATATTCTGGTCTCCATTTCCCTTATCAGCTAACAGAGAAAAAATAGAATAGATTTATAGTATTTTTAATTATTGAAAAATTGTAATAATCTATTACAGTTTTAAATTGTAGTGCTTTTTAGGACATCTTTCTATTTGCAAAGCTCACTTTTATATGGTTCATGTCTCAGTTACAGTAACTAAATTAGGATGGCAGACCACCCAACAATCCCATATTATTATATAAAGAACACTCCTGTTCAAGTTGCAAATATTATATAAGTATTATATTATATTATATAAGTATAATTATATAAGTATTTCTTAGATCCTAGAATTAAACCACTAAACAGTTTCTCAAGGATTCTTTTTGAAAAAAATATTAGGAGGAGCTGGGAAACATTAAGGTGCACATGACGCCGTAAAATACCCAGGTAGACAGAAACACAAGTCCCTACTCAAGGAGGTCCCAACTAAAAAAATATATTTTATTGGAGTAATCCAACTGAATGGTTTTCATCCCTACATACATTCTATACAGCGGCTTCTCCCCCTACAGAATCCTCGTGGCTGCCAGTAGCCCTATTTGGTTCCAGCCATGCTGTGCAGTTCTTAGAAAAGCAGGTTATCAAGCACAACCTAGAGAAAGTATGTGGACACTCCTACAATTATTGAATTAAGGTGTTTCTACTTCTAGCTATTTTAATGCTGCATTATACGAAGTCATTTTTGAAAGCTGTGCACTTCCAACCTTAGGGGAAGCCCCTTTCCTGCTCCAGCTTGACTGTGTGCCTTGTGTACAAAGCCAGTTCCATTATGTCATGGTTTGATAAGTTTGCTGTGGAGAAATCCAAGTGGCCTGCAAAGAGTTCATGCTGTAACTCTAATTAATTACTTTAAAATAATTGAAATAGCTATTGCAAGCAAGTTGTCTTGTCCAATATCTGACACCACAAATGCTCTTTTGGCTTCAGCAGCAAAGACATCTTCTGGAAAGCTTTCACACAAGTGTGGAGAATGCTATCGCTGTAACGGGAGTGGGAGAGTTCCATAATAATGACCATGGTTTTGGAATGGGAGTGCAGAAAGCCTAGAATGCTGTGATGGTCCGGAGTACGAAAAACACTTGCAAAAATAGTAAATGTGGCTGCAATTTGTAAACCTGACAGGCTTACTGACATTAAAATAGTGTCAACATTTTCTAGGTGGCATGGCTAAATTGTTTTACTTCATGCCTGGAGACTCTTGAAATTTTACCTTTCTAAGCCAAAGCTTATATGGCCTTACCATAAGTCTTTGCCTAATAGAAGCTAGTTATGCCATGTACATGGAGTTAGAAATCAGTGAGTCTAAAAGGACAGACAAGTACTGTGCAGTCATTGATACAAGTTTTATTCACATATCAAGCGCCTCCAGTCTAGCTGACATTTGTCTTGCTCTCCACTAGTTCCACACGACAGCATTACCTTTCACTCACATTTTCGCAGAGTGTGCTAATAAACATTCTGGAGAAAGGGTGGTTCATATGGTAATAGCATGGATTTATTTAGATCTGACCTGTGAGGTTAATATTTACCTCAGGCAAATATTTAAATTATATTTATGGTCTCTCCTTAGCTTGTCACAAACTGGTTCTGCTTAGTAAACTGACACTAGAAGGAAGAGGCGTGAACACAACCAGACTCCCGACAATCTCTCACAATGCATCTGCCTTTGATCTCTCCCCATCTTCTTTCATTTGTCTAAATGAGAACCTGAGTAATTGGATCCACAGGCTGGGTGAGAGCAAACATTGAACATTTAAAGAAGAATTCAAGATTTTAAATCATGGATGGAAAAAGTGCATAACTCAAAAACACAAATGACCCCAGTGATATATATATATATATATATATATATATATATATATATATATATATATATATATATCATATGATTCAAAATCCTCCAAGTGCTGTGCCTTTCTTTGGGGGCAGTAGGCAAAAGCTATAAACCTGCTCAGGGGCCAAAGTAAAACAGGGAGGAGAGAAGGCTAAAGTTACTGGTCTAAAATATGCACTTTTGTGGCTCTCTCTGCAACTACTATAAAAAAGCTTTGTAAAAAAAAACATTCCAAATGCCATCTAACAACAAGAAACAAAAAGCTGGAGTAGTTTCAATCCTGGCACCCACAACGAAAGCTAGAAATGCTGTTTTTTTTTTTTTTTTGCAATGCTCACTTTCTGCTGATGTGGATGCTGCCCATTGAAGAAGTGTCTTTCACAAGGTCCCAAAGAATCCTTACAGGGTCCTAAAGTTCTTCAATGATAACATAAATCTTTAAAATGGCTCTATGTTTTAGAGAAAGGCTTAATTTGGAAGTTCCAATTGAAGGCTGGCTGCAAAACAAATGGTGCCAGCACCCCTTTCCCCTCTGTATATAGCCATGTAAAAAAATAAGCATACCAACTGCTGAGATTCTTTTAGCATATTTAAACAAACATTAATTCTTTGTTAAATCAGTTCCACAGATAAGGGTGATAAAACTAACACCACTGACATACCTAATACAACCACTTTTAGAATAATGTTTCCTAGGTTAGATGATAATTAGAAAAAAAAGATTGCACTAATTAGAAATGCATGAGAGATGTGCCAGGAAAAGTTTTTATCGTCCTTAAAAAATTATTGGAACAAGACTACAGTTTGCCAAAGTATATATAGGCAAAGTTTGGACTTTCTGGAGTTGTTTGTCTGGAGTAACAGTAGACATATTTGGCACAAATGAAAGACAGAATTTCAGGAGAAGAATCTCATACAGATCATGGTGAAATGTAAGTGACCGAAAATGGAAATGTAAGTGACTACCTTACTTCTATTAGTCTGAGCAGCATGCAGTCATTGAATTGACTATAAAATATGCATTATATTGAAATGTGCTTCATAAAAATGTAGGGTAATGTTCCAAAACTGGCACATCCATCCAGGAATGGGTAAAAACATTTTAAATTAAGGAATATGGAGTGACCTAATCAAAGTTCTGATCTGAATCCTATTGAAAAGTTGTAGGTGGTTTTAAGCAGGTCATGTATGTAAGAAACCCCACAAACATATTGCAAAAGTAAAGACTTTGCACAGGAAGAGTAGGTAAATTTTTCATCAAGTCAGATACCATATTTAAAATGTTTATGAGAAATTTTTCCAAAATAGGGCAATTACAGTTCATGAGACCAAAGGTTCACTTACTTTTTACAGCAACCCATTGCATCTATTGATATTGTTACTGAAAAAAAATATTATTATTAAAGCATATGCCTATCAAAGCATATCACCTTTATCTGTTGGCACTGTCTGAGTGAAGACCTAACAATTGCCTGCATAAATCTGAGGCAGTCAATTTCCATGAGACATACATGATTTTTAAATGTACATATTACATTGCTTGGTATGTCTTGGAGGATGTTATATGCCTTGGTTTTGTGGAAGGCAGCATGAGTCTTCTCCTATCCCCATAACGAATGTTGATGGGCTCTTGATCTTTTCACAAACAAGGCAGAACTGCAGCTTATTAGTGGGGAACTCTTTACTTCAACTCACAACTGACTTCCTTATAGAGGACTACTGAACACATGTAGGCTTTCTTTAGCATTTAAAGCAAACCTAAACTCAACATTTTTACCTTACACAAAAGGTTAGACAACTGTTATATTTAAAGGGAAAATGGTATTTATTTATTTTTTGTGCAGCACCTACCCTTTCATTCTTAATTGCCTCAGAGCCTCCTGGGATTATTATTATTAATAAACAGGATTTATATAGCGCCAACATATAACACAGCGCTGTACATTAAAAAGGGTGTTGCAAATGACAGACTAATACAGATAGTGATACAGGAGGAGAGGACCCTGCCCCGAAGAGCTTACAATCCAGTAGGTAGGGATACCTACGTTACATATCCCGGGAGGCTCTGGGTGATCTGAGAGCATTATTTCTATTAAGGGAAAAAGATGCTAACATCACGCAAATGCAGTGAGATCAGCTCTCTTTTTTTCTCCATTTACAGCAGGCTACGTCACCCAATCTCGCAGCTGAGCAGTGCGAGATCGGGTGACGTGCCAAAAAGACAGAGGAAGAGGAAGTAAAAGAGCGAAGATTGCAGCGCCCGGCGCTTTCTTTAGCGCTGGGATGAAGTGAAATTCCAGAATGACGTGGGACCGGATAGCGGGAAGGACCAGTGCCATCTAGGGACCTGCAGGATTATAAATAAGTGTGATTTTTTTGTTTTCGGTTTAGTTTAGCTTCAAAGGCAGTTATTCATTAACAATAAACAGCAACGGTATACAAATGTCAAACTTTTTAAATTCTTTAATGGTAACGGGACATGCACATACCTACTATTAGTTTTGCTTTCAAGTAAATTTTGTATTTTAGGTTGGGGTTCTATAAAAGGTCATCCAAACTGATAGTTGTAAGTGACGTGGGATTCTCTGGAATTTTTTAGATCCATTCATTTGTTGCAATTGTTATCATGGATCTTGCACTTTCCAAAGGTTTTGTCAATCATTTTTTTTTTTAATAATGGAACTTAATATTAAAAAAAGTTAAATAAGGAAGCAAGAGTTGCAAAACTTTATGATAGTGAAACCAAGCCAAGTATCATATTTATATTTTTTAATATTAAATCCATGTAAGAATAGGTGTAGCACAGTTTTGTATGACCTCTCTCAAAGATCACATTATCCCCCGCCTTGTGACAATGTTTTTGTCAGTATTTACTTCCTGCAGAATAATTATATCATCTTAGTCTAGGAAAAGTCACTCAACCAAAGCTTGGGAAATATTTTTGATAAATAAAAAAAAGTTAAGTTAAAAGTTTAAAGTTAAAAAAAGGTTCAAAAGTTAACAATTTCTTTTTTTTTTAACCTTTTTTTTTTTAAAAAAAAAGAGAAGCACCTCTTCTTCTGTCTTTATTGCCATAAAGATAGAATGGGAACCCAGGGCCTCTTGGGATACCCATATCATGCATCCCAGGAGGCTTCTGGCTGCTTCCAGATCTCGGGCATGCGCAGAAGGGGCTTTTTCCTACATGGTAAAAAATAAAATTGAAGATTTTACGCAAGTGCAGAGAGATCGCCACTCTTTTTTTTAGTATGTCATCCAATCTCGCGCCTGCGCAGTATGAGTTCAGGTGAAATAGACAGAAGCCGGAAGAAAAGAAAGAAGATGGCAGTGCCCTGCGACTACCCCCCAACAGGACAAAGGCATATTATAGGACGGCGTGGGACCCAATCCAGGAAAGCTCCAGAGGGATCGAGGGATCTGTAGAAAATAGTGAGTTTTTCATTTTTTTTAGTTTAGTTTCGTTTTAATAATAAAACAAAAAAAGTTACAATACTGGTAATATTAGAAAACTTTGATCTCCCACCATAATTTATAAAAAAAAAGAACGACTCTCCATTGCAATATTCTGTGGGCAGACTTCATTATAGATTGTTACCTGCTTCTGCTCTAGGCCATTGTAGATATTTAGATATGCTTTTTCAAGTAATTAGTTTCCTTCTGTATGTTATATGAGAGAGTCTTCCTGGTACAATCACAGGATCGCTCTAAGGTGTCTAAAAAGGAGCGAATCTGACATTCACCAGAACAATCTCTCATGTTCAATTATTCAGGTCCATGTGTTTTCAATGGTGGTGCCTAGAAGCAACTCATACATTTTTTTAGCAATTTAACAAAATCATATATGTCAGGTACACTGGGTTTTACAGAAAACATCCTAACCTTGCGTGATATTGCTACATAAAGAACTAACGCAAGAATTTAATAGGTTCCTGCAAACCGGAAAGGCTGGAATTCAATGACCCTCAGTTAGTTACTAATCAAATCATGGGTATATACACATGCTAAGTGCAAGCTGACAAATTTATCTGTTGCTAGTTTTGGCATTACAGACAAAGGTTTCCCTTCGGAATAGCAAAACCAGCTAACTACATTTGGCTGAAATGACAGAAAAGATTCCCTTGCTCAAGAAAGCCAGCAATCACAGGAAGAAACTTTAACATTGTATAGTATGTTCATTAATAAATTATTATATAATAAATGTTAGCATTTTTCGGACAGTTATTGCTAATCCTTGTGATTATTAGATTAGGCCTGGTGAAATTTCAAAGAAAAATTATTAAATAACACGAGTGTAAGCAACGCTAACAGTCTTCTGATGTTACCAAAGGGAGTACCATGGACAGCTCCGCACTTCCATGGCAATCCTCAAGTACTTGTTGTAATTCCAATAAAAGGAGCCCGGGGCAATGAAAAGGCAAAGCAACCACTAGGCATGTATTCAAGGAAACACAAGGGAAACTCTCTTCTTTAGGTTCTGTGGAATCAGCAAACGTGGTCACGGTAATCTGACATTACGAAGACGAAAGGAAGATTTCAGCCCCAAAGAATGCCAAAGTGCACTGCAAAGGGTACTGTTATTACTAATGATATGATTCTATATTATCCTTTGCACTGTAAAAACGAGGAGTTAAAGAACAGAGAAAAGTTTTAAAATATGAATTAAAGAATAACTACACTGAATAGACTTGTTCAGCAAATCATAAAGAACCCAAAGATAATACAGGTCGTACAGCCCTGCACAATCTCAAAACCTTTCTGTAGAAGCAAATTGAAGGTTTTTAGCCAGATTTCTGGTCTTTCTTGATTTACTCTTGTATGTTTGACCAACTTCTGTAGTTTAGGGCCTACCTAAGTTATAGGAATATATAGTGCTAGATTGTACATGCAAAGCTTAAAGTAAACCTTTCAAAGCTAGAAACTTCAAAATGAACATGCAATGATAAAATACATAAGCATAAGCTGTCAAAATGTTCAGAGATATGAGAAGCAACAATTATTTGCAAATCTGAACATTAACTGTTAAAGATCTACCTCCTGTGTATTCCAATTGACCAGCGAATTTGCTCTTCACAATAAAAGACCAATAGAAAGGCCCAGGTTGTTAAAAGAAGCAGAAACAACCTCCAAAAACTTACATGAGGAAGGATTTTTTAACTTTACCTTCAGATCTACTGATTGTTCTGTCCACTTTTTTTATTTACTGTAACCACCACTTAAGTATTGTCAATGTCGTTACCAATTGGGTTTTTACGTTTGCCTAAAAGGTTTTAGAATGGAAGAAACCTGAATAATGTTTAAGGCAGAAAAGTTCATGAGAAGATTTTAAAAAGGTAAAAGTGGCTACAGTGGAAAAGGTTGCAAGCTAAGTTACAGCAATATGTAAGTAGCACTATTTCACCTATAAAATATGAAGAGTGGAATCAAAATGTATTTTCTGTAAAATATGACTAAGAAACTGTCACAATGACTGTCAACAAAAAAGGCTTTGAATTTTGTTGGGTGTTTAGGCCAATACAATTCTGCAGAGCTGTTTCGTCCGCTGGATTAGTCTGGAATGCAGATGTTTTCTGACCTTTCAGGAACCAGTGGCGAGATAGTAAGATTTATTAGGGGAGCACAAAATGCAGAAAGGTGTGTTTTAGATCTGTTTGGAAGAGTGGGTGTCCTTTGGTTTGGCTTTGTCAGGCAATGACCTGTAAGGAAGAGAAAAAGAGCGTTTAGCCATCTAGGGTCAACGTGGAATGTCTAATCAATGGTCCATATGCTGCAAAATAAAAGCCAGATAGAACAATGGGTGGGCACAAAAAGCACAGGTGAATGGTGTTCTAAACAAGAGTAGGTTGAGTTAGTTCTGTATGTTGAAGGCTTACATAAAACAAGACTGTTGTGCTTGTAAAATAAAAAAAAAAATTAAAAATCAGTCTTCGCTTTAGCTTTGTGTATTCTCCCTCCTCTCTCTCTCTCGCAGTACTTCCTCTTGCTCCCACTCTGCCTTGCTGTAGTTTCTTTCTTAGAATACTATATACACAATGATCGATGTCTGGAGCTCACACTCTCCTGCGCTTTTTCGTCAAATCCTTTCCCCGTTCTCAGTGGTTTCGCTTGGCGAGCACGATGCACATACTTTGCTCAATTTCTTTCCTTTTTTTTTTTTTCCTCCACATACCCCCCTTTGGAATTGTGCTGATGAGGCGTTAGAAGTAAATAAGCATATGCAGTTATGCAAATTGCAGAATAGCGTGAGATAATGAAAACAAAGCTGTGCTGGCTTTCTGCCAAGCAGTGGCACTCAGGGAGCCTTAGGCAGATCTATGCCTTCTGATTCCTCCGTAGAAGCAGCTGAAGAGAGAGCCATGAAGGGCGCCAGTGACATTCCGGTGCCCACCGCTCGCCAGACGCAGGGATGTACTATCTGAATGTCGCTTCCCTAGGAAAAACGGCATTCCCAGGAGTCTACTGCCCTGACATGTACGCCTCCCCTTCTTTGCTCAGCTCCTTCATGATTCCCTCCTTGGAATTTACAAACATTTCCCTCAGATCAATAGCTGTATTGATTATTCATTGTGAGCGAGTTCTATGTCTCTGGCCATACAGCTTTGGCACACTGAGAGCTGCTGCAGAGCAGGAAGTGGGGGGGGACCGAGCTGCTGTTCAGGGTGAAGCCAAGACAGCAAAAAAGGAGAGAGAGCAAAAGCAGGAATGAGAAAGAGGAACAGCAAAAATGGAGAAGAGAGGGAGCGATGTCACAGGCTGCAAACTTCTTCCAATGCACGTGGGGAGTTTTGGGTACCTTCCACCAGCCACTGCCACCTCTATGTGCCTGGCTAAAGGCTCTGTGCTCCAATGTGACACTAAGAGAGGATTTCTTGGCATCTTGCGAGGGAAAACATGGAAGGACACTACGACAGGAGAAACGCGCTGCTGCCGTGGAGCCTGTGGCAGGCGCCTTGCCAAGAGAAGTTGGCACTAGCGATGCCTGGAAGCTGAGTATCGGTAGCCTTTGCAGGCAGAAGGGATGATGCTTCTGGTTCTGTGCATAAAGGAGGCTGTAATTTTCTAGCGGATAAAAAGTAATTGAAGAGCGCATCGGCAGCTTTGAACGCGTGGAATTAGCTAATTGTCGGGTTAATTAATGGGATCACCCGTACAGACTGATGTGCAAACGATGGGATATGCATTGGACATTTGCCAAAGTCAATAAAATAAAGAGAAGACATCTGTGGGTGACAGCGCAGAGCAATGGGGATATAAGGAGTGGAATATTCCAGAGAAATGGTGACACTTGAGACTGATCTGGCAGAAAGAGTCCAGAGAAAAATATTTTTTAAGAAAGGACCTGAAGTGATTCACTGTTGTTTGGTTGCTTATTGTCTTATTTATAAGTAAAGGTATCTTTGATGCCGAGGACAGAATTGTCATTTGAAGGCCAAATGAAAGAGGAAACAAGCAAGAGTCACCAAGCTGCCTAAAGCTCCTCACCTGCTGGCTACAAGGCTGAATGCAGATGGGGCTTTGCTGAGCCATGTGCAGTGGCTCTCTAAAAATGCACGATGTGAGCTGTGAGTCTGTATACATGTATTGTGTGTTTGAGCTTCTCAGCAGGAGTGCTCTTGCATCTGATGTCTGGAAAGTGAATAGGTCAAGTGCTTTGTATGTCTCTTCAGAAATATCACATATGTGTTGTGTGACACTCTCTCCTCTGTCACTGGAGCTGTGTGTGGTCTGTGCACCACGGTGCGTGCGTCTTTATGGGAGGTGCACTATAGATCTAAACTTGCATACATTATATGGAGCCATAATCCTTGGTATGAATGTTTCTGCAATGCATTAAATAATGCATAGTTTAGTAGTTATGGAATATGGTGCATGTTTCTAGTCTAATAGAAGTCTGTGCACTTATTAAACACGGAGCTAATTTATGGAGACAGAAACAGTTGTCCAGAGCAACCCTATGAAACCCTTGTCTAATTTTCTCACTCCAGGATAAGGCATATAAGGCTATACTTTTTTAGTTGATGTGGCCAATTTCCTATGTTCCCTTTATACTTTTTTACTTAAACACCACGGGCCTTGATATCCTAGTATGCATATTGTGTTTCTGTAGCAGTATTGCTGAAACAAAGGTAAAAGTGTGTTTTCCTTCCAAAAATGTGATGTTTAAAAGTTGAAATCTGGTTCCCAGGGGGAAGAACTTACATTCTAATAAAAGAAGTGTGACTTGGGTAATTAAAGTAACTAAAGATGATTGGTTGTCAGCTGCAGCCTTTAGGATGCCAGATGTTATTACCCAGGTGCAGGATAGGAATTTAAAGCTAGCAGCTGATTGGTCAGTGTCAGCAGTCCCAAACAGCACACATGTATGCAACATTCTGATTTATTAGTATTATATGAGGATCCATGTCCCAATGTTTCTGACAATAAATGTTTACTACTTGAATTATTATTTTTAAAAAGAATTGATGATGCTTATTTACTCCAGTGCTGATTTACTCCAGTAACATGATGTAATGTTGTTGCTATGATCAGTGTGACCATTCTTTCTTTTATCTAGCACAACTCAGCCTAAGTAACCTTGGTTCTTTTTTAAGTAGTTACAATTCATATTGCAGCGATGGGTGTCTGTTAATAAATGAATGAAACCATGTGTTTGGTACAGGTAGTACATTTGGCCTATCTTTATATATACATTGGTTAAACTTTGACAGGTGGTTTTTTATTCGCTTACAATGTTTTTGGTAATACATTGAATTGAGAAAGTACCTCTGAAGAACTACATACGTTTGTACACAGATATGCTTTAGGATGTATATCCTACATCGAGGAGTGACTGTCTGATAACCTGTGTATTTCAACAAGTACACATCTTTAGTAGTATGTGTGTTGTAAATAGAACATCTGTACACATGTTCACTAGTGGGTCAACAAGTGTGTCTCTATGGCTAGTGGGGGTCAAATATGAGCTTGTGGTAAGTAACCACCAATACCAATGATCTATTTACTTGAGCTCCTGCTGGCCTCCAGTACAACAAGCACCATACTAACCACCATTGTAATGATTACTACACTAACCACCAATATAATGGGCACTACGCTGACCTTCAATGAGATTGGCATTGCCCTAACCACTAAGGTAGTTTACTAAGCTAAGCACCAATGCTTCGATGTTAGGGAGAACTCCACTGGCTGCAAATGTAAAATTACATTACACCAATCACCAATATTAGGAGGTACTTCTCCAAAAACCTCAAATATAAAAGGGCACTTCCCACTTATACCCAATATAGGGGGACGCTACACCGACCATTACACTGACCATCAAAAGACCATAATTTCTGTTGTTTTTGTTGGACCATCACATTTTAACTGTTTGTGTTACTTTCCTTATAATTTAGTTAATTTATTTATATTATTATTAGAGTTTTCGTCATGCTGAGTAGGAGAGTGTTTAAAAATGATCTGATAAATGTGTTCAATACGCTAGGTATATTACTGTAACAACTTCTCTTGATCAACATCTATACCTGGGTGAAATACTGGAATGTAACCAATGAGCTAGTTTTTACAATTACCCTTTGTATTGTGAATTATTCAGTCTGTTTTGGTACATACCATTTTCTGAATGTGCAACATAAAATTGTTATTGTTTTACAAGACGCCCATAAACTCCTTTATATTTGGTAATAAATTGTGGCATAGGCCTTTTTCTGCTCAGACGTTCATGTGTTTAATTACCGGTATGTGTGTTTAAAGGATGGGTTGACTGCGCCATGTATATTTCTGGTGTAATATTTGTTTGAACATACCTTAGTTATGCATATGTTTCCCAGAATGAATCATAAATCTACAGCCCATGTTTAGTTCGTAGGTTTCTTTCTTAAAGTATTTAAAGTAGACCTCTCCGTAAGCAAAAAAGGATCCATCCAATATCGTCACTTAGTACTTTTTAAAGGTAATTAGTCATCAGAAAAGATACGTTTGCCTAATGTTGTCAATAATCTGCCATAAAGCCTTACATTAATATCAAATGTTTTATCATTGGTATCAACAACAATCCTTCTCAAGTGGCAAACAACTCTTTATACCAGTCCCACTTTCTCATTCAATGCCTACAACGAGAAGAAGTTCCTGATCAAGTTCCTGATCTCAACCATCCCCAAAGTGGAACTTTAGAAGGTGTAGCCAGGCTATTAACATTTAAGTATTTACATAACTAAACTAAAAAAACAAAAACAAAAAAGCTATGTCCCCTTTAAAATGAATTAAATTTACCCGCCTGTTCACAATCTTCTGTTGAATCTACACTAAACTGCACATGTAGCTCACTGAGAAAATGAAAATGAAAGCTGTTTGCTGTAAATCTTAAGAATACATTACTTAACAGTGCCTGCAGCTGGAGAGCTGAGTAAGGGCTTGTCTTACGGCAATATTTATGTATTATATATGTAAATATATGTCTGTAAATATTTGAATGTCCACAGCTGGGCCACAGTTTAATCTTAAAAGTTCAGATGATGAAAGACCACTTGACTGTACCTAGTAAGCTGATTCTAGGTGCATAACCTGGTAGTAATGGACTATTTCATCCATTTTCTAACACTCACAGCCCAAAAATAACACCTTGTGTGAAGGCCAGGAACCATATGAGTTGGTTTGAGAAAAAAACTGTTCTAAATTGTACACAATGGTTATTGAAACATAGTATCTATGCCCATATAGGCACAAATTATTATAATGTTCTTTGCCAGATACACACTGAAAGGATATCATCACTTATTTCTTTTTGTATTAATTATGTACTGCCAATGCCTAAATCTCAACTTCAGCCATAATGTTTTATCTTGTTCTATAAAAACCAAAAAAAGATTATGGTTTCTATCAAGATTTTTATTACTGATATTTCCTATCAGTTCAGGAAGACATGGGAAATCTCTCCAACAAAGACAAAGCCGAAAAACAAAACACATTTTCATACAGTGGAAAAGAGTTTTAATTTTTGGTATGGTTTTCATTGTAATTCTTCCTGTCCTAGTGATGATCACTCCGTAACATCATTCCGGGTGGCATAGGTGTGCAGACAGGTGTAAAACATGACTACTCTATCCAAAAACACTAAGCAAAAAATAATGAAACAATAAAAGAAAATGGAAAATATACTTTATATTCTGGCTTCCTGTAAGCACCTCTGATATCAATGGGCATAAATAGATCTTGGTAAATCACACTTGGAAATTTTCAGCAACAATATACAAGAATGTATTCTAGCCTAATTTGGGATTACTAGCTTTCACAGTGCCCAGTGACATCACCCTGACCTAGGACAGGCTCTCGGGTATGTTTTAAAATTTTTTGTTTTTATTTAGAATTTTATATTTAGGGTTAAGGAACTGCAAGCCCAGAAGATCTGACTCATGCAAGGTCTACTTTATATTAAAAAAAAGTTTGAATCCACTGTGTATCTTTTATACTTACTTACATACTTTTTTATGCCTCTTCCTGCCCCAAACTCGGGTTAATGAAATTCTGGTGTAAGAATTGGTGCCTTTTGGGTTTTGTAGGTTTTGATAAAAAGCTCTTCCAATGTCAGCAGTGCTCATTAGAGCACACTGAAATTTCTCCATCAGGTTGGCAAATACATATTTCTTTCCAGTGAACCCTTCCTTTTCTTTTAAACTTCTTAAATTAAAAGCCCTGCCTATTATCACACATAACAAGATGCTTGCTAACTTTGTTAGCCAAAAAAGGTTTTTCTGTACCTCTCCAATTTTTTCACTTTGTTACTGAGGCCTAATTTTCCTATACATGTAAAATAAAGCTTTATAAAGTAAAACAAAAACATTATAGACAATGTCATATTGCAAACATGCACAAATAATGAAATTGCCAAAAATGGGATATACTTTTCCTGTATGTCATTTATTGTAGTTGCACCTACTTCTGTGTGACCATCCATCTGCTAAAAAGTCATGTTAAGCAGCCTTTTATGATCAGAAAGATTTTTTATATTAAGTTGACGCAGGCAAACAAATGTATAGGTGTAAAACTTACAGGCATTTACTACCTATCATAGAGATCACAGTACTCCCCTTATAATGCATTTATTTGCTTATCAGTGCACAAGGATGGAGCTGTCGTTGCTCAGGAATCCAGCAACAGAACCTCCTGATCTTGGATGTCCCCTCAGAGATGGCCTTATTATCTACGTTCGGCTAAGTCACTTAAGCTAGGTACACACTTGCAATAATTATCCTTAGAAAACGAACGACTAATGAATATGCACAATTATTTTGAACGATCGTATTGTGCACAATTCTGTACATGCTGTAACGATATGATCGTTCAAATCTAATCCACCAATAGTGTAAACACGCTAGATACGATCCTTTGAACGATGCAGGAAGTGACATGTAAAGGAGAAAGTGTACTGCAGAACCATCCACGATCACTGAACGACAGTACACACAATAGATAGTGAACTATCGTCGCTCAATCAGATCCCCGAGGACGGTCGTTCGTTTCCAGCAACAATCCTCGTTCGTTGGCATCGTTGTGCACTTTTTTTAATGATTATCGGACGATTGGTCGTTAGTCGTTTGTTTCCAAGGATAATTATTGCAAGTGTGTACGCAGCTTTAGATATAAGGCTTACTCTGATATGTTGTATGACTCTGATAATGTGGTTTTCTCAGTGATTCTGTATGTGTCTGTCTGGTGTCATAAAAGTCATCTATATACAGTATAAAACAGTTGTAGGTAAATGATGGAATGTGGTTGTCTCAGTTGATGCCATTGATTGGTAGTGTCCAATCCAGTGTAAATCCAGACATTAGCCATTCTCTGATGAGCTATATGGCTGGTGTGTTGTTGTCTCCATACTTTTGGTTGTTTTTATCTGATGATGTGTACGTCTTCTAAATACACCCTCTCTATTACGTGCCATATGGATATCTGGTAATGTCATTGTCCCTGTAGCCTTTATTGTGTCTTTCTAAAGATGTGGAAGTCCTGTAAATATAAACTGGTCTATAATGTGCTATATGACTTTTTGGTTATGTTTTTTTCACTATAGTCTTGAATGTGTCTGTGTGCTGTTGTACAAGTCCTCTAGATAAAAGCCTGTTTTCATGATGTGCTGTGTGACTCTGTGGAGCTTTGGATGTCTCTGTGGTCTTAGTTGTGTCTCTCCTGTGATATGCAAGTCCCCTAGATTAAGGACATATCTCTTATGTGCTATATGACTCTTCGGATGTGTAAGTCTCAAATTTATAACCCATTCTCCCTGGCATGATGTATGATTCTCTGGTGATATAGTTGTTTTTGTACTCATGGCTGTATCTGTTTGATGATGCTTATGTTCCCTAGATACAAGTCAATCTCTAATGTGCTGTATAACTTTCTTATATGATTGTCTCTGCATTCTTGGATGTGTCTCTTTGGTTTTGTATAAGTTGTCTATATATAAACTATCTCTCTGATGTGTTGTATAACTCTGATGTTATGTGGTTGTCTCTGTGGACTTGGTTATATCTCTCTAGTGATGTGCAAATCCCTTTAGATATACACAATTTTCTCATAAGTTGCATGACTTTGTAGTCATGTGGTTTTCTCCATGGTCTTGGTTGTGTATCTCTGGTGATATGCAAGTCCCTTGGATATAAGCCATTCTCTGATGTACTCTACAACTCTGTGGTCATTTGGTTCTCTCCATGGGCATGGTTGTTTCTCTCCGATAATGTGTAAGTCCCCTGGATAAAAGCCATTTTCGGATGTACTCTATGACTCTGTGGTCATGTGGTTGTCTCCATGGTCTTGCTTGTGTCTCTCTGGTAATGTAGTTGTCTCAGCTGTTTCTCTCTAGTGACGTGTAATAAATTTGAGTTGTACATGCCTCCTCTCTAGTGTCTTCACTCAAGCTTCTCCATTGTTATCCACGCATCCATGGTATTGCTCATGTCTCACATAGTTTTTAAATGCCTAAAGAACAGTCAGCTGCCAAACTCTGCTGGTGGTTGTTTATAAAATGCATATAGGTTTACATTCATCGCTTTTGTTTTCATTTGTTCAGTACTACAGACCAGGATATTGCTTAGTATTATGTTTTAGTTTCTGCTATGTTTCAGTCTGTGCTCTATGTGCATCAGGACTCCCCGGTTGTGTATAGATATCTAGAATTAGGCTAACATGGTATCACAGCCGCTATGTAACATACAACTCTTCCCCCCAAGCAAAGAGAATAATTTACTGTGATCAATATATGCTAAGAACATGAAAACATATTTTACCTAAAAATGTTATAAGAATTTACCACCAGGGAACAAATTCTGATTAAATAACCAAGTTCAGCCTAGTTGTTGACTAAACAGCTGACAAACGCTTCAGCCAGCCAAGGCAAAGGTAATTATTCATCACATTGAACATTTGAACAATGTTTTCTGGAGCAGACATATAACTATTTCCAAATTGATTTAAGTTGATGGGAAGTTACATAACTCTCTAAACAAATACAAATTTTTCATGCACACAACTGCAGACAAACATAAGCACTTGTGTAAAAGTAACCGTGTCGGGTACAATCTTGAGTACAGAAAAACAAAAAAATCTACAGGGTCCTATTGTTTTATAGAAATATGTACACCTAGCAAGTGTTAGCATGTGAAATCAGGCAGATACACACAGCAAATGTTGATGTGTAATAAAGTACTTTATATTGCGCATTGATGTGCAATGTATAGTGTACTGCAACATGTGGTAAAGCATTTGTCAATATGTGCTGATTTGAATTTTTATGCATTTTGATTGACTTTAGGCAAAAAGAAAACCTTTTTCTCCAGTTTTTTTTAAAGGAATGAAACTAAATTTAATGTATTCTTTTAATTAATTTTGGATACAGTGGGGAAAGGTTAGATCCTTTGTAATTATTTATCACTGTCTGTATGTCTATTGGGGGGATTTATTCCTCTTTTCGCCCTGCGAGGGTATTACCCTTACTTTGAGATTTCCCTTAACATCTTTTTGTGTCCCTGGGACAAGAAGCAAAGTAAAGATTCTACTTAAAGCATTAAAAAAGTTTTGGCTGTACATACACATTAACTGCAGTAGAAAAAAGTCAAGTAACCAGCCCAACTCTGCTTCCTGGTAGGGCTGTGTATATCTCAGATTTAGATGGATAAAAATGCAAACCAGTGAGTGAGACGCAGACAAAGTCAATAATGCTAAAAAATGGGGTAAATATAAATCTTTCTACAGTAAGCATGCCCTGTTGTAATAAACTGAGATTGAATATAAAGATATTCATGCAAGCCCAATTATGACTGGTTCTCTTTAGGCAACCAAAGTGATTGCCATATACTCTATACCCTGAACACGTTCTCTGATTACAGCCTGGAAACAGCACATCCCTAGCACTCACAATGCTCATTTTCAGTAAATAACCTGCATTTTCCTCATGGATTATTTAGAGTTTCTGATGAAAGTGCAGAAATGTCACTGCAGAGCATCCGCAGCCAATCAGGCATCGTTGACATGACCTCTGCCCTTTCCTTTTCATGTTGACTGCTATTATCTTCAAGGGAGAGAAGCCCCACTGGCCCAGCACTCTGTGCTTGCATTTTATGATCTGGGATACACTTCATAATAACTGAGGCTGCATAAAACACAGCCATTAATGTCACCGAGTCCCCTCAGAATTCCGTCAACCAGTTTCCTTCAAGAGAAGACAAGGTAAAACACAGCCTGTGCACATAGGCTTATATCACACACAAAGCAACACCAGGGCACAGGTCCCTTCCCTGATTAACTTTCCATCATGTGATACGAAGAGAAAGATCTTCTCTCGCCTACCTATGGAGTACAATAAGAAATGAGCTGCAGTGTTGTGAAAAGCAGACAGAAAGCTTAAAAATTAACACAAGGAAGAAAAATAACATATAATCCTATTTCCATAGGTTAGCTGTAGACAGTACTGACGGGTAAAGAGATAAATTAAATGATAAATTAAGCAAATATGAGTTTTATATCTAGTCTGTCAAATGTAGGGCTTAGTGGTACCAAAAAACACTTAATTGCCCCTTCCCCTACATACTCAACTTTCCTTCAGTCTCTCAAAGCTCAGTTCAGCTGCTGGAAGCAAAGTGAAGTACCTGACATTTTGCGGGAATGGGTGAGCAAGTAACTCAGCTACCGGTTCACGTAAAAAGACATTTCTCCCTGTGATTGGCCTATTGTTGTCACATGGAGGTGAAAATGGGATCTACAGCCCTGTGTAACTTCTGACAATTTAGCTTTTTTTCTTTTGAGGTCTTTTGAGACCAGTGTCCGTTTCAGTTCTCTGTATGGGTGACATTCTTCCTAATTGCCAGAAATGTAAGAGGCGTTTTTCCTACCACCACACTAATGTTCTTTGAGCTGCATATATGGTAACTTCAGCAGGGGTTCCATAAGACCTGAAAGTTATTTTAAGGGTTCCCTCGTGTTAAAAATAGTTAAACACATCTGAGACAACTCCACAGCCACTCGTACAGCTCATACAACCACACCATGCTACCAGTTTGTCACATTTGCAAACACTGAATGAAGCGAATACAATGTTTATACAGATTAGTTACTTACCCAGAACCTGATGAACAATAGGTTTCTCTTTCATCAATTCACAGTTGGCGCTTCCAGGTTGGAAGAAACATGTGCAGATACTGGCTGTCGTAGGTGGACTACATTTCAGTTGCTCTGAAAAACAATGTGCAAGCTATTTGATTATAAAACCTTGAAAGAAAACGAGAAACTAAATATTAAGTAAAGACCTTAAAAAGTTTAGTAAAAACACTTTAGGGCATTTACAAACTATAATTACACTAAATGGCCAAAAACATGGGTAAACCTGACTGGTATACCTTTATGAAATTGTTGGACATTCCATTGCAAAACCATGAGACTCAATATGGAGTAGCCCCTCCACCCTGTGACTATATCAGCTTCCACTTTTCTGGGAAAGCTTTGTGCCCAATGTGTGCTCAAGCAAAATAACATTTGTTATTTGAGGTCAGGTAGGATCAAGGTCAGGGCTATGTGCAGATCCTCCCCTAAAAGGTATTAAGCTACGTACACACTTCCAATTATTATCGTTGGTAAACGAACGACGAACGATCCTGCACGATATCTGCGAACGATCGTATAGCACCGATCCTGTACATACAGATAACGACACGATCGTTCGTAGATATTGTACACGCATGCTCAGACCATGGACGATCAATGAACGATCGTACACACGAACAATGGTCAACGATCGTCGTCCAATCCGATCCGCCGGTCCGGTCGTTCATTTCCAACGACTTTCCTCGATCGTCGGCGTCGTTGGTTACTTTTTTTACGAACGATTTTTGCCCAATCGATCGTTCGTCGTTCGTTCGTCGTTCATTTTGAACGATAAAAATTGGAAGTGTGTACGCAGCTTTAAACCAATCTATATGAAGTTTTGTACAGGGTGCACAATCATGCTGGATCAAAAATGAGCATTCTTCAAACAACTGTCTGTCACCAGGTTGAGAGCACACAATGGTCTAAACCATTGTTTCTCAACTGAGGTTCCTCCAGTGGTTGCTAGGGTTTCCTTGAAACATGAGCAATTTCAGTTTAACTGACACCCGAAAAGGGTGACATTCTTCCCAATGGCCTGCAATGTAAGAGGCATTCTTCTCACTGACCACCACACCAATGTACTGTGAGCTATGGATATAAAAATTACAGTAGGGGTTCCCCAAGACCTGGAAGTTATTTTAAGGGTTCCCTCATGTTAAAAAGGTCAAGAATCACTGGTATAAAATGTCTTTGCTGTAGTATTATCTTACTGCAAACAACCAAACTAATTTATTTAGAGAGGTGTTGACCTTCGATCATAGTTTCAGTTACATAGTGGTTATAATGGTCTGGTATTACATATAATCTATATTTATTTAGAAGCCATACACAGAAATCCTAGAAATGAAATTGTGAAGTAGGTCACCAACACGTTCTACAAAAGAACCCAGTTTAAAGATAAAGGAGGCAAAAGTGTAAAAACCTCATTAGGGTTCTGCAATACAAATTGATGCCAGATTATCAAAATACAGATATCACTATAATAAGATATTTTCTGTTTTGAGTAATAAGAATATAATAATTGTTTCATGGATTGGGCAGGACAGGCGCTCGCAGTTCAGGATTATATTCCCTGGATACAAACACCTAATCCCTTCTTATAGCAACACTGCAAAATATGAGCATTTTCATACTCCAGCATCCGTCTCATTGCAGACAGATGGAGGAGCATCTGCTATTTGCTGCTTAGTGACACAGAGATTGTTAGTGTGCCTTTAATCTTTGCTCTGCAGGTATTCATACACAATGACATCCTCCCCAGCCCTGAACAGATGTGCACAATGTAAAATATACACTAGAGAAAAAAGTAAACAATCAGTAAACAACATAACAAAAAAATAGAAACCTCTGTAGCGGGTTCATTGCAATGGCACATCCACATAAGAGAACAATTCAAGCTATTTGTTATAGTCATAATTTAAAGCAAACCTTTGGTTTACAAATGCAGGACAAGGCAACAAGCTAGCTTTTAAAATTGCCCCTTTTCTCCAGAAGAGCATAATCACCTTTTCTTCATTCCCTCGCCATCTGTTAAAGATTTTAAAACCTGCCAAGTATGTTTTAGTAGGACATACCTGGCACCATCACTTTTTGCTCCTTCTGGCAGCAAAAAGTGATGGTGAGGAAGTAAAGAAACATAAAGTATGTGCTAATGTGAAGGGGCTTAAAGTGAACTTGTTGCTTTGCCCTTCATGGTATATAGGCATACGTATTTTTGCTTTGTGGTGCGTTGAACTGCGGGCAGAGTTCAAGTGCAACAAAAGCCCCACTTTGAACTTTGGCTGGTGGGTATTGCAGTGTCAGGCAGTAACCCTTCTGCAACAACTGTTCTTACCTTCCTGATGGCCGCCAATCTTTAAGTTTTGCTGAGTTGCGAATGCCCCTTCGGCATTCAAAAAATGGCAATCCCAGTAAAACCTAGTTTTCCTTGTGAATGCCAGGACTGAATGAAATCCCACATGCCTGCATGGGAGTTATGTCACCCTGGTCCAGTCAATCAAAATGGTTAATGATTGTCTTCAATAGGAAGATGGTGACACCTTGCAACAGAACAGGTAAAGATGAGTATTGTGGGTTTAGTTTTGCTTTCATTACTGCAGTAATGCCCATTATAATGTGTGTTATTAAATGAATGAGCTCTTAGGATCTATTAACACCTCTGCGTTTTAATACTCATCAACACATATACACGGATTAGACATTGTTAGACATGGAGAAAGTTCACGTTTGTGGAATGCCCTGACGTGTTTTCTCCATCTTTTGTTGTATAATTGCACATTATATGACCCACTGATGACAATGGCAGTGTGTTAAAATGAATGATTGTTAATAATCTAAGTGAAGACACAAAAAATTGCACATGAAATTGTATGAATTTAACCTAAAGCTTAAATATCAAACAAAAAGAAGGCGAATATAATTCTTTATGAAGGAGCTTACACAGCTGTTAAAATGTAATACTGAATATTCAGACTTTTTAATAAACCTTATTGTCACCAGCTTTCTCTGTTTGTGAAGCTTTTGACCCAACGATGTACATAATAACAACATAAATACAAAAAAACAAACGTACAGCAAATCTTATCTGCTGGATATAGATAAAATTAAATATAAAAATACCTTTTAAATTAAAAATTGCAAAATTGCTTTCTGTTTGATAATAAATATTTAAAGGATGTTATGTGTTCTAATGCATATTCATGTCTACGGTATATTTTAATTTGGTTTTCTGCATAACTGTCTATTTTTTAATAAAGTAAAATTATATATATTTATAGGCTGAAGTGTTCCATAATTACTTTTAGGAAGATTATTTGCTTTAGTGATGTGAAAAAGTTATATAAAATCTAGTAAGACATTCTGATAATGCTGAACTCCAGGCAGGTATAAAATCACCAATTAATGCAGTTATGGCTTCATAAAAAGAGTATTGTTTTTATTGCAAACTCTTTTAATACCCTTCACAGCAACACTCTGGGAAAAGAAGAATCAGTACTAGAAGCCAATCAGATTCTGCTGCATGCATATGTGCTGTCAAGAAATATACCGAATGGTGCAGAGACAGAATTAGTATAGTGATGCTCTTATCAGTGTGCTGCTACTTCTGTGCTTTTGTAATTGCAGGCTGGGACAGGGCCATGACCAGAGCTGAATTCCTAACTGCAGAACAGGTCATTAAAATGGTTGCAAGGCTGTGGTTTCTTTAATGGCTCTTTAAATGTCCAAACTGGCTGGCCAAAATTAAAATAAATAAACCTTTGGAAGGTAAAAAATCATCCATATGTAAATCAATTTACTGTTTTTTAATTGCTCCTGGAATACTTAGGATTCTCCTATAATTCAGCTTTACAGCCCACCACCTAACTAATCAGCTTTTAAATCTTGAAATTATTTACTTGAATCTGTAGTCACATGACCCCAAGAAAAATGGTGATTTTATGTAGCATTCATCTGTTCCCTGTCATGTAGTTGACCATTTAACACATAGGACTTTCTGCGGAACAACATGGCAGCCAACAGGATGTGCTAGAATTGCCAAAAAAAGATGCAGGCAGGGCAAGAAGGTTCTTTATACACCACCTGCTCTCTCTGAGAAAGTATTTGTGGTTTTTAGTTTTTTTGGGTCTTTTTGTTTTTTTTTAAGCAGTAATTAGTAACAAAAATTAGAATTGAGGGGATGCAAGGTAATTTTTCAGGGACCAGAACCTGTCTTGTACTTTTTTTTTTCTTATGTAATATATACAAAAACAAGATCCAGCCGCCTCCAATTGTGAAGATATTTTTACACAATACACACATACATATGCAGACGCCTTTTGCCAGCACCTAAATAATAACCAGATAGTCATGAAATATGGCCCTGTGGCTTGTCCAATGCTTCACAATCCAAACAAATTCTAATCAGAATTTCCCCAATATTGTTAGCAGGCTCTCAAGTAGACTTCCTATTCTTTGGAAAAAGAAAGGTGCTCCATTATTAAACATAGAAGGCCTAGCTATACAAAGATGCAAAGCAAGTCTGAGCCCTTCAAGAGAACTTCATACCCCGGAATCTATTCTTTCCTTTAGTCCTAATCCCCTCACTTGGCTCTGACTGGTAACCTTACGGAAACATCTCTTCAGAGCAGCCCATTGAGCTGTGCTCTCCAATTGCCTCCAAGCCCAGTGGATATTCCTTCAGATGTCTAACAAGTGACTAACGCAACGAAGGTTTAGAAAGACACAGAAATCAATACTGCAACTTCCAATGGTCACAGTGAGGGATTAGCCATCCTTGTGAAAGGCACAGGAAACTGAACAAGAGAATCATGACTCAGAATACCCTTAGAGATTTCTTGAAGTCACAGACAAGTGTGCAAGCTCTGTCTAACATTACTGTGCAAAAAAGATTGAATTTAGACTGATTAAATATATAGCTTTTTGGAAAATATTATAGCAGTGATAGCGGTCTGATGATAAAATTGCTGCTGGAGAGATTCACCCTCTCCTGGTGACTTTAATAATCCAGACAGAAAGTGATCTAAATGTTACTGTTGTCATTAAGAAAGTAGGTGATGGAGAATGAAGAGAAGAGATGATAAAAGAAGAGAAGAAAGGAAAGGAGTAAATTAGAGAACAAAAGAGAGGAGAAGAGAGGAGAATAAAAGAGAAGAGATGAGGAAAGAGGAGAACAGAATAGATCAGAAGAGGAGAGGAGAGGAGAAGACAAGAAAAGAGAAGAAAGGAGAAGAAAAAAGAAGAGAAGAGAGGAGAAGACAAGGAAAAGAGAAAACAATAGAGGAGAAAAGAAGACAAGACAAGTGAAGAGAGGAGAGGTAAAAGAGGAAAAGGGAAGAGAAGAGAGGAGAGGAGAAGAAAAGAAAAGTGAAGAAAAGACAAGAAAAGTAAAAAGAAGAGAAAAGAGGGGAGGAAAAGAGAGGACAAGAAAAGAGAAAAGAAGAGAGGAGAAGACAAGACAAGTGAAGAAAAGAGAGGAGAGGAAAAGAGAAGACAAGAAAAGAGAAGAGGAGAAGAGAAGACAAGAGAAGAGATGAGAGGAGAAGAAAAGATAAGAGAGGAGAAGAGAGGAAAGGAGAGGAGAAAAGAAGGGAACAGAAGAGATGAGAAGAGAAAACAAGAAAAGAGATGAAAAAATAGGAGAACAAAAGAGATGAAAAGAGGAGAGGAGACAAGAGGAAAGAAGAGATGATATGAGAAAAGAAGAGAAGAGAACGGTAATAGGCGGCTTTTTTACAGGCTTTGTCACTTTTTCCTGAACAACAAAAAGGAGCAAGGAAAAATCCTTTAAGTCTGTTCTCTTGTGCAAGCACATTGATCTCTCCATTGTACAGTATAGACTGAAAACATTTAAAATAAACGTATTGTTTTATAATTGAATACAATTTTTTATAGTGTTTTTTCTGCCTGGAGTTCAATGATAATGTTTTAGTAATGTTCTCCCTTCTGCCCCATAATCCCTATTCTGACTGATCTTCACGTGAAGCTGTTTGTCCAAGCAATTATATGGTGAGTATATTGCACTCCCTTGCTTCTTTCTTGCAATCAGCCAGCAGTGAATATGCTAGACAGAAGCCAGGTTTAAAAAGCTTCTTCTCAGACTGTGCTGAGCGGCCTGACCCTCTGCCAGAAGCACTCATAAATCTGCCTCACCTGATAGGCGATGGGCTTTTTAGGATCTCTCAGGGTGCTCCGAGGTAGCACTTCTCTGAACTCTGTGCCACAATAAATAACACTACCTGCAATATGTCTTGGTGAGTGTGTCAGCTGCGGCTATTCTGCCATGAATTCTTATTCTTCTTTGCCCTGGAAGATAGATTCCAGATACAGCACACTGCTGATCTCTGTGTCAGCTCTCTTTACCCCCTTGCCCCAATGGAATGACAGGGGCCACAAATAAAATGATATAAAAATGAAGCGACACAAAAAAATAGCTTCGGAGGAAAGGCATGATCCTATATGCTAGGAAAACAAAGATGGTGGGTAAATCAGAAGAAAAATGTAGGTAGATAGATATTGATATAAAAATAAATAGATGTTACTGTAAGACATCCAATTGGAGTTCACTTTTAAAGCTAAAAACAAGTAACACATTTTTCCTGACAAAGATTTGTATTTTGCCATTGTGTGGAAATCCTGTCCAGAAAACAGGGCCATGTTAGTGGCCTGATTTTTCTCAGATGCAGGTAAATAGCACAGCTAAGACACCTCTGCATCCAGCCTGTGATTGGATAGTGAAGGAGAAGAAGCAGAATAGTGATTTATCGATGTGCTCTCTTTTAAAACATTCCTCATTGGCCTATAATGCTAAATAAACCTACTGAACTGTGACAAAAAACCTGATTTATTAAAGATCTCCTAGACTGGAGAAGATAGACTACACCTTGGGAGAATCTGAGTGATCCAGCAAATCTAGAAAGCATTTCTTAAAAATAGTTTGCTATTATTTGGGAAATGTTTTCAATCCTGGACCAAGTTTGTTACATGCTGGATTGATGACCCAGGTTCTCCTATAATAGTCTTTCTTCTCCAGTCTTGGAGAGCTTTAGATCACTCCCATAGATGAAGACAAATAAAACTTAGAAGTTTATTGCCCAATTATATAAAAAAAACTTATAAATGTGGCCAAAAATTGGACCTACAATTGCCATACAAGCTTTTAGAATGGCCTCTGAGATATTGGGGCTGATTTATTAAAGCTCTCTAAGGCTGGAGAAGATACACTTCTCATCATCAGTGAAGCTGGGTGATCTAGCAAACCTGGAATGGATTTCCTAAAAGTCATTTGCTATTTGTTAGCAAATGTTTTCAATCCTGGACCAGAACCCTTACAGGTTTGCTAGACCACCCAGCTTCACTGATGTTTCTCTTCAGCCTTGGGAAGCTTTAATAAATCAGACTCATTGCCACTTTAAAATCATGTGAAAACTCACCTAATGGGGCTGATTTATTAAAGCTCTCAAAAGCTGGAGAAGATACACTTTCATCAGTGAAGCTGGGTGATCCAGCAAACCTGGAATGGATTTCATTAAAGTAATTTGCTATTGGTTAGCAAATGTTTTCAATCCTGGACCAGATCCATTCCAGGTTTGCTGGATCACCCAGCTTCACTGAATAAAGTGTATCCTCTCCAGCTTTACTTGAGCTTTAATAAATCAGGCCCAATGTGTATATTGTCTGTGTACATTGGACAATGTAATCTGTTTTTGAAATCCAATGCTGCCAGATCATGCAAGACCTCTTAGTGAGATCCTGGCTTTTTTTCTAGCCCTTATAAATAGGATTGCAGTTCTGTTTGCAAGAGCTATGCAACTTTTCTCTCTTGCTACAAAAGATTTCCAGTCTGTATTGTTTCAGGACTTACAGCAGATACAGGGCCATTTAGGAAATAAATTTATCAGCCACTTATATGGCTTTTGTTAGCAGTGGAGCCAGGTACAAATGAACACCACTCATCAAGAAGGCCATATCCCTGCTGCATAAATGCAAAACTTCATTATTTATTGGAATATTTTGAAATCATTGTTTAAAACAGCGGGCCAAGAAAACAATGCCAAGTATGAGTTTATGAAAACAGTACAGCGACACCTGCCATTCACCATTTCGAGCAACAATCTGCTTAAACCTTTATAAATTAGGTGTGAACAGGAGAAAGGAAGTGATGTTTACTGGATACCGAGCTATGCACAAGTCACTATAGCACCTCTAGTAGTCCCTGTGACAGAGGTGGCTTGTGCCATGAAATTCGAGGTGATTTACAAGGTCGTTGACAGATGCGAGTATTGATCGGGTATTAAAGTGTCTCGTGATTAATACAGCCTTCTAAGTAATTAGTGCAGAAGACCTCTTATATCTTGGCGTGTTTAAATAATGTATTTCTGAACACACAGGCACCTTGTCAATCAGACTAGCTGTGGCCAAACATCATATCACCTGATAACTCATTTGGAAACTGGGCTCAGTGCCTGCTGAATACCTTTCACAAGCAGCAGCTCTCTCTTCTAATTGCCTTGGGTGACCTAAATTTAGAGACCAGCAATCAGCAGGGGTGGAATGCCAGAGGGAAAATTAGAGATGGGAGACTTTGATAGAGGCTGTGAGAGATGCTGAGTACAGGAGGATGCAGGGGAGACAATGCTACAAAACACACAAGCTCCTTCTAGCAGCCGAGGTTAACCTGGTAAGATCAGAGGGCAAGTAGCAGCATCTGCCACAATGAAAGCAAAGAAAAGTACGTGCTCGAGAGGAACGTTGCCTGCGTGACGATTATCAATGAAAATGCATATTAAAGAGATGTTGGGTTAATATTAATCAGGCATTGTAATGGAATGGATAGGTCCTGTTTTTATTAATAACAAGTGTGCTTCATCATTGTCCTGTTTTAGCCAGTGCTAAATAAACAAAGCTTCCAGCAGCAGACTACACTTTGATCCATAAAAATAACCCAAAAAGACAGTTCCAAGCTTAGGGCACTCTTTGAAAGCAGCAAGGTGAGCTTTTGTCTACTTAAACATAAGAAAAGCATTTTAAATTCTCCTGAACTTTCTACTCCATATTTTAAAAACAATTTTAGATTTACTGCTGCAATTTCTATATTTGAAACAGACATCTATTCATGTTTTCTTGCAAGAGCAAAACAACAAGTATTAGTACAAGAAAAAAAAAAAACATTTTTAGGGCTAAGGAAAGTAATTGGGCAGGTAATAAAATTGTTTTTTAATGGTTAGCTGTACACTACTTCCCATGATCCTCACCCCTATCATCTGTACAGGAAATAAGTACAAATCTTTCAAATGAGGACCAGATACAGATAAAGTTTTGTCCAATTTTAAAAATTTCCTACATAACTGCTGCAATATAATCTCACTTATCAAAATGCATTGTAATGTTACATTATGGGTATAGAGCAGGAAATCACCACGTTACAGTACCAAGCAGCATGTGGACCCTGCATATGTAATGTACAGTAAGTAAAAAGACCGAGGGTTAGAAAGTTCTACAGTAGTGGGCTACGTATGTAAATTGTAGGCAGCCCCAACTTAGTCAAAGCTTTTAATTTAAAGTGGACAGTGCCAAAAAAAGTCTCTGCTTGTGCCTTTTTAATCTCATAACGCTCACACCTTACTGTATGGGTGTAACAGGTACAGGAACTTAAGAGAAAATAAAATGTTCCCTAAAGTGTATCTTATGTCACATTGTTTCTGTGTACATAGTGGTGACGATTTGCCCTGGTGACCAGTGTGATGTAAAATTCAATATTTTACAGTAGTCAAAACATGTGAGCTGGAGGAAATCTTCTAATTATTTTATTTTAATGATATCCGGATTTTCTGTCTAGTCTCTCAGACAGGAAGTGGGGCAAAACCTCCCTGATAGGTAACATGCTAAAAACAATCTTTCTGAAGACCTTATCACACACACAAAACTTCCTCGTCCTATTGTGCTTGCTCCTACTTTCTGCTCATTTAAAAGAGCACTCAAAACCCATTTTTTTAAACTTGCTTACCCGTCTTCTGTCTTTTTAAACCCTCACTACATCCCACCACTACATATCTCCCCTCCTATTGTGTGTTACTTACCCCGCCTCCTAGATTGTAAGCTCTTCTGGGCAGGGTCCTCTCATCCTCCTGTGTCACTGTCTGCATCTGTCTGTCATTTGCAACCCCTATTTAATGTACAGCGCTGCGTAATATGTTGGCGCTATATAAATCCTGTTTATTAATAATAAAATAATATTAAAGTAATATTTCAATTTCCCTCTTCTGATAGTTGTCACTAGGTTCACTTGATAGCCTTTCAACAGAAATAGATAGGATTTTCTGTGCATCCACAAAAAACCTTGGGGGATTTCCAGATGAGGCCTGCCATGTATATGGAGAGGTTAATGTATGACCTTGGATGGGGGGCACTGTTATTCTGTGAAAAGACAATATATCTTGCAAAATACATAATTATTAGGGCCTGATTGTGCACATTTTTGGACTGATGAATAATATTATAAAATGCTATGACCTTCATAAGATGACTGTATCCCAATGCTGACTGACTGTAAGCTTTGGTGATACAACACCTATCTATGCACTTTTATTCCCCATAATGCTTGGGGTATACATTAGCAAAGCCATGATGATCAGACACCTATTAGAGGACACAGACTCCACTGAATGTCTGCCTGTCTACCTGTTAATGTATCTAGTCACTCATTCCAGACTCACCCCTCCTCTGTCTGTTACCCAGTCCCTATAAGTTTATTTATTGGGACTATTTCAGCCAGAGATTTCACTTAAATATTCATCATTTAGCTCTCTGGGTAAATCGTATTTAATCAGCACAAGAGAGAAAATAGCATAATTATAGATGCCGGATGCCATTACAGTGAGAGAAATGAAACCTGGTCCGAGACGTCCAGCCGTGCTCCTGATGAGGAGTAGATTGCATTACCAGCGGGGTTACTCTGAGGTTATTGGCCAAGGGGCTGACTGCACCTTGTAGTGTCTCTGACCCCAATGAGGCACAAGAGTACAGAAAGATGCTAGCCGTCTGAAAAGCTCAACCTCCTCCCTTTAGCGGCTCCCGATGAATCTTTTATTGTAATGTGGACGTGATTAATGTCAGCATAATCAAGCCACATTAATGCAGAGATGCAATGATCTCTCTAAATAAACATGCTCTAATAATCCCAGATCCAAGCTGTTTGTGTTGTGCAGATCTATCCGTTGTGAAGTAAGATGGCAACCTGGAAAAAGAACTGCTTTGTATTTACAATGGGGTCATCCTTCTTGGCTGCTCCATTAATAGAACAAACAAAATACACAAACGCTGGACACAAAGATGCACTTAGGCCTTATGTATGCTGCCAGCTCAATAAAGCGATGAAATGATCTTAATAATGGAAAGGTGAAATCCAGAATTTTCATTTTCTTTAAATAATGGTTAAAATCACATTTTCAAAATGCATTGCACAGTATGTGAGACAAATTAAAGCTGAAGTTTAACCTACTTATGTTTTGCCTTCCTTGGTTTTTCCTCCCCTTCAACATGACAAATACATTTTTAAATAAACTTTTTCATCACATTCCCTTTTTATACTCAGTAACATCATCACTTGGTCTCTGTGTTTCTCTATGAAAGGCAGGCAAATCTTAGCTGGTGGGAGTAGCCAAAGGGTACATGGTTTTCTAACAATAGCATAACTCTTGCAGCAACATTGCCTTATATAAGAAGGCTGGCTCTTCAGGAGTTATACAAAGTCAGACAAATATCAATATGTCTTCATGAGCAAGTATAAGTCCAGATGAACATGCATTCTTAGGTAGAATGCATATGGGTGGGCCACCTTAGGTAATGCCCCCATGTGATGCTGAGCCTTGTTGACTGTTGAGTGTCCTGCCAAGAAAAAACGCTCTTGCTACAGTTTCTAATGCACAGTGATGATGCATAAAATAGATAACATTGTGCAGTAAAGCAAAGCAAAAGGTACTGTGCCACTGTGTTTGGTTCAACCTTCTATCCCACAAAGAAACTGCTCTATAAACGGCAACCTGAAAGAATATAACTGCCTAGAAACTGATGTTGGGCCTTTTTTTTAGCTTACTGAGGAACTGTGGACTTTGTGCACAAAAAAAGCTGACATTTCCCCCATTACTGTTTTGTTCTGCACTTTGTCTCTATGTAGCCACGCATTGGTTTTGGACAGATATCACTGATGCCCAACACATGTAATCTTCCCTGACCAATGGCCATCTCCTTGCAAAAAGCTTACAGAATCTTCTTACTTTCACAGGAGCACTGTCACTTCTGCTATATCCCATTACTACCTGTTTTCGTCATACTAATTGTGCTGCTTAGATGCAATACATGTTGGTGCTGCCATTGATCCCCCTGGATAACTCACAAGTAAAATCAATTAAAAAAATGGCTAACGCTATGAAAGACACACTGCGACTGCATTAATGTCAGAAAGCCCACAAAGTTTATGTGACCCTGTCATTAAAAGAAACCTGGACAGGTCAATTTGCAAAGACAGTGAATATGTATCACTTCCACTATTTGTGCCGCATTCATTCAAGAGATTTACTTTGTTTTTTTTTGCAGGGAGTATTTTTAATAGAACCTTAATTGTAATGCTTCAAACAGCAAGGTGACCTCTAGTTATGCCTGGATAAAGTACAATTCCCCCTTGGGAAGGTAGAATGTATTCATGTGTTTCAAGGCTAACACTATTTTTTATTCGGACAGAATAGAGAATGGCTGCATTGGGAAGAAAATCTATTTTCTATGCTATGGATGCAGTAAGAGGAAATCTCCCTAAAGAATGGAATATTTCCACTTGATTCATCTAAAGACAATTTAACATTTTGGAGTTTCCATCATTTTTAGTCCTAATGACAGTAATCTCATGGACAAATATCCAACATGCATCTCCTTAGCGGAGATACGGCAGCAAAAAAACTGACTGGGGGGATAAACCTCCCTCCCCCACCAATCTAACCAAAGCTAAAAAGTTAAAACTTTTGGCTTTAGATACATTTAAACATCTAGTCCCATTTTGTTCCATCCTCCCCTCCTAAAACCTCACGTAGTCTATAATGCCCCAACATAAGCACATGGTGCAATTTTCTTTCGGAGCTCCAGTATTGTAGCACAGGCTGCATTGATGCTATGTAATGTTCGCTGTCTTCAGCATTTTTTTCACTATTGCTTAGGTGGAAAGTCACTGAGAAATATATGAGCATCTAGCTGCTGGCTCTACCTCGTCTCTCCATCTCACCGCTGACAATTAAGAAACCTCAAAGTAATTTTTGAAAATGTCACCTTCTCATTTAGCAAAAGGCTAAATAATATATGAAGCATAATCAGCATCCTGTGTTGCCGGTACAGCTATGCAATGTCATTAGTAAACCCACACTATAATATCCGATTGTCACAGTTTAATTGTAACATGTAATTAGTTTCCTCATCGGCAAGCAGGTCCCCAGAGCTAAACAAAAGGTAAAGGAACAATCAGCCCCCCAACATCAATCAGCTAACTGAAGGCTAAGTGGAGTTAATGTCAGACAGCGCGCAACAGATTAGAAGACCAGGGCTGTGAAGAAGAAGAAGGCCACCATAGCTGCCCAAAACCTGAGATGCCCATACCCAGAACTTCTTCTGTCTGAACTTATGTACACAGATATTTTTATTAGTTTTTTATACATCAATCACCAATAAGCATTTTGAATTTAAATGAACTTACTGACCTTGTGGGATAAATCCCTGCAGTTACTAGTATCCTTATATATTCAATGACCCAGAATTTGAGCTTTTTGCCAGGACAGCATGTTGCCTGTTTCTGGCATTGCTCTCTCTGTCACAGTGGGGCTCAAGAGGAACCTGTCATGTGTGACAACATGGCACAGATTGCAGGAGGCAAGTATAAGTATATATATATATATATATATATATATATATATATATATATATATGAACCTTCTGGGCAATACAGCACATCTTTGCTCTATACAGGTCCCCGAGTTAAGGACATCCAACATATGGAAAACACCTAGATAGAAACAGGGCTTCCCTGCTCGCTCGTGCAGGAAAGAGGCTTGATGGGGGGGGGGGGGGGGATTCGGCAATCTTTTGCTAAACACAGATGCTGTTTAATGATATCAAAGCCCAGCTTGCTCCAGAAGGTAATGAATGTCTAGGCTCCATAAAGTTTTTTTTTTACTTTGTTTGTGATTAACTCACAGTGAGGATTTTATACAATAACTGACACCATGCTGCCTTATAATATGTTGAGGCAAACATCTGTTCTAATTGTATTTATTAAAATAATGTTCCTGTTCCGACTTACATACAAATTCAACCTAAGAACAAACCTACAGTTCCTATGTATCTTACATATCTTGTATCTTACATATCTTGTATCTTACATATCTTGTATGTAACCCGAGGACTGCCTGTATATGCATTGGATTGCAATTACGAACGAATGACATTGAACTGCAACCCACATATACATGAAGCTAAGGGAATGGGTGTGAAACAAGCCAAAATTAATTTTTGTGGAATAGGCAGTTTGGGGACCATGTCTTACATTTTGCACCAGGGCTCAGTGAAATTCACCTATGACACTCAGGGTATGATAAAAAGGAGTTATGTTACCCATGCCTGGCCAATCAGCAACCAAAGATTATATTCAGGATGAAGATAGCGGAGTCCTGGGACAGTATTGTAGGTTTAGTTCTGCTTTAAAAATGTTGAAAATAATTTTTAACTGTTACTAACATATTAATGCTAATACAATATATGGCGGGTTAACATCTTTTTAAATAAGGATCTACCGCTGAATAGACTCCACCACCGACCAGTTCGACATCAGCTGAATTTCACCCTGTAAGCAGAATTCCATCCTAACATGACCTTCATCCGAACCCACAAAATCAAACCGTAAACATGGAGGAAGGTCTTCAGTAAGAGTCTGATAGGTAGAGAGATATTGTGCAGAGCTGCAGCCCACTCCCCTTGAAAACACTTCTGTAAATTTAACAAAAGAAAACCAGGAGCTTTAATAATAAAAAAAAAGTGTCTGCTCCCCAGACTGGTGTGCTGCAATCTGGCTGTTTCCATGGAGACATGTCCGCCTGTTCACATGGCAACATACCTGCGGTCCACTATTAAAGTGATGAGATGAGCAGGATAGTAGATGCATATGGATGCTTTTATAACCCCTTGGCTGCCAGATGATCCGCTTGTACTTAAATGGCCAAAAAAAAAAAACGCCCTACGTTAACAGCGAAAACCCTGAGTATAGCTGCCCTGATCCCACTGAGAAGAAAGCAGGTAATATCACAAATAAATATTAATATCACTTCTCACTATACAACCTCAATGTCCTAGCCAAGACTCGGGGTGTGTGGCAGCTGCTAGACAAGAGAGGTGACAAAAATATTATTTGCAACTCAGTATGGAGAGGACCCTGAACCTGTTAGATTGGTTTTTCTGTTAGATTAGCTTTTCTGCCGCCTAATGATCCCCTTACAGACGAGTATGGGGAAGTGTCCGTGCTGCTGAGCAATACTTGGCTTTCTGTGTGGCTGTTTCTGCAATATTTGGGCTTCCACAAAAAATGTATGTCCACTTCATGGCCCTTAAAGGTAAATGAGAACATACTGCCAGGAAAGAATGCAAAGAATGCTAAATTCATGCTGCTACCATTATGTAAGTATATGTAGTCCAATCCAATCACAGAGGGAGATAGAAGATAAATCCCATACCGGCGATCCATTTGTCATTGTTACCTGCAGCTTGGAATCCATTTGCTGTTGCTCAGTATGAGCCATTCTAGAGTTTTTATTCCCAAATCAAAAGTGCTCAATTACCAGAGATATCTGAATGAGTCCAGGGAATGTGGTCAGCAGGCAAAACCCCTGTTGGGTTTTTATTACTGTCTGCGCCCCTATTTGTGAGATTTACATTTTCTGTTTGTCACTGGAACAGTGGGGAAAGATCCAAAATTATGAGTTGTAACCAGTACAGGAATGGTGGAAATGCACACTTGTTTTGCTATAACTCCCTATTCTAGTTTTGAAGTTTTTCTTCTGATGTCTGGTTGCATGGAGAAGGCAGGGAGTGAAGATGAACTTCCCCAGCGGGCAATAAAAATCTGCTGGGGTTTTAAACTTTCCCTACTCCCACTAAAAAAAGGGTTTTAGATACACTTTAAAGTAGAATTATGATTTCCCATTAAAAAAAAATAAATAAATATATATATATATATATATATAGCAGCAATTTATTATAGGTGAATTTGCACTTAAGAGTTTTCAAATGCCCATAAATACTTGTTAGTTTACCTAATGCCGCTTTCTGTGACGGGGTGAAATTAATGCTGCACTGCTCCTGAGTCCACAGCAGAGTTGTCACTGTCATGTAGGCTTTGCCTGCTGGGACTATAGTGGGATGAGATGTTTCAGGGTACAGGGCTATTAGCATGGTGACGTCTTAATAATGACCTTGTAGGTTGTCAATCATGTACATGTTCATGTACAGTCCTGTCCACTGCTTTCTGGATTGCCAGCTTTGTCTCTGTTGTAGAAACCCTCCCACTGTGAGCTGCAGAGTCTGGCAGGGGTAGCATGTAAGATGCAAATATTGGGGAGTTGTGCTCATGTAGAAAAGGTAAGGAAGGTGTTTTATTTTCATACTTGTGAATCACATTACTGGTTATGGTATTTGTTTAGACCAGCTTTTCTCGACTTTTTTAACATGGTGGAACCCCTAAAATAGCTTTCAGATTTTAGGGAACCCCTACTATACTTACTATATCCACAGCTCACATTATATTTGTGTGGTGATCAGTAGGAAGAATGCCTCTTATCTTGCTGGCTATTGGGAAGAATGTCACCCTTACAGATAACCAAAAAGATCATTAGTGTCTACCTATGGAGGAACCCTGGTTGAGAAACAATGTTTTAGGAAGTGCTGCGGCTGCAATGGTGTAAGTCTGACCTGAATTGATTTTTAATGCAACTAGTATAAATAACTGATTTTAGCTTGATGTTAGTCTCCTATAATAAAACTGAGTGGGGCAGCACTGGAGGGCAATCATGTGTTTTGCATTCCTATGTGCTATCACAGAACATGCTGCCAAAAGGTTAGAGAAGAAGGATGAACTTATCAGCCTGTTGCTGTTAGTTTACTGTCCAATTACATGCTAGGAACAATGAGCTGACCTACCTGTGCTGCCTAAGTGTAGAAGAAAAAAAAAACTCAGGTCTCCAGGCTAATTATGTTGTCTGGCAGGGCTGTGTAAAGCTCAGGACTGGGTGGACCAATGCGTGGAAGGTAATACAGTGCTCATTACGTTCCAGTTCTGTATTTAGCCATTTGCCTGGATTATGACTTTGACATCCCTGTAGCCGCATTAAGAAATGTGCTCACTGCCTACATCTATATAATCTGTGGCAGTGTGCAAATCAAATGCAAATCTTATCCTCAATTATTCCTGACATGATCTATTGTTTTAGCAAATTAACAGCACAATATAAAAAACCATTTTGTTGATTCAACTCATTATTCTGAAAGGTAAAGATTGGACAGAATTAGGAACGTAAAAGATGGCTGAAATCCAGCTCAGTTTTTTTTCATGCTAAAGATAAAAGAATCAAAAACTAACGCTACACTTCTCGGAAACATGCATGAACATTCTGTCTGGGTTTATGTAGCTGCAGTCAAAAAAATGCCCTAAAGTATTTTTTTTCCCCAGAACCTCTCACCTGCCATACCCCTACATACCGCTGCCGTGAACCCTACAGAGGTCAGCTGGTTGATATATTTTAAAGCAGCTCTTCTGGACACATGGGGCCTGATTTATTAAAGCTCTTTAAGGCTGGAGAGGATACACTTTCATCAGTGAAGCTGAGTGATCCAACAAAGCTGTAATGGATCTGGTCCAGGATTCTAAACATTTGCTAGCAAGTAGCAAATTATTTTAGGAAATCCATTCCAGGTTTGTTGGATCACCTAACTTCACTTATGAAAGTGTATCCTCTCCAGCCTTAAAGAGATTTAATAAATCAGGCCCAATGTGTGCATTGGAAAATGCAATGGTAAATGTGCTTCCACTATACAGTTGCAATAGCCAGTCAGTGGTATTGACCAGAAGACATTATGCCATTAAATTGTACTATGTACTATGCTGCAAATGGTAAATAGATGAATTGTTTAAAACCTAAAATATGAAAATTGTCAAATGTACACTAAAAATATTCCAATCATTACATATATGAGCTGCCATTTCGCCTTGGCAAACCCCACAATGGCCATGTGGACAAGACAGGTTTGGTTACACGGGTCATAGACAGTGAGTGGACCAGTGTTTAGCCTCTTTCTATTGATTTAGGACTGAAGACCTAAGTATAAAGTGTCAGGACATCAGAGTGTTCTACAGCAATGGCGAGGGATTTCCTCCTTTGTATCGTGTATACACTGTCCAGTCCCGCCTGTAACATCAAATATCAAGGCCTTAACACACTAATAGAGGAGAGTATTTCTTTTTGCTGCCTCCTTTTATGTAGCAGTATGAATGGCTACATGAATCACAAGGAAGTGATCTAGAAACCTTAAGAGTCCTTTGTGAAAATCATCTACACATCTACTGCAATAGCTTGATGTTCATAAGTGACCCGGCATTGCAAGTCCCTCTAACAATGACATGAAGTTAAAGCATTTTCCTATTCAATTTTTCTATTTATTCCATAGGCTAGACCTTTACGGTGATTGTCCAGTCTGTAGTATATGTCTTTCCTAGTTGTTAATCTAAAGCAGCCTTTCTTAAACATTTTCACATGGGGAACCCTTAAAATTACTTTAAGGTCTTCAGGGAAACCCTGCCATAATTACTATATCCGACAGGAAGAATGCCACTTACATTGCTGACCAGTGGGAAGAATGTCACCCTTACAGATAGCTAAAAGGATTACTGATGTCTTTTAACTTGACCTGGGAAACACAAGTTGCTATTTCGCAAGGAACCTTTAGCCACCTCTGGAGCCATCTAACCTTAGATGGCTCCAGAGCCATCCAACCTTAGGCCAATCTAGAGCCATCCAACCTTAGGCCATAAAGGAAAACCAAAAGACCCAAACATGTAAAGAATTCTAAAAATGAACATGTGGTCCTCAAAGTTTAGAGCAGAGACTTTATTGTTATTTATTTTATTTTCTTTGAACTGTGATTCAAACATTGGACAGGGACTCTAGAATTGGGAATCAGAGTAAGCTGAGCTGCAGAAAGGGTAACTTAAATGCTTGCAGCGTTCCACAGTGCCTTCATCTGCAGATATCAGTTAGGTTACTGCTTGCTAAGGGTTTAAATATATTTTCATGTTTGTAGTCCATTTTATATGAAATCTATTAAACTATATTACTAACCAAAACTAAAGCTGATCCACAACTAGTGGCATGAAACCTTTCCAAAGTGAAATCCTCTCATACATGCCCCACTGGAAGATTTCTTTTTTATTCCTCAACTCAAAATGTTTGATTTTTTCTCACTTTAAGTAAGGGTCAGTGGGCTAACCTGGCCAAATCTCTCCAGCAGGAACACAGCATAAAAACTTCAATGAAGTTGTATTTTTTTTTTTTTAAATAGAAAAACTATTTACTATAGAGATATATTTAGTAAGCCTAAAATGGGGAGGCAGATTAAAATGAAATTGGCACAGAACAGTTCCTCTATTGAACTTTGTTGAAAAGCTACAAACTAAGCTTCACCATAAAAATGTGGAACCTTTCCTCTATGTTACACAGGTATAACTATTCCATTTTATATTTAAACAAGGCTTTTTTCCTTTTTACTTTGTTGTACAATATTGGTAGTATATTAAACCAATGAAAGGCTAAATACCAGATGTTGTGTGGTATGTTGTGCTGCTGTTTGAATGAACCATCATTCCCTGGATGAATCTTTATAGATGACACACATATTTTTCCCCCTGACTATGCATGGCTTTAAGCTTTCCCTCTTTTTTCATCTTGCTGATTTCTCTCATGTAGACTATATTTTCCAGCTTGACTCAATGATGGAGTTGTTTCTTTGCTTCTTGTGCGCTTAGCCATTTAATTAAAGCGATCCATATTGAATTCATGTCCAGATGCCTTGACCAGCGGAGTCAGATCCTCATTGGCATGCCAGCTGCTCGGTGCTGAGAACAGCTCCTACATACTAATGAGGAGACAGGCAGCGATTCATCAGCCCATGATACAGCTCCAGCATCTACAAGCACTTATGACATGTAATTGGTGGTGCATAAGGAAGCGAGGCCACATTAAAAACCCTACAGATAGTCAGAGATAAAAATTAATGACTTTTGCTTTGTGTAATCCAGTGTGCGTTGGTGGGAAAAGGGAGGGGGGTGGGGATTAATAATGGCACAAAGGAACAAAGCCTGACTTGCTGTTGTTTACGTACTAAACAATACAAATTTTCGGCACGGGTGAGCCAGGACCCCTGGCAGAATCAGCATTTCCATATTTATGTTTAAGAAAAAGAGCCATCTTGACAGGGTCTTGCGGGGCAACCCGTTTTCTATGATTTTCATTAAAGACTACTGAGATTGTTATTATTGTGCTGTGATGATCTTTCTGAATAGGATAAGCTTGAAATTTTGTTCCGGAATCTTTTTTATCTATAGCCTTTCCCTAAATGGGCAAGGTTATGGCAAACTCGCAGATAGCCTCAAAGATTCATTTGTTAATATTGCTATTTATACTTGTGCTAGATTCTCAGAATTCATTAGAGATAAATAGGTTGAACCCACACTGTGCTTTGGATATATTAAGGGTAATATCCTGCATATGTATATTTAGAATAAAGGAAAGAGCAACATTTGACTGGTCTCAGGTGTTCTTCAAGTACTTTATTTGCTAAAAGGAAAAATGTAAGATATACAAATAATGTATATTGTTGAGCAAGGGTTGTATATTCTCTACAAATGGGTTAGCAGAGATCTGCAAACCAGAGCAATAGGGAAAGGTCTAGTTATAAACTATAGGGCAGTGCACATTAGCCTATGTTCATGGTAAACAATGTAATTGATTAATTTGATAAATCCTGCATAGTCCTAGATATCGATATGTAAAGGGTATTCTGTGCAGATTAAATTTTGAACAAACCTGAGCATACTTAGGTAAAGATCATCCCACATTAAACATTCCTTAAATCTGTTAAACTTAAAACTAAATAATTTTAATAAACCTAACACTTGGCTATGTTGACATCTCAGAAATGTGTTGAACAGTTATAATTCTCATTAAAGAGATAATGTGCAAATGATGGGCCTGGACAAACAAAAAAAAGGAAAATTCCCTATAACTTTGAACTCTCAGCTGGATAAATCTGTTTTACTAACATCTATCAACAACACCTTGTGGAACATGAAAGGTCAGAGCATCCCAAAGCTGCAAGAGTAATTTTCACCTCCTCACAGAAATAAACATCTTGTTATTGTGAGAATGCTAGTTACATGCACACACCTAGTGACATTAACATTAGGTGAAAGCAGCTAGTCTATGAACTGATACTGCCAGGCAGGGGCATTTCCTCACTGTGCTATGTGTCTAATATTCTTAGCGGCAGGAGTTGTACAGTTATTAAAAAAAACACATTGCTTGTGCTTTCATAACCACCTCCCCAGTTAAAGGGTATTGTTGTTCCTTTATGTGCTTCTGACTTGAGCTGTATAATGCAGGTAGATCGATGTAACACCTACTAAAGAGATTTATGTAAGTCCCAAGTATGCTATTCCGAAACACTGCTTTGCACCTTCTCAGAAACTCACATTTCAACCAGTGTAATGCTTTAGCCAACACTTCCACTAACCATTTCCCTTAGGGCTCTGTCAATACTGTTGACTTTCATTTTCAATTCTGCTTCTACAGCTCAGTTTTCATCTACAGTTCTGCTTCTGTCACCACTTTATAGCTTTGCACCTCCTACATTAATTGAAAGTGTTGCCTTAACTAGTTGTTATCTATAGTTTGGTATTTCCCATCCTTCTTTTACCCGAAGTTCGCCTTTTACTTTTTTACTATTGTGTTTGGATTTATAGATTTTACACTGCCATGCCATTATCCAAAGAACAGTCTAGCACTTTATTTTCTCTAGAATATTGAAAATGGAATTCTCCCTCTCAGATTTTTATTTCACAGAGATCCCTCTCCTGTCACTGTTCTTAAAGGTTCTAGAGCTCTTAGTTCTTCTTTTTCCAGAGCTTTATCTACTATTTTTCATAGATCTACATCTCACCGTTATTCTTTTTTTTATTTTGTATTCCTTTTTCACCTTACTCTTTCCCTCTGGCACATTTTGTTTAATTCTAAAGCTCTTTTGATTTCGTCTTACATTAAGAGCTTTGGTTCTACCATTCTACTTTCATCTGGAAGTTCCATCTCTACCACTGTTCCTTCATCTAGGCCTCAAGCTGTAACATTCTACTTTCATCTAGGAAGCAGCCTCTTCAGGTCATCTTTCATCTGTTTTTTTAATTTCTACTATTCCTCTTTCATTAAAAGCTTTGCCTCCACCATTCTACTTTCATCTGGAGTTATGTCTATACCACATTATGTTTATCTACAGCTCTATTCTAATATTCTGCATTCACCTAGAGCTCATTCTGCACCATTCTTCTGTTATCTGGAGCTCTCTCTATACTATTCTTTTATCTGGCATTCTTTCTTCTAAAGCTCTTTTTTAGACATGATTCTTCATATACAGTTCTGATTTTACAACTGTTCCTTTATTTTGAGCTTCTATGTTCTTTCTACTTTCCAACTCTGGACTTTCACAACAAACAGCCAGGCATGGGCAAACTACGGCCCGTTGGGCTATTAAAATCCAATGACTTTTAGGAATTCCATTCCAGGTTTGCCCAGGTACTTTAAATATAATCTATCTTCTCCAGTCTTAGAGAGCTTTAAAAAATTAGGCCCTATATCAGAAAATGCACAAAGACCTTCATGGTAGGATCACCAACATTTATTTTAATAAAATCTTTAAATATAAAAAATATGGCATTTGAAATTACATTAACAGGTCAAAGCCTGAAGCAAGTGATGCGGTTTACAAATAGGTTAAGACTTTACTCTGTACCTTCTTGAATAGATTTTTTTATACCTCACCTACAGTGCCTATATTTAAAAGAACACTCTTCTTCAACCTTGCAAGATTAGTAATGCTTTTGAAAATATAGCCTTGAAAGCTTAAAGACTCAAGGTAAAAAAGAGATACTTAAGGAAATGTAGCAACATATAAAGAAATATAGAAACAATTAACTGCGGGGGATAACGGGAGGATAAATTTGTAGAAAAACATGCAGCACTAAGGGTAAATGTGCCGAATCACCAACTAAGCAGTAATCAGTAAGTAACAAACTGACATGGACAGCGACAGAGGGAGAAGCTTTGGAACAGATATATTTAAGAAGAACAAGCAGATCCAGGTAATGCAATTTAAAAGAGATAAAAGTCTTCTGGTAGGACTGTCCTTTAAAAGGACACTTGCCTTCGTTCAAGTGTCAACCCCAATCGTGGCAAGGTCACCCCACTCAGACTGTAGCCTAATGTACTCTGAAATTGTCTCAGTGGATTCCCACACAAACACATAGGGCTGGGACAATTGCCTTTCATGTGGCTGTTTTGCTCCCTAATATAATTACCTGCCAATAAAGTTGCTGGATGAGACAATCTTGCTGCTAGTCAGGGAAATCTCAGAGCTGGAATGAACTTAAAGTAGAACTCCTGTACAGATACAAATCACCACACTATGTCAGTTTGTATCCACTTTCAGAAATATCAGGCAGCGCATAAATATCTGAACATTGAGTAAACCTATTTAAAAAATTACCTTCTCTAATACACCCACTTAAACCTGAACTAAACTCATGAACACAAAACCTTACAGTGGGGTTCCCTACTGCTGCTAGGGACTGGTGGCACAAAGGAGGAGTCCAAGGGAACAAAAAAAGCTTACATTGAAAAACAAAATAAGTAAATATGCTTCTTAATGGGGTATCTGGTCAAATGCTCCTCCAATGAATTCTGAATTATATCTGAAGCATTTTCAAGCACACTGCATTTGTACTTAAGGTTTCTCAAAATAGGCTCCTAGGGTAACAACTTCCAAACAGTACTGGCTAATGACACATTATTATTATTATTATTATTATTATTAATATTATTATTAATAATAATAAACAGGATTTATATAGCAACAACATATTATGCAGCGCTGTACATTAAATAGGGGTTGCCATATGACAGACAGTTACAAACAGTGACACAGGAGGAGGAGAGGACCCTGCCCAGAAGAGCTTACAATCTATTAGGTGGGGGACGTATCACACATTAAGAGGAGGAAATATAAGGAAAATATGAATAACTTAGATTTTGCCATTATTTTGAAAATATAGCCTTGTAGTCACTTTAGGACAACACAGGACAACTTTGTCCTGCCTAAAATTGGGGACATGTGGGCCCTGAAATGTACTACAATATGATTGCTAAATAAATGTATGAACCTAGCAATGTGTGTTGAGAAAATATATTACACGTTCTCCTCTGGACCATGTTCTGAAGGGGCATTCAAAGTGCTGGAGAGTTTTAGGAACCAAATACAGTCATCCCTGTCAAGATAATTTGTCAAGAATATCCTGAAGGAAAACTAAGACCCTCAAAAGATTGTTAATATAACTTCCTGTGGATGTTTGCTGCTACATCCAAAACAGTCCCTTCATTACCAAAGTTGTTACTTATTCATCCTTGTGAGGGGCTCTGATTTCTTCTGGAACCCTGAAAGACTAGTACAACAAGAGTGTTGATGCCAGTTGTACCCAGAGATGAAAATCCTGCAAAAACTGTAACAGGATGAAATATAAATAGGTATTATATGATATTATAATATTTAAGATACCATATAACCCTGAACATAAACACAACAAATCAATGTAAAACCTGAGTTTGGGACAAATGTGCATTTTTCTCTGCCTGATACCCAATTTCATCTGTGGGAACCTTATTACAGATCTAATAGAAATTAGTACAGTCTACAATGCAAAGGACTGATCACAGAAGAAGGCATTCATCTTCACTATACAGGATCTATTATTGCTGAGGCCAGCAGCAAGGGTTGTTGTGATAATTAGCTAAAGTTTGCTTTTGATGTTGGTATTTGCAGGCAATAATAATGTAAGCTTAAATTATGCAATAATTATGTACTATTAGATTAACCTCGGTTTCAGATCTACCTAGCAAAACTACAAACAATTGTATCAGTGGTTAATTGGCTGGTGGAGGTTAATTTGGAAGTGGAAATGATGTAATATACAAGTTGAACATGTTCTTGGTAAACTGTGTTGGGAAGATGCTGTAAAGAGCTAATGTAATTGCTATATCTATATACAAAACAATACAAAATCTCCTAGTGCAATCATGTTTCTGTGATCTAAAACAAATATGTTATATCTTTGGAAAAAAACTATTTTTTCTATTAGGTTAACAAGCTGCATACCATTGCACTTTATTTGACATCCTATTTCATGTGGACTAAAAAAAAGTTTATAATGTGTGTAAAATTAATTATACACTGTGTATGTGAAAAAAAAAAATTTCATGCAATACAAAACATAAAATGTCATGGCCAACAAATCCAAAAGAAGGTCATATTGGTATGTGGATAAGAGTTGTTGATCTAGTGATGATCTAACATTTGACATTATATGCTGCTTCAACAGAAAAATATTGTTTTATAAATTTGAATATTTTTCTATCCAATACTTGTGATGCAGTGCACAGACACATAAAATAAAAGAATTGTGGAAATTAAAGCAGGACAACTCCACAATTATTTATGCACTGACCATTGGAGAGTGGTCTAAGGTCTGAACGAAGGCATAAAAATTTGGAGGGGAAAAGGGAAACATGTACAGTGGGGTCTGATTTATTAAAGCTTTCCAAGACTGGAGACGATAGAATACCATGGGAAAATCTGAGTGATCCAGCAAATATTGGATTAATTTCCATTGCTATTGGCAAATGTTTTCAGTCCTGGACCAGATCTGTTCCAGGTTTGCTGGATCACCAAGGTTCTCTCCTATGACAGTTTATCTTCTCCAGTCTTTAATTTATCAGGTCCATTGTTTCTAGTTAAAAAGTGGAGATTCCCTTTATAGCTATTTTTTCTTTGGGGACATTTAACTGTGATCACACCCTGTAGTTAAATCACTCTTTCTATTGTATGGGATCTCTACTGATCTACTGGATCTGCTCATATGTTATGGTTCCAAATGGTCTTATAAGATCTTTGGAAATGAGATGAAGCACAACTGACTTTAGCCATCCAATCATGTACAATGGAAAGTCCTGCTTTTTTAGATGTCTTTGCATATGAGTGGGTATTCTTTTCAATGTGAACTATCACCGAATTCAGAACGTTGCAACATGATAATTTACCTTAGTTAGTGAACAGCCTAAGCCCAGCCCCAGAGAGTTGAAAAATAGCATTGTGAAACAAAAGAGAACATCAGAAGCAGCAGTTTCATATTATTTTGGAGTGACACTGGAAACAGTGCGAAATGTGATGTACAATACCAAGTAATCAATTGCTATTCACGTGTTTTTATATCGTATAGAAAAACATTTTTAGGTTTTGATAGAGAGACAGATTTTTGGTGATTCACTTCTCTATTAGTCTCATGACCACTGTGTAACCCCTCCTTTACTCTAAAATCTAAAATTAAAAAATAATTGTTGGCTTTACTCACTTTAGCTGGAAAACTGTGTGGAAGCTAAAATAAACCAAATAAAGCAAGCTGCACAGGGATTCCAAAGCCGCACCTTAATTTGTTTTTAAATCTGAACCATACAGTTTGGTTATTGATAGATGGACTGTAGCCTGTACAGAAAAACATAATTTAAGTGCTGAGGGCAATGTCATTTTTATATACAGTCTAAACTGAACACGTCAAGTGGCAGTTGTAAAGTAACTCAAGTAAATGTACTTGCTTTCATTGTTATATGTGTGTTTCTGGCACTGAATAGGTTATTCACTATACTCCAGTAGGGACAGACCTATTTAACATGCTGCTAACATGAGGTCAGCTTTGGTCCTATAAAGGATTAGCCAGTTAGATTAACAGGAAAACACGGCTCACAGACCTCACACACAACTGGATCACTGATCTAGAAGATGCTCTAGTGTCGCCCTATTAGACACAAATGCAACCAAAGTGTAATGTGACCTACCCACATTTTCAGAAACACTTTTAAAGGTTGTTATGTCTTCCTGAATGCCAGTGCAAGCTTCAGAGAGCTCAGTGCTTTCTAACTGATTTCTCCCAGCCAGAGAGGAAATAAAGGCCAGGAGCAAGTTTCTAATTCTCGTCATCGATGCAACGCTGTTTAATTCGTCATGTAGAATATCTCTTGGCATCAGTGCCTGGATTCCCTCATCGTTGCCTGGTAAATCGGTCTTCATTTAAAACCCTCTCTCTTAGCCCTAAATGGAAATCAATTCTGCAAGTTTAGCAAATAGTTAATTACTCCACAAAGAGGATTGATCGGCCTTTGATCACCAGAAAGCTCTGTAGTGCTATTAGTCTCTTTCATCTGTGATTAAACCACAGAGAGAAAGAAACAAAAACTAAATTAGGCTTCCTCTGTTATCCTACAAATATTTAATGACTGGATAATCTTCTAGAGGTGTGTTCGGGGATGTACGTTCCGACAGGAACGAGCTGCTTCCCAACCTTGAACCCTCAACGTGGGTGAAAAATTGATTTTTTTTCTTACTGATATTTGTGATGATACTCAGCTGCTGTCATCACAAACAAAACGCTCAAGTCAACTGTGTGATTTTTATTTCCGCTGACCACTCCACAAAGCAGTAACACCTTGCAAAGAACAAATATTTATGTAATGTTTTCCTGTGCTATGACAGGGAGAACATGAAGCTGGAAGGATTTGTTAAAGGATTAGTCCAGTTTTAACAAATCCTAAATAGTAAAGCCCTACTCATATAAGGATAATTCTACAGTAAGAATTACTTAGGAGCTGTAACTCATCCCTATTTATAGCAGGTGACGAGTCCTCTAAACTTGGCCTGTTATCCCACTAATGTTGTTAACTGTTTTAACAGTGACATCCATAGACAGAGAATGTTCCAATCTCCTCGACTTTTCTATGCAGTTTCTGGTTACATAAAAACCTACCGATAGATACATAGAAAAATTCCCTTATGCAAACCTTTCTTACAATATTCACATAACATTCAAATAACAGCCGCAAGTTCAAATTATTGACCGAACCTGGCCAGTGACGGGCTTGGATGGACTTGACCTTGAAAAAGTATTGAGATGGCTCTAGGTCTAATGGTGGTAATTATTATCTGGATGCTTTTAAAATTTTACAATTGGTGTAACAATGTTTGTGATTAGTGAACTGTTATCATCATAGCAATAAACTATTGCACACTTTTTAAAAAAGAAGTGCTTCAGAAGACTGAAAGATGCATGAATGAGTGAGGTACGTACAGCGCTGTTCTGCTCTATGGAGAAAGGAGGGGGAAACGTCGGAGTGGCACCCTGCAGCGCTCTCTTCCCTTTACTTGTATTATGATCATTCGCCATTCCTGGAAACGCCAGGACAGTTCCACGAACGGCATCGCACAAGTGGTGCACACACATCAGATTCTCTTCCGATACTAGCCCTTTCGCGATTAGCGGACGAGAATTATCTGACGTGTGTACATAGCCTTGCTACCAGCTCATTTATCTTAGCTAAGGTTGCTGTTTTATGACAAAGCAAGAAACCTACCCTTTCACACTTAACACCAGCAAATGAATAAAGCAGCATCAGTACCCTGAAATGTTATTCTCCACTGGAAACAAGTAAGTTATCATTTGCTACCGTGTATTATAAAAGAGATTCATTAAAATCCTTGCCTATTGAAAGTTTTAAACTCATAGCATGCACCCTATAATGAGACAAAAGGACCTATCTCCTGGGGTACCAATGTCTTTGGCCTGCAAGGCATGTATCTAGGCATGACATGTTTTATATGTATATAGTTTCATATGAGCTTTGTTTAGCCAAGCAAGATAATGCATACTTATGTAATACCATCAGAAACTTCACTTACAATGTAACTTCATGATATACTGGTGAGAAACAAACACATAACCCCTGAGCTGCAATGGAAGAATGCCAGCCACTAAGCCACCCTGCTGTCCCTTCAAAACCAGAATGAAGGCTCTATAGAGATTGGGTGAGTAGAATCACTTGTGTGAGGTTTGGGACCTCTTCTCTCAGTACAATAACAATCAAGTATGCTAAAACAAGGGTGGCTTAGTGCCTTGCATATGTTGAGTCCATAATACCTCCAATGACTGACATTTTGTGGCAGGTCACACATCAATCAGTTACTGGTGCCCCTGAATGTGGCTGACCAGGGCAGACCAAGAAGAAAGGCTGGAATGGCTTTCAAATCTCTAATAAATCTGCATATGTGATGAGCAGGTGTCAGCTAATCTTATGGACTGCAGCTTGTTCCTGTTGGCCCCATTGACTGTTAAATCCAAAGTGACGGGGCCCAAACAAACTAAAGAAACTTGTCAAACCGGAACCCCAAGAAAGGAGGCACCCTCAGCATGCCACTTCTCTCCTGCACAAAAACATCAAAGAGGTAAAGGAATACTTCAGCATAAGAAACGTCAAACGCCTGTCTTGGAAATGTTTAATCCTCGTGTTAAAGATGTCCCCAAAGGGGCTCAGATTCTGATTACACATAATCTCTTTTGTGTCAATCACATAACTGTTGGCAAGGCTGCTCCCAGTTAGCACTTGAGGTTTTCTTTACATACAGAGCTTGAAATCAGTAAGTAACCACCAAAATGCTGTTAACTATCATAAAGTCAATATATCAAGGACATATCGAAGAAGCAGCATTTATGTGACAGATGTATATTCAACAGAGTTCTTTATTGTTATTTGAGATATAACGTGTCTAGCAGCATGTCCCAAAACTACATCGTGTACAGGAAAACCTCCAGGAAAAGTTTTTGTCTAGTACTAGACATTAAACAATTTTGAAAACACATAGGCGAACATGAAAAACTAGCAAAGAAATACACACAAGGACACAGCTCATGTCTATGTCTATCATTCTGGCATTTCTCAAGTACTCTATTCCAACCCTGGAAGAACTCTGCTGTTGTGGACCCACCTAACCCTAAATCTTTGATTCAGTAGACCAGGCATTAGCGTTATGAGCCTTTCTGCAATATATTCATGCAAACCCTGACAAGTCACATAAATTATTTAAAAAATGGTGTAAACCCTAACTTTCAGCTCTTAAATGCCCCCATTGAAAGAACTGAACTTTTGGATCCCGATCCTTCATTCCTCAGTTGTAGTTATATTTAGTATTTGGCTTCTAAATCCTTTCATCCACTCTCTACATGATAGCATTTTTTTATTTTGATATGTCTATATTAATGTATATTTTTGGTAATTATATTATAATATATTAATGCTTCCTGGTACATATATCTTGGAAGGGGAGTGTTGTATGCCTACATTTAAACTGAAAGGTGTTCCTTTTAACCATCTCAGAAAATTCAGAGCTATCCTTCAACATTTAATTTGTGGTACTGAGTATAATAAACATCTAGTATGTTGTATATGTATACAACTTTTGAAGATAATACTGGTCCAACATTTTTTATTTTTTTTGCTTCTCAGTGCTTCTAATCTGGTGCATTTTTATTGCACTTTTTGTCTTTATGCATAAGGGCATACTAGGGGCAGGGGGTCAGGTACATTTTTCTTTACATTTTTTTTTTAACTGCAAAGCTACTATTTGAGTCCTAATGTATTAAGCTGACATTGCATTTTACTGAAAGATACACTAAAAAGCTGCATTTTTTAAAAGACTGACCAATACTGCAATCCTAAGAAATGATCGCAAGAAAGAAACAGATCTAAAACAAATAGACTGGATGCACAGAATGATTGGTAAGAGTATGTAGGCTTAATCAGAGGAATTTGGAAAGCCCTATTCAATCTTGGTGCAAGGAAGCATGGATAACAAATATAAATTTCAGGTTAAGGATTATTAAACACTGCTCAAACATTACAGAATAGCAATAAAGGTTTAAAAATTAATCTAAACAAGTTCAATAATCAATAGGAACAGGTATTAAAATGTACCTTTTCAGCAAGAATGGTTGCCGATCATTTGACGTTTGCCTTGTGACATAAAGGCCCTAACACAAGCTATGATAACACCACTATCGGTCCACAAACACATTTGTTGCTAAATCAAAATTTAGGAGTGGGGCTTTATATGTATGAAATAATTTTGAAAGTCAAAATCCAGAAGAAGAGTGTGAAAAATAACCCTTACCAAAAATAGGAGGCTAATGCTACGTACAAGTGCAATAATTGTTGTTGGAAAATGAACAATTAACGACCGATCAACGAATATTCATGATTGTTTTGAACGATCGTATAGTGCATCGGTTGCCAACCGGTGATCCGCTCGGGGGGGCCTGTGCACCCCCGAGCAGGGTCAGGAGAAGGACCCCACTGGGAGGACGCACCGGCCAGACCCACAACCATGTCCCCAATACAGTTCCCAGGTCCAGGGAAGTGGGCGGGCTGCGTCTCTGGACACAACACGCCCACTCTTCCATTGCAAGCTCAGATTTGTGATGGGAAAGTGGACGGGCTTATGTCATATTGACCTAGCTCTGGGGAAGGTTTCTCCCCCTTTGGGTGATGCACATGCGCGGTCGGGAGCTGGTGATTTTAGTGGTGCGCGAGACCAAAAAGCTTGGTGACCACTGGTATAGTGCACAATTCTGTACATGCTGTAACGATACAATCGTTCAAATATAATCCACCAATAATGTACACACACTAGATACCATCGTTTGAACGATGCAGGAAGTGACGTGTACTCACTGAATGACTGTACACATAATAGATAGCAAACGATCGTTGCCCAATTAGATCCGCAGGGATGGTTGTTGGTTTCCAGCAACATTTCTCGATCATCGTTGTCGATGGCCAGTCGTTGTTCACTTTTTTTGTTGATATCAGGCGATCAGTTGTTAATCGTTAGTTTCCAATGATAATTATTGCATGTGTGTATTTAGCCTAAGTAGCAGCCTGCAGTTCTGCTAATCAGATGAATTTAATTGATTAATTATCATCAGCAAATATGACCACCTGTAGGCATTTTGTTGGTTTGGAGCATTCAGGTGTGTGTTGACACAATGCAAAGAAGAAAAGACATCATCAATGATCTTATAGAAGCAATTGTTAATGACTATCAATCTGGGAAGGGTTATAGGGTTATTTCCAAACAATTTAAAGTCCATTATTATGCAGTGAGAAAAATTATTCACAAGTGGACAACATTCAAGAGAATCGCCAATCTTCCCAGGATTGGATATCCCAGCAAATTTACCCCAAGGTCAGACCATGCAATACTTAGAGAAAATGTTAAGGTAATACCAGTACAATTAGAAAATGATGGAAGGAGTATAGCTTGCTTGGAAGTGTTGCCAGGGGAAAGTGTCTTTTCTCTAAAAAGGACAAGGCAGCAAGGCTTAGGTTTACAAAACTGCATCTGAACAAACCACAATGCTTCTGACACAATGTCCTCTGGATAGATGCGGTTAAAGTGTAGATGTTTAGCTATAATCCACAGCACCATGTCTGGTGAAAACCAAACACAGAATATCAGCACAAACACCCTATTATTGCTGCTAAGGGTTTTACAAGCACTTGAATCATGGGGTGCATCTAGTTTTTTTACACATGGCTTCCACATTTTGGAGTCATTTGTGAAAAAAAAGGGACACCTTTTAGTGTTGGAATGTGGAATCAGTTGAGTGTTGTTTCACTCCTAAGGTTAGATTTAAATTATATTGGAACTTGATGAGGACCAGTGTCCAGTGTAATGTATTTCATGACTCTCGCTCTCTCTTTATATATATTGTTGAGTGCTAGAACAAAAAGGCAATATAGGTATAAGGATGCACGGAGGAATTCAAGTCCAAAAAAAGGACACTTGGGAGTTAAGTGCTCACCATCTCCCCACCCCCTGTCATCTAGACCATCCATTTAAAATTGATTGCAATTATGCACCCTGTAATCTCCATAATATTTAGAGCCTCAATTTTCAGATACGTCCTCCCATATACTGTTCTTAAATCCTTTAAAAAAAATAGACCAGGGCCCAGGAGAAAAAGAATTTATAGGTCTGCAGTCAGAGCATTTGACAAGTCTCAAGCTGGTGTTGAGCTTCGCTCTTGCTGGGAAGACTCAGTTCCCCAAAAGGCTCATTCTAAGGGCATATGATAATGCAATTAAGTAATTGTTATGCAGTCACATAAAACTGTGCATAGCCCATGGTGCAAATCTACTTGTCATTACAATATTTGAAGACCATTTGCTAATGACTGTGTTGCACATCAATCTAAATTAGGAATTAATTCCAGAAATAAGCATAGCTGGGAGTGAAATATTCTAGGGCAAAGCTGTATTTTTTTTATAATAAAACTGGAACATGCTTACAACTATCATATATATAGCCAATAAATGTATTAATAGTACTGCACTTTTAGTTTATTTATTTATTTACAATCTTTGCAAACACATTTTCTTGAGGCCTAGAGTTGCACGTAAGTATATGACTTGGAGTCCATGAAAGTCCTTAACTACATCAACAGAACATACGTATTGAAACATTTATTAATGCACTCGTTTTTGGCTAAAACTGAACTTGAGGCACATTTCACTTTCTGGGCTGTAAAGTTTTGAAAATAAATTTCCTTACAATGCTTTTACATACAGAAGTGAATTTGGGCTTATTTTAGAGTGTTGTGGTTCAAAAAATTTAAATACCTTAGTGCTCATGACTTTCACAGATTCACTTTAAACACCAAAGCCAATCTTCATTTAAATGTTGTTACTACCTACAGACTTGCCAAAGGAACTTGTCACTTTGCAGTCCAAAAGAGAAGACTTGAGACCTGATGTGCCATGAGATTACAGATTCAGTAATCTAATAACCAAGCAAATGGGCCTTTGAGATTTTTTTTTAAATGTAATTGGAAGATTGATTACAGGGGTGGGTTATTTAGAGTTAAGTCAAACCTGATTTATGGAGTGATACATGGACAAAGACTGTATATAAAATAGGTGTTCCATACCTAATCTCAGTTCTATCAAAAAGCCTGGTTCTTTGTCCTAACTACTCCTAATTGTGCCAGCAATCTGCAGACACAGAAGGAAATATAACACGTATCCTAAATAAATATGGAGATATGCCTACTAATGTACCCCAAGTTTTGGGATTCCTGGAGTGCTCTACAGATGTGCCTCCTAATGCTCGCAATTTATCAACGAAAAAGTTTTAAATTAAAACAGAAAAAGTGTAGAACATTTAACAATAATGAAAAGGTAAGAAAATCGATGAAGATAGATGTGAATCTTTTTCCCCTCTCACCTTGGTTACCTACTTGCTAAAAAGGTAAGAGACCCCTAATACATATACCACATCGTTCCTTTATAAATTACAGAAGTTCAGTTAACTGGTGTTAAAATATGCTTTCTACCAATAGTTGTTTTATCATTATAAAAAGTCAGGGATTGCACTCTAATCAATACACGTACAGGCTGAATCTGTAATACTGTCTTATCAAATTAGCAGCTACTGAAACAGCTCTATATAAAAATCAATCTCCTGCTTCTAAAACACGCACCAATTTCCACACAGGCATTAATATACTTTGCTGCACACACGCAAACATGTTTTTACACGCAACAAAATAAGCTAAAGACATGGGGCCACAAAGTTATCAATGTTGGCCAGAAACTATGATACATATTAGTAATTGTCACCATACAGCAGAAGTCCATATGACACCCAGATATCATCCAGGCTATAGAGTCACAGACATTATAAGGAGGAGTACTCGGTTTTCATGATGTGCAGAGCAATTGAGGGGTTGGCAGTAGTTTATGGTAAAATTTGACAAGTGATGAGAGATTTAAAGTGGAGAAAAAATGTGAGCGGGCAGGTTTACTATTGCAAAGGGGACATGTCCCTTTAGCATTTAAAATAAAATTACCAGCTTTTTTGCAATCTTTTTCTCAATGTACATTTAAAAGAGTCAGTTTGAGTCAGTAGATTGCTCATGTGCACATCCATGATGCTAATCTGCTATTCGTCACATCCCATAGGTGCTCTATTGGATTTGGGATCCGATGAGTACGGAGGACTGTTTAAATACAGTGAACTCATTGCCATGTTCATGAAACAAGTTGATTTGAGCTTTGTGACAAGGCTCATTATCCTGCTGTAAGCAGCCAACAAATGATGGGTTTACTGTGGTCATAAAGGGATAGACATAGCCAGCAACAATAATAAAGTAGGCTGTGGCATTAAAATAATTCTAAGTTAGTAGGAAGGGGCTCAAAAAGTGCCAAGAAAATATACCTCAAACCATTACCCTACCTAAAACATGTGTGGTGTTTATATATCAGCCTGATTATGGTTCCACATTAAAGCAAGGTATGATTTTATTTCATTATTTTATGTTTTATTTTTTGAGTGACATTTTCTCTGGACAGAATTCCATAACTGAATCCATCAAAATCATTGTAATTACCAAATGGAGAATTTATTATGCATGCACTGTATTAAAAATGCTTCAACATCAACATGGAACTGTAAACAGAAATGAGGGGTGTAAAATGTGAAATGTGCACTAATGGGGGTGTCAGCACCATCATCTAGACTGACATGTCATGTCTGTACAATATAAAATAATATATATATATATATATATAATGTGTGTTCAGGAGCAGGTATTTTATTTAAATACACGGATAAACCACTGTAGAACCTGATGTTTGAGGTCTAGAAAAAAACAAAAAGAAAAAAACAGGTGTATTAGCTGCTTAAAGTAGAACTGTCATCACACTTTGGATTTTTTAGTAGTTACTCATTAGTATAAAGCAATAAATGAGCTTAACATAAACCCTTACTGACCTTAGATACAAGCATTCTGGGGTTATTCATTCTAAATGCTAAGAATTAGATGGCTCAAAACTGCCCCACAATTCTTGCTGCTACAGGTCAGTGCATGCTTGCATTTAAATAATATTAGTGACAGTTCTACTTTAAAGCAAATTTGACATGAACACACAAAAATAATAAAATTACCAACAGAAAAATAAAAGAAAACACCTATACAAATTTAAAAATAATTGCTTTACTCTGAAGCTCTATGAAGAATATCTCCCTTTCTGCAGAATAGTTCCAGTTCCTGCATGTTTCTTCAACTTTTTGTTCTGCAGAGAGGTTACTACTCACTAGGCATGAGTAGGGCATGAGGCAAAGCTTGACTCGACTCATACCTATGGAAGTTTGTATGTTAGAGAGCTATGAGGCAGCACCATAAATTAATGGATGATCATATGCGCAGTCCTGCAGATTCCTGATATTCTCCTCTGCTAAATCCATTAATCTAATAACTGGGCATTATTTTTAAAGAAAAAAAAAAAAAATATATATATATATATATATATATATCAGTCTTGTATTCTGGTCTAGACAAGATAGTAGCAGGACATCCACACAAGCCAATCCTATTTTAAAGAAACAGTAGACATGGCATATAAAAATATAACATATTCCCTTAAAATGGGTAGGGAGTCCATTGTGGTCTCAAAGTACCCTCAGACATGGGCATTATTTCTCAAGATCTGATGCCAACGGATAACACCTTGATATATCAGCAAGGATCAGACTTGATGGTAAAATGAGAAAAACGCATTGTCTTACAAGGGAACAAATGGCCTCTAATTTCTTGGAATGAAAAGAACAAAGATATCTATCAGATCATCTCTCGATCTCTGATTAGGTAACAGAATTTTCTCTGACTGGGAGATATCCTCAAGCATTGGAGATATTTTTTATTGCTGTTAAATATCTGCTACTCCAATTGAATTTGTGACATCTAGAGTAAGTTCTTGACTCCCCCGAGACAGAACTGATCAACCTACAGGAGACAAGATCTGAATACTGATATTGAAACAAGAGATGTTGGGAAGGACATAGATGAGACGCGGAAAGACAATGACAAACACGGCTCAACAACGAGAATGGCAATAAACAAGTAGCAAAGGAGGTGGCAAAAAATAGAAAGTGTTTATAATATATTTATTCTTTGTATCTGTACATTTTTGTCCTAATAATTTGCTTTCATAACAATGCCATGTTCTGAACACCCATGATGTGTGGGTTAAAGTGCACAAAACATGAGAACAGAATGATTTTTTCCAAAAGGTGGTGTGGGATAAAGAGTGAAAGGCTACCTGTGCTATCTTTTTAAAGCCCAATAGAATGTGCAGTTTAAATCAGCTAAATACGTTCTGGTCTTAAAGTTGCAGCAGCCGTTAATAACCTAAGTAGAAAAACCTGTTCCCTGTCGGCATTCAGAAATTTGTTTTCGGGGAAAACAGTGTTCTCTCTGTAGTGGTACAACATGCCCCTTACGGAGACAGAGCTTAGCAGAGATAATGCTACATTACAAAGATATTTGGAGAAAGAAGTTGGTAAGTCTGCTAAAACTAGGAACACAATTACAAAGAAAGTATTGGTCTTTCTACTTGAAAAACTGCATAAAGCATAACATATTCATGCATGAAAATAGTTCACCAACTAAAACACTAAATGGTCAAAAGCCTGTAGACACTGGAAGTGCTCCTAAGACCCTGACTGTGCCTTCCTCATTTCCCCAAATTCTTTACTATCATTCTCTTGTACAGTAACTCAATGGATACTGTCAATGGATACTGAGCAAAACTCCCCTGACCATGATCAAGTCGGTAGGACCGGAGGTCAGGGGTGGAATTTACAGCAACTCAAGGAGAGTTGCAATTGTACAGTCTAACAATTTTCTCCTTGGTAAGTAACCTGGCCCACATCCCTAGCCAGGACTAATCAATACTGCATCTCCTATCACAGATCTTCATGTCCTATTCTGTCCTAGGGTCTCCGATTTGCTGACAACAATACAGTACAGTATTTTGTTAATAAAACGGTTCATTAAGCATGTACTATCTGTCATTTTCAACTGCCAGCAATCAGTATTGGTAGGAAGTGTACTATCAGTCTTTAAGGTATGTGTTGTCAATCTCTGGTACCTGGGGGGGGGGGGTAAGCGATTTTTCTATTGTCTACAATTTGTGATTGAAGTAGTGGGCTGCACATGGGTACAGTCATGCTGGAACAGAAAAAGGACCTTCCTATTTTTAAAAGGCTGAAAGCACACAATCTACAATAATTATGCATACTATAGTATATAGTTTGCTTTCTATTGCTAGTTTTACCCCTATTACACAACTGACTGACAGTGAACTGCAAAAGGGCAATACAGCACTAAGAACAAACAAAACTGGAAGCTTGATTGGCCTCTTTTCAATCTTTTCTTCTGCATGTTTACCATATATAAGGTAGGCTGCTAAATATTTCTTTTTTTTTTTTTTTAATTTGGATAGCTATAAACAACAATTACCTAATCAAACCAACTTGGCTAGAGCCATTCAGAGCATTGAGATTAGTGATTAGCGCCCCTGCTTAGTTCCATTTTCCATGGAGGGGGGGGGGGGGAGAAAGACGACTCAATGAGCTCTCATTTTGTGGTAACGAGCTCCAATTTACCATGATCATTATGTCTGACATTAAAGGTTTGTGAACACTGTCACATGCCCAGAAGCTATTTTTTTTTTTACCTTCTAAAGTCGGAAATAACAAGCTGGAGCCCAGAGATTCAATTCTATCTTTAAATCTGTGCATCAAATGTAAAACACACAGCTACATGATGCATAACACGACCAGAAGGCTGTCTGTCTTCCAGGAGGTTCTGCAAACTCAGATAATTGTACCGTGATCCTGTCCAAACCCATGCCACCCTCATTATGTGTCTAAGGTGCTTAGCATGTGTACTTCCAGCCTATTAGCAAATTTGCTTAACTAATACGAGCAGGAAACTCTTAACTCTGTTCTTCGAGTGTAATTAATTGCCGTTTTAGAATGGAGTGAAAGTGCCTGTTGGTAAAAACAGCATTTCATATTCTCTGTGTTAACAGAAACCACAGCTCTCTATGGCCCTATGAATTTCAGATCTGCAGTGGCAATAGCCTGGTGTAACAGATACAGAGCTGCACCAAATTATGTCATTGAGCAGTAAGATGACTGTTACATAAATGAAGGGCCCTGTCTCATTGTGGCTACTAAGGGGACCAGATTCATTCCTAGCCATTATAGGATGGCTTCCTTGGTTTATGCTGCAGAATCCAAAAAGCTTTTTTGATAAAGGTGCAAATAGGCTGACAAGTTTTTCCAGATTACTGGAATGACATAATGCACTGGAGCATTCATGTGGTTTTATAGCATGCCTGGATGACGTATTTTACCTACTGATAAAATATATATATTAAAAAACACCACCGTAGCATACATATGAAAAAAATTGTAAGTTAAAGTATATCTAAACAAGAACAAAAATATATGTTGGAGCTTATAAGTCCTTAGACCGGCTAGCTGTATTAGTTTTCCTTTTAAGACTTTTTTTTCTTTATTTGGAATAGGTCATCTAGCCTGTAACACACTTTTTTGCCTTAGGTTGATAGCATTTATTAACTGTACTGTTTTCAGTTGTATATTTACAAACTAAAAGTAAGTAAACAACAGTTCATTGTTAGGATTTACAGATATTTTAAGTAACTACTGAACCATATTGGTTGGGTAACTGACTTAAATCACCAATACACTGTATATATGGCCATAAAAATCTGCAGGTTTAGGGGGATGTAACTCAACATGCAGGTTAGCATTAGCCAAACTGGTAGACATTGTAGAAGAATCTTTAAAGTACCCTAAAGCATTACTTTTTGTTGTAAAAGAATTTTGAAGTGTTTAGGGCTGATCATGCAAAATGCATATTGTGACACTGATGGGTAATACATACAGCACTATACTACAGCAAGGCAAATGAGCTAGCCACCATGCTGTCCTCCCAAAAAAAGATTAATATTTCATTGGTAAATGTATCTTATCTTGCCTTTATATATATATATATATATATATATATATATATATATATATATATATATTTTTTTTTTTAATCTTTCTTTTTTTAAATTCTTCTCCTTTCTTTCAGTCTCTCTTTGTTCTTCTTCTCTCCACATCCGTCCACCATTATACCACAGTAAATTTCTTCTTATAAAGCACCTTACGCCACCTCTAGATCTCCCGGTCTGACATCCCTCCTTTAATTAAACGCAGAGTGGCCTGCATAGGAACCTATATAAAACTAGGTCTTCTTTGCAGACCAAAAGAGAAGACGCTGGATACTGAAGCGTTTTTAATCTCTGTCTGAATTGAGGGGAGGATGGTGATTGTGCCGGGTGATGGAAAGGCTGAAGGAGCGTCTAAGGGAAGAAGTTCCAATTTGTTTCTTACCCTCTAATTGGTTGTTTATGTGGAGGAAGAATGGTGGGTTAAGGCAAACAGCACAAGCTAAGATTTCCTTGTCTGATGATGGGAAGAGAAATTGTTAGTAACCAGAGCTGGTCCCGCAGGGGTTCATTAAGTCACTGGACTCTGCACTGTCCTATTTTCACCTATCCTGGATACTAGCTGCATCTGTGTCATTTAGGGCACACAAATGTCCGCTACAATCCATGTTCCAGAAGGTGCCTCTGCTCACAACGAATGCTCTGCTCACATCTTATTAGTCATGCAATTAAACTCAACTTAAAATAGGTAATACCCTTAATTTTGGCAGAAGACACAAAACCTATGGCTTACCCACATTAAAATTGTATGCTGTGTTTGTGCATCCTGCTTTTTACTAACACAATAGTTTTTTTCCCCTTTCTTAAAGCCTATGAAATCACACAGCCAATGTGCCTCATAATTAAGGTAGATTTAAAATAAGCCTGCCATGAAGAGATAGTGGAAGTGGTCATTTTTTTTTTAGATCCATTAATCAGCTTATCCATTGATGGGGATCTAGGTTCACGACAGAAAAGGTGCTAGACACTTTCCTATTCATTCAGGTCTCAAAATAGTAAGGACAGACTTTACAGGACCAGTGAACATAAATGACAAATTTGGTTATTTACTTATAAAGGGTTTAAAGATGATCTCTAGCCAACGAAAAATTAACACCTATAACTCCTCACACACACATTCCCTTGCCAATACTCATCAATTTATAATACTTTTGTGCCCTTTGCACATTTTAAATTATCCATAAATGCAGAGGTCAGGTGACTGCCCTAGTTCCTCTTCATTTCTTGCAGCATTAGAGCAGTGAGCAAGAAATAACAGTCCCTGTGCACAGCCTACACTTTATTGGTATGCATGCTGCTGGGGGTCTATATATCCCACCTCCACTTTGTATACTGCAGTGCTATGTTGTCCACTTCAATCTCAATACATCACCCTGAAGTCCTGAGAACAGAAGGAAGGGGGTGTATACATGACAGCCAGGTTGTGCAGGAAGAGGCTGTGTGATACTGGTAGTCACTCAGCAGGAAGTGACCAAGCACCATATTCTGCAATTTAGAGTTTTGATCACAGCAAAGCAGAGCATTCATGGATGAATATGTAAAAGTTGTAAGATATGACAAGAACAGTAGATAAAGATTATGTTAGATAATCAATGCTTGCAGGTGTGCTAATAGACAACTTAAGGCTGCCATACCCTCTGCATTACTTTGAATATATTAGATAATAGATTTGATAAAAACATCAAATCTAATAAAAATCCTTTGAACACCTTGACATTTAGGATTTATGCTTGATTGATATATTAATTGAATATGAATCAGGAATGCTCTTTCCTTGACCAATTGAGCTCCTCTAGCCCCCATCACTCTAATGTAAATCAGGGTAGAGCGCTCCCTGCAGTTTACAGTAACAACTTAGCTCTGCTGGTTGTGATTGTAAATGGCATGGAGGCACTCTCATAGGTTATTGGTGGTTTAGGAAATGTCCTCAATGATTCAAATTAACCTGGGGGTTGGATAGAGTGGCACTTGTTTTGGTTAATTGAAGGGAGATTTCAATCATTTTCCTGGTCATGCACTCGTATGGCCACCAACCATTTTTCCAATGAGTCACTAGCTGGACATACCAACCAGATTTCCCTTCCTCACTACCATGTAAGGTTTTACAGAGAGGCAGCAAGGTCTAAATATCTGTATAGCCAGGGTTCTGGTAGGAAGAGTAGGTATCTTTGACAGCAAGAAAAATCATTAGGTTTTTATAATACACCAGTTTCGACTGTGTTGTAAAATTTGTGTGTATCACTTTTTTATATTCTGGGCATTTAACATCACATAATATATATCCTATTATTTATGCATTTTTCATAAATAAAACTTTGGGCGTCTGAGGACTAAACAAGTACTATATGCACATTTGAGTTGTAAAGAATGAATACACAAGGCAATAAAGCAATTAGGTAATCGTTACTATTACAGACTGAACATAAAGTGGAGGAGTTTATAATAGACAATGTGCTGTGTGATCCTATAAACACAGACATAAACAAGCAACAAAAGAGCTTTGTGTGGCCCTTGGGTCCCGAGTACCTTTTTATAGACGTGCCAAGTGGTGCTATGAATGGAGGTAGTAGACCCTTGTGATGGCGACAAGGAATGTAGGCGCAATTAAGAGGAATGTATAGTGGCAGACAAACGCTATTCCTGTCCCTTTTAGATAAAGGGTTAAACACATTACCACTCACTGAGGTTATGTTTGTACTGGAAGGATGAAACAGCAGTAATTGTTGCATCGCATCACTGCTAATTACTGCATTCCTCAAAAAATTGCCTAGAACCTTGCTAATGAGACAAAATGCTTTTCTTAAAGAGTTAATCGTGACCAGGATGGCAATGAACAAACATAAACGATGCTACATGTTAACTCGTACCTGGAATTTAGAAATCAGTGGCACTTGCAGGTTCCAAGCCTATTGGGAGGGCTATAGGCCTTATCACTGGGTGCCCCCATTTACTTGGACCCTTAAGTGTGTGCTCTATTTTTTTGTGTGTTTGTAAAACATTCTGTACATGTCATGGAAAGCAAAGGAAATAACACAGGCTACACATGAAGCTGTCTTTGATCTCTTCTTTGTACACAAGGACTTGTTGCGGGGAGACATGGAGCCAAGTAACAGCAGAAGGTTATGTAGGCTATGCTAGACCTTCATTTCAAAGATATAGCCTGGGGAATAGATGCAGTGCCCTTATTTTGCCCTCTTAATTTGTTTACGGCAAACTGCTTGCTTTTAATAAAAGCAACCCCCCCACCACCAACCCTTAGATACTCATGCTCAAGGAGATTGAAGAACTTAAAGGCAGCCTTCCACCTGAATGGAACTGGACACCACTCTGCTGGAAAGAGTCTAAGGGCTTGTGTAAAAGCAGCTCAGAAAGCAAACATAGTCACTTTCTTCTGCTTGGGTGAAAAGATTTAGCCTGAACGCAAAGTGTAGATGCTCTTTCCAAGCTCCCGTAAGCACTATGGCATTATATTGTGTGGCATCAGTCTTAGGATTGGAAAAAAAGGGTACTTTTGGCTGCTGCTTCTATAAAAAAAGACAAATGGCAGTGGAAAGGAATTTTACAAGGGATCTTAATTCTTTAGAGATCAGGACTGAAATCTTACTGGGGCTTCTGTCTGTGTGGCCTGCTGACAAGTGTAAACTGTTGACGTAAACCATAACTGAATGGCATTTAGTTTTCAAAAGCGCTGTAGATCATAAACAATTTTCTTTTAGAGAATACGGTTCTCATGTTTTTGTCTTTGTTGCATCTCCTGCAATCTATTTGTAGTAATGTTCCATCTATATGCATGATGTTTGCATGGCATTCCTCAGAGCAGGTTTCCTGATAGCCACAGCTAAGGGCCATGCCTATATAATGTGACTTATAACAGCTGCTCGTAGCCTCCATTTAAGCCAAATGACAGAGTGACAGTGCAGAACCGGAACCTATGTTTCAGGATCACCAGGTAATATTTTAAGTAGAGCCACAGATTTATGAATAAAAATGACATGTTAAGGATTAACATACATGAGTTTGTAATAACTGGGTTTAATCCAGCTCATACCATGTTGTTTTCATGCAATACAAAAGTATCAGATTTGTCTCATAACAATTTATATTGTATGCTCTATATACACATATATATAATATAAATATTGTATATACAATACAATATTTAAATGAAAATATATGTTATTAATATAATGAAATTGTTAGGAGATATTAAGATGAATTACACCTCAACCGAACTGGTTTTGCTAGTCATAGCTTTGCTTACAGATTTGGTTACACTTCTTTATTTATTAGCACCCTCCGAAAATGTAGAGGACCGAGTCTCTTTTAGGGTGCCCGATAACGTAAATACCAGAATCCTACACGAAAAGGCATTGTTCAAACTAAATGATCGAGATTCAAGCAGAGATTAGATAAATCTCTAGGTAATACAGAAAACTCCTTCTGCAATATATTAATCAGCAAAATCTTGCACCAAACAGGCTAGCAGTTGTCGCTGTCATGGGGCATAGAGCTGAGATAATATTTGTCAGAATGCCACGGCAGTTGTGACTAACATAATCGATAAGAACATCTGTCCTGGTGGAGTCATGTTTGCCCAGGACTCAAAGAAACCTGCATGTGCACTATAGACTGCGCTATGCCCAAGGCTACAACAGCAACTAAAATTTACCTTCTACACCCACAGTACAACACTAACAAAATAGCCAGCGGATGTCCAACGCTCAGCCCTCTTATTAATATGCTAAAATAACACACACACACAATTGTACGTGAATGCTGCTTCACAGACATGGTCGAGTAATTATTGAACCAAGCCGTTTGTCTACATCAGACCCCTATAGACAAACAGTTTAGCCACCACAGGGCGGTTTCATAGACATGAGCTGGGGTCATGGAGCAGCTGGCTAGTGTTCAGCCTGCATCAAACCAAGATGTAGTTTGGAGGATGAATTCAGCATGGCTGTTAAGCTGTGCTTGCAATCTGGCCACTTCAATTAATCAAATTTCTTTTTCCGTCTCTCTGCATATGCATGTGGTGTGATGGTGGTGTGTGCGTGGAGGGGGGAGAAGGCAGAAACCCTTTGACCTCCTGATGGAAGTGAACTTGCTTTGACAATGGACCGCCTTTGCTAGAGATAGAAGCGGAGAAAGGAGAGGATGGATAAAGAATAGGCAGGGATCAAAGAGCAAAAGAAAGTGGCAGAGAAATGAGAGTAAAGCAGATTTACTGAGAGCAGGAAAGGATGTGTGTATGGGTGAGAGGAAACAATCACAAAGTCAATCTGTACTTGCAGAAAACAGAGACCAGACTGACAGGTTTTATATATATATATATATATATATATATATATATTAGTTATTGTGTATGCTTACTTTAGCACCCTAAGGAACACAAATAAGAGGAGTGACAGCATGCGTATCAGTATTTTTAAATTAGATTTATTTATATCTTCAAAATTTTCAAACAATGATTTATCATTTTAGACATTTTTTATAGCGTGACAACACTCCTTCCCTGCCTCCCAATTGCACTTTTACATTGTCACTTTGTCACACAGTGACCAGTGGGGACTACAAGAGTCTGATTCAATTGCTAGGTATGGCTAGCTGTTGTTGCTATCAGAAAAACCTGACCTGAGAAATGCTATTCAGCTATTGTTGGAGTGCATGTAGACATGAAGTGGCTAAGCACGGCTAGACACGGGGTGCAAGAGGTCAACCGCACTGAAATATAACAAAAGGATAAAAAGTTAACCGTTTTTATTATACACAGTTTAGCCAATCAAATATCATTATGTAAGGGCTTTAAATGAACTTTAATTTAAATCTGAAATGTTCAGGTTCAGCACATATTGCTAAGTACTGCACTTAGCACTGCATTGAACTGTGGATGACTGCTAGATACATATAAGATATATAAGTCATTCCAGAAGCTACTTTCTCCTCTACAGTGATGTTTTTGCAAACCCATGGCAACCAGTGACATTTTACAATGAAGGTGCAAGGAAAAGTACTTGTTTCTGAACATCAAACTTTGACAACAGTCACTATTATGTTCATCCCAGGTCAGTGACCTGGAGCATCAGCCATGCAAACTAGCATTTCCAAGGTAGTTTATGTCACCTAGTTCTACCTGCACAGGTTCAAATTTTATGAAATATTTAACCTCCCTGGTGGTATGAATAATACATATTTTCAATGTAAAAACGGTACATTTAAAAATACCTATTTTCAATTTCCTGCATCTGCATCTACTGGCCCACTCCGAGTATGCCTCGTGACTAGCGCGTTTGGTATAGATAATTCACCCCAAGCCACACCCTGAATTACCACTAGGGAGGTTAAAGCAACTTAAATATAAATGTTGTGTGTCTACAACTTAAATATAAATGTTGTGATCCACATTAGCCATGAAATGTGGGCCCTCATTATCCTTGTGTACAAGGACCAGATGATGTTAAAGGTGGAGGGCACAGGACTGGCGAAACGTTTTTCTCTTAACGGGTGGCAACAAAGAGGGCTAAACAAGGCAAATATTCTTCTGCTTTACACTTCTTCTGCTTTACACCTACTGTACTGTTTGGCACAGGGCTTTTTTCCTTTTGAAGGCGTTCAGGTTTAAAAGTCCTTGTTACATGACATTTGGTCTGGGTTTAGAAACAAAACACAGGCTTATGTATTTATATAATATATTCAAGACATATGTGAGTTCATGTGTTTCAGGGCCCATCTGTCACCTTCTTCAGGGATGCAAATTTTTAAAGTGTGTTGGTCACCATTAATAAAGCTTGACATTTCTTGGCTTTAGATATTAGCAAGGACCGCCTTTCATACATATGTGTGTGTGTGTGCGTATATATATATATATATATATATATATATATATATATATATATATATATACATACACACACACACACACACACAAACCCAGATCAGTCATTAATATAACAATCCCAAAATAGAAATCATAGTTTGCTCAAAATGATATTACCAATTGTAAAATGAAAAAAAAAAACTATGAGAACTTATCAATATCACGTCAATGGAATATGGCTATAGATTCCAGATAATGGCAGCACATAGGTAAGGAGAAAGGCTTGGTACACACTTGCAATAATTGTCGTTGGAAAGGACCTTTCATAATCCTTTGCAACGACAAAAGACTGCACGATGAATGAACGAGTGCTGTACATACAGCGCCGGGGTGGGGTAGAACGATGGAGCGGCACCCCCACTTCCCCTTCACTTTTATTACAATCATTCCTTGGTCGTCATCCGTGGATCCGCCAGATTCTCGTCTGATAGCAGCCCTGAGACAATTATCGGATGGGAATCATCTGAAGTGTGTATGTAGCCAAAGGCTCCCACAAATGATGTGAATTATGTGGTCTTTAGAAACTAAGTAATAAACACCTACCAATAAAAGCTTTACCATCTCTAGTAAGGAGACCCTCTGATAGAGACCCCACTGGCTCTCCACAAACAGAAGTGACATCTTGACCCTTGTTGCAAATCCACAGATTTTCTATCATGCCCATTCAGTATTCAAACTCTCACACATCATTTTACTGTCTATGACACTTTCATGGGAGGAGTATGGGTTGCAAAATTGAAACCTGACAATCATAAGTGACTCCTGTGTCCTGTGGCTTACTAGTACCATTGTACTGATGTGTACTGAGGCAGTACTAAAGTCAGGAGATCAATATACCAGCAGCTTCATATATCTTTCATAATATACAATATTATACCTGCTGTAAGAGAGGTATGGAAGATGCTATTGCTGAGCCCCTCTAAATATACTATTTACCTGTCTGCATCTAACTTCGTTGCTACCATTTCCTGTCTTTATTGGGGACACAGGTGATAACAGCTTCACTTGAGTTTTGCTGGGACCTGCTTTTTTTAAAGTAATTGTAAACATACCTGAAAACCTTTCGTTTTAGTCCTTCATTATTACAATGGGCAGGTTCTGAATGCTACAAAGAATGGTGCAATGTTTAAGCAGAGGCTATTCGTGTAAGTCCAGGGTGGCTAGATCATGCCCATCCCAGATGGAAGTTCCTTGATGCCCTGGGCTCACAGAAAAAGAGGCCAACAATGGATTGTACGGTGCCAGGCCTGTGGCAGCGAGTGGTGAACATAAGTTGAATATTGCAAGGGGAGTTATTTTCTTTTGGTTTTAGAAAAAAATGCTTAAGCTAGCATAAGGCTTTAAAGCTTTAACTATTTGTGCACAGTCTGATATAAATGTGATACATTCCTTTAAATATTCCCGTAAACCATGTCTGGTAATTCTTTTATATTGTCAGAATATGTCGGATTTGACATATAAGTGTGATGTAAGATGAAATAAAAATATGTCATTACATTCGCAAGCTTGTCTGGACTAGACAGCAGCTGTCTACTGTTTCCCTACGTAATCTTGTGTAATCTACCTGTAATATGATTCTTTTATTGTAAAACGTCAAAATGTAGTACTTCAGTAAAAAAAGTTTAAAAAAAATTAATTTGCAGCAAGCAACTTTTTTTTTTTGTTAAAATATACAAATACATACAATCTTATATCTGTTCTATTTTAGGCCACAGAAAGTGACCACGCAAGAAAAGACGTGGTTTCAAGTTTAGTTCTGGTGAAACAATTTTAAGGTTCAGACCAAATCATACAGAGGTTAGAATTTAAAGCTCAACTTAGACCAAAAGCTTTTTTTTTGTTTCAGGTAGAGTGGGAAACAACTTTATACAAGTATTAGGAAATCTATCAGTGACATAGAAAGAAACACATTTTAGTGGAGTAAAGAATAGTTTGAACAGAGTGAAAGAAGATTGACCTAATAGAGAAAAAACAACCTGTAGACATTTCTCTACTTCATTCTAACCAAAACTAAAGAAAAAGTTGAACTGTAACAGGAAAGGAAAATCAAAATAAGAAAATGGGAACACCTCTGCTTTCTCCAGCATGCACAATAGGCAAGAGGTCAGAACATGGACAATTTAGTCCATCCAACCACTATAACATCTCCTCTGGCTCAACTTCTGTCCTAAAAACAAACCAAACAATGTCACAAGTATTCAGGTTCAGGCAATGCGGAAGACAGTCCTTGCTGCACCTTATCTCAATAGAACATAACCTATTCTTTTGCTTGGTTCAGGGCTTACTAATAGATATATGATTGTAGCTTAATCTGCATGAAACAGGGAGATGAAACAAAGGAAAGGCTTTGCTGTTTTTATAGTGCAGATAACAGTTCAAGTAAATTTCAGTATGTTTTTTTGATGGATATCTAAATTTTGCTCACCCCAACATATTAAACAAGTTGCTATATTTTTTACCTTTTGTTCAATCAATAATAAAACAAACAACAAAACTGACACAGAACACTGATCTGTGGACATGGGCAAAACAGTGGAAGCCACCACTGTTAAAGAATGCTGTGGCTTGATTTGTTGAGATAATCATCCATTGTTAGCAGCTACAAAGGTTCCTCTGGATAATGACCTCTAATGGTCACTCCAGTAGGGTTAAGGTCAGTGCTGCAAGACACTTGAGTTCCTCCACACTAAACTCATCAAACCATGTCTTCATGGAGTTGATTTTGTAAACTGGGGCACAATCATTCTGGAACTTACCACAAAAATTTGGATTAACATAAACATATGAAAAGTCTTAAGTAGTATTCACAGTGCTGAGAACACCTGAACCAAATCATTTGGCTGGGTGTCCATATGCCTTTCGCCATTGAGTGTCCAAAAACTTTTAGTCATATCTGGACATGGAAATGCGAGCACAAAAATATGTCACATCAAAAATGATCTTCTTGTAAACCTCAAACCCAAAATGTCTGCTACACTAGTTTTATTTTATGGTAAAGCAAACAGGTCAGAGCTTCTGTCAGGAAAACCTTGGAAAGCTTGAGATTTATTTATGTTCTAGGTGTTCAGGGAAAGGAAAATTCAGCCGTGACACATTGGAGCACTGGCTTTTAGACAGGTATGAAGGATGCTGACCCATACATTCCTTGTTGTCCTTTGTGCCAAGCTGAATAGCGCCACAATAAAAAGGAGCATGGCTCTCCTGTCCTCAGAAGTGAGACGCACAATACGCAATGAAAGAGATACGATTCAGGCAATATGACAAGCTGATGCTCCTTGTGACTGAACGTGCAGAGAAAAGCCTCATGACACTGAATCGCTCACAAAGCTCTTTTTGATTGTGTGCTGAGTAAAGGGAGCAACTAAACAGAGGCCGTGCAGGAGTCCGCAACTTGATTTGTTCTCAGTGCAGCAGATTGGGGCTGTGAATCTTTAATGCAAGGCAGCTCATTGTCCTCTAAGTGCAGCTTTCAATGCCCACCACCCCCCCACAAACCCCCACCCCCCTTCCACCTTTGTCCTGTTTCACTTGACCTAGAGGTCAGGGGCACCCATGCTGGCCTTGAACCCTCCGTCTGTCTCCTCATCGTCTTCCTGCCATATTAATTATCATTCTCCTCAGTCAGGGCAAGAGAACAACCCTCATTGCATTACTGCTAATTAGGGGGAAAGACAGAAGCCCATTCCTGCAACACCACTGGCCCCTTGCTCCTTAGACGTTCAGCATTGAGCAGTCACAAAGCAAAGCAAGAAAAGGAGGATGTTGTTATGTAAGTGTCTTTTTTTTCTATAACAATGCACCACTCATAGCCCTAATATTCCCCGCCGCAATCTGAATACATCCACTAGAACACTGATATAACGTACAAGAAGGAGCAGCAAACCATTGAGGAAGGTTTGTGGTATACATATCCCTCCTAATAGAAAAACCTGTGAGCTCTATCAAATTACTCCATGACAAGAACATTCCATGCAATACTTAAGTACTTTGGGTGAGATGCATAAATAATTGATCCGATATAGCCTCTGTTTGTGCCGAAAGTGATGCAGGTGCCTATCAACAAACACATTCAATAGCCACATGTACTCATGTACTTTTTCATACCAACATAGGAGATGAAATGTATTCATTTTTTAATGCTAATATTAACATATAAAATTCTTAATGATCCAACAGCAACTATTAATGCAGTTTCTGAAAGAGATAAAGCAAATGTCACAATGTTGACAATCTCTGGTAATGTAGGCTACAAATTCAATGAAATTATAATATGCCTAAGTGCTATGATGGAAACCAAGTTTTTTTTTTCCTTAATTTTATGGTTGTTCATCTAATCTAACATATAGTTAAAGATAAAACTGAACTATCAGTTTATATTAGCTAAGTCAGGCTGTTGCTTCTTTCTAAAGAAAATGATCTGTACATCCTTGCAGACCTTTCTGTTTTGATGTACCTGGAATGTATTTGGCTGGTTTCAAAGCAGAACTAAACCCGCAATACTCACCTGTCCTTGTTCCCTGCCAGGGTGCTGCCCTCTTTTTCTGGAGATGATATTTGGTCGTCTTGATTTGCCAAGGCGGGATGACATAACTCCCATGCCGATGTGTGAGAGTTCATTCATTCCTGACATATGTGATGAATGGTTGGCAGACAGGCATCCGCCCCAACAACTCCTATTTATTTTCTGTGGGCAGCCATGGTTTACCTGCAGTGGGACCACCAGTTGCCAATGCAACTAGGAAGACAGCTATGTTAAGACCTAACAAGTATCAAACATTAGATGCAACATTTGGTAAACCAACAATTCCCAAGAAGAATAGTAACACCTTTCAGGTAGCCAATTGAACCAACCATAACCCAGTGGCATCACTGTGAAATTTCACAAAACTCATTTTTCACTGACATTTACACTGCCAAGCTCATTAGCAGTGTAAATGTCAGTGGCCGAACAATTTTGTGGACCCTTATACATCAGGTCATTAAAGCTAGTCACACCAACCGGTTAGGCTTATAGTGACCTACTTAGAACTTAAAGCAAATAAACCCTGCTACTACCTCCATCGCAGGGCACTACCATCTTCTTCCTTCTTTTCTTTCTGGATGCGAACTCTGGTGATGTAACTCTTGCTGGAGTCCATTCAATCCCAGCAGTCGCAGAGGATGCCAAAATTTCTGAGCTGAACATGCGGGACATTGCATTTTTAACAGTTTAAGGAAAGGGAACATGACTAGAATCAGGACTAGGGTTCAGGGATTCTAAAAGCGTTGGATCCTAGGTCAGAAAGAGTCCATTGCCCTGAACTTATAGTAATTAAAAAACAATACCTAAAATCTAACAAACCTAAATATGTAAAAAAATTATGAAGCCATTTTCAAATATTCTTTAAATCTTCAACTAATGTTTCTGATCATGCCATGATGGTCCATGTTGAGGTGTCTTCTGTTCGGTATCCATGCACACTCACATGAGCAGTTTCCTTTAGCACCTATCATTTTAACAGAACCTAACCATAGGATTTTGCTGATATCTACTTTGAGGTAAATTTAGAAAAAGATGGTGGTGCACTACATACACATGCTTCATCGTACATATGCATATGTGCATAGGTATGAAGGGGCCCTTATTGCTCCATGTCACTGGTTAATGCACTCTCTGAGACACCTTTTAGCACAGTAGTTGCCAACCGTTGGTCCGCGAGAAAACTTTGGTGGTTCATGGCTCTGGCAGCTGCGTCCCCCAGCAGGGTCAGGAGAAGGACCCCGCTGGGGGGGGCGTACTGGCCGGAGCGGCGGACCATGTCCCCCATATGGACACAACCCACCCACTCTCCTATCACATGCTCTGTGCATTTAGTGGTCTGTACATCCAAGGTTGGCGACCACAAATTTTAGTACACTGTATGCAGGTAACCCTGACTTAAGTTACACTTATCAGGAAAAATTTATTGTTAAACCCATGGGGACTTTTTCACTACTAGTTTCTCTTTACTGACAAATTCCAAATGCAGTAATATAGAGGCTGAATGAAAAATTTTGTGTACTACGACACTTTTGGAAGTTACACATTCCTCTTTTTTTTCTGTATAGGTCTTTCTATCAGCCAAGAAAGGAGGCAACTGAAAAGCACATAGAGACAGAAAGAATTGATTCCAAAAAAGGGACAGGCTTTCCAAATGAGAACCAATTAAAAGCTTTGGATCGAAGGCTGCCAGGGTAGCTTGATGGGCAAGCTTAAGACTGTATAACCCAATCCTTTACAGAAAAGTGTAGCGATAGAGTCTCCTGTTGACAATAAAACCAAATAGTGGTTCTGCGGTACACACTTCCCTATTATGATTGTATACAGTGAGCTTGTGCACCTTCTTGTGTTTCGGAGAGGGCTTCCTGTCTCCGCATGTGTTTTATGTTTAGCTGCCCATGGCAAAGCTTTATAAAATGGAATAGCTGCAGCACAAAGTCTGCAGAATCAGCCTAATAAAAGTAACACTAATTTGTGCCAAGCTTGAATGGCAGTTTAGAATTTGCACTCTGAAGGCACCTAATTCCTTTGATCCTGTGTTTTCCCCACAATGGTGAGATGCTCTCTGGGGAGACTGCTCTTTTACTGAGCTCTGGATGTTCAAAGCTTATTACAGGAAGGTTTTTCCTCCTGCTTCTAAATCACCTTCTATACAACAGACACAGCGAAAGGAAACCGTAGCTTTAAGAAGAAAAGTGGGGCCTTGTTCTGGGGTCAGAGCTTTGCATTCTAACACAACTGCCAAGCTGACATATAGGGAGCCATTAAAGCATCTGGAAGTAGTTTGCACTTAGTATGGCTAAGAAATAGCGGCATGAAATCCATAATTTGGGAGTTTATTGAATAGCCAGGATGAATGTCAGCCAGGTTATTTTACCTCACAATAGTTCACACTCCTCTGATGAATCCAGCGTTCTTAGGTTACACCTGTCTGACTGTGGCTTAATATCTGGTCTTTCAACACCACATGGGCTAAATTTACTAAATGGTGCAACAGTCTTAGTAGTAGGGTTACACGAAGGAGGAGGTGGTATTACCAGCCACGTTGGCATGGAAAATTGAATGTAAATGTATTTTAATCCTAGTTTTTAGAGTTATTTTTAACTGTAGGAATACAGTTATCCCTGCAGGCATTGTCTGACTGCCTCCTGGAATATTTCTGATTATGGCACTGGAGAAGGAGTTAGAAATCCGGCTTAAGGTGCTGGCACAACAGGCAGAAGCCATTAATTTTCTAAAAAACCTAACCCATTGCTTGGTAATACTTCTGTACTTTAGTTTTGCTCCAGTGCAAACTGGAGACAACCAAATATGTTAATACTTTCATGTGACTGTTTGGGCCTAGATATACTTAATAATAAAAATGGCTTCTGTGGATCTATGCAGTTCCTATTAAAGAGTCATGTCATATTGGCAGCTATGTAGTAGTGATTTATAGCAGATAGAAATCCTGATCCTTCTTTTCTCTGGCAATTTGCAGAGAAAATGTACTGAGTTTTGCTGTATCTGATTTTACAGGTCAACAAAAAATTAGTTTTGATAATCATCAGAAACCACAGCAAATGTTTCTAAATTTTTGAGCAGATTTCAGATCTATTTTCATTTTTCTCTAACACATACAGTTTCTGAGTTATGAGTACTATTATAGTTAACATTGTACATGCATGTATTTTGTACTAAAACATAAGCACCATTGAAATGAATGTTAATCCATCTTCAGTGTGAAGTAAAAAAAGGCACACTGTGGTACAGATCTACTGAACAGTGTCAGTCAGATACCACTGTTTCTGCAGAAATGCCTAGAGTATGATTTTCTTGTGTACTCTTTATCTGGATTGTCGCGGTACAGCATCCAGCCATATTATTTTCAATCCAGAAACATTAGTAGCGGTGCACCGTTAACTGAATGTCCTGGTGAAAACGTTCTCCTTGTTCGTCACTCACCATACCAAGATTTTCCGGCAAGAATTCTAGATGTAAGTGCAAGAAATGTATTTTTAATGACATGCAACAACCCAGTTTCTGGTATGAATCAAGCAGATTCTGAACTCTGATTCTGAGTTGTATGCAGGAGACTTTTGGTTGCCCAGGAAATTTCACACAGCCACTTGAATGCATCCCAACCTTCTTGTTCAGCTGCTGAGAGAGATTGTTTGAAAACATCATCCTGCAAAACAGACTTGATCTGTGGCCCTATATATATTCGTTCCTCAATTTTAGCAGTGCTTTTGTTTGGAAAATTCTCAACAGGGTACTGAAAACCTATGGAGTTTGATTTACCCATGGCCTTTACAAGGTTCTTCATCAAGCCGAACTTGATATGGAGAGGTGGCAGAAATATTTTATGCGGATCAACCAAAGGCAGAAACTTGACACTGCTTGTTCTGGGCTTTAAGGTATCTGTTCATAGCCAATCACACTTGATATAATGCTTTCCCGTAGATCGGCTTTCCCAGAGGCATAGGAAACAGCAATATTTTGTTAATCCTCCTTGCATTCCCATCAAGCAAGCCAATGACCTTTAGATCCCCACAGATGTTCCACTGGTGTGTTTTATACTAGATTGCTTCAAGTAGTAACTTCATGTTGTCATAGGACTCCTTTAGGTGAACAGAATGGGCTATCGGTAAACTTGGTTTGGAATTACCATTATGCAGTAGGACTGCTTTCAAGCTTCTGTTAGAGGAATCAATGAAGATACGCCATTCAGATGAAACATGCTCTTGTGCCAAACTGGTAAAGAGTGCATTTATATCATGACAGTAGCACAGTGAGCTATCACTAGTGAAGAAGGTTGTTAAGTTCTGATTTTGTTTTTTGTAGTGAGTTACAGTTACACCCTTTGCAAGCAAACGAGAACGAGATCATTCAGCCCGGCTTGTGTAAAGGTCTCTGGTTCTGAATCTTCATCGGCCAAATAGTCAGGATCAGATGATTCAGGGTTGTAACTAGCTGCAACTCCAGTGCATTCCTCATCACCTTCTACAGAAGCAAGTCCATCATGTGGCGTTACCGGAACTGGCAATGAATGATGATGGGTAACAGGCCCAATTGCAGAATCGAGGCTGGGATATACAATGTAGTGCTTAGTTTTACCTGAGAATCCACTTTTGTTTATGCGCCAAAAATAGTCGATTAGATGGTCTGGCGGTTCTCTCCACACCATCGGGATTGCAAATGGCATTGCCGATTAAGCCAGTCAGGCAGTCTGTTGGAACAACTCGTACAGATGACATGTGGAGCCCAAGATTTATCCTGGTCACCAAGTGGACAGCCGAAATAAAATTTGTATATTTTTTTAAGTTCTGTGGCAAATTGGCGATGTTGTGCTTTCGTCGTAAATGAACCATACACGTAACAGAATCTGTCTGAATCATTATGCGATTTCTAGGCATGATGACAAATGAAATCAATCCCAGTTAGTGCGGTCCCTATCCTTAAAAAAAGAAAACTGTAGTTAAATGTTGTAATATGTTAAGGCTATTTATAACGAATTTCACACAATATATAATTAACTGCATCACAAAAACTAGGCGTGCTGGAGAAAAACTGAACACAGGTTTGAAATCTGCATCAAAAATACTACAAATCCCACATAGAATTATATCTGATGAAAATGACATGTTGATCTGTGTTATAATGCTACATATTGCTAATATATAAGTTAGATATCTAGACAGCTACTTATTGCTGGTGTACCATGATTATCAGGGGTTGCATTGGACAGTTGGAAAGTAGTTATCAAAGCTGCTAATTCTGCAGTCACAAACACTGCAAAAAACTAATTGCTCAGCAGCTGAGCGACAAATTGTTTCAAAGATCTTCAACACAGGCTCCTCATTGATTGCAGATCATATTTTCCTAGTAACAAAATTCCAAAGAGCAGTGAATGTGTAACTGCTACAAATCACTGCAGTAGAATTGCTCATGTCACATGGGCCTTATGGTGGAATGCTTCTTGTGGAATGACAGGTCCACTTGGATAAAAGTGACAACGCTCAATGGTATTGACAACCATCCCACTCAGCTCGGCATACAAATAACTTTAACGCAATCCCAAAATAGCAGTGTGTGCCACGCTTATTGCTGGCAATTAGAGGCGCATGTCGAGAGTTCATCTGTAGGCTTTGAGAAAGAAAGGAGCTTCCTCGCTGCCATGATGGTGTCACAGTAGTTTCTGCCAACCAGCATCTCAAACTGATTATCATCACGTCACATTGTGCCAGAACAGCCTGCAATTATACAATTACATTGATACAAGCTTTCAGCAAGTGTTTATTTTGTCTGCCAGTCAAGGGACTTACTTGAAAACAAAAGCTGGGACCGCCCAAACTCAAGAGTTTCTCTCATCTGTCATTCTTTACCATATTGCCATATTCCTCTGAATCTTTAATGTACATAACGATTTATCTTATTAAAAACTTATATAAAAAAAACTGGAAAAGTTTCTAGTCATAGGGAACAAAGTGTGGATGTGGCAATTTATAACAATTTACAAAAGATTTATACAAAATATTTTGTTTGTAAATTGCCACTAGTTGTCATGCTGCTGGTATTTTCCATAACCACTATGGGGCTGTTTATAATGATGCATTTTGGTAATGTGTGTTGCTGCAAATTTTGCTGATACACAAAAGGGCCTGCCTGTATGCTGCAACTGCCAATGAATCCTCATTGAGCTCAGCTTTGAAGATTCTGATAAGTGGCTTTGTCATGCCAAGGAGGTCTCCGCAGGCTGGGAAAGGGACAATATATATTGAATATATATATATATTGTAAGGATCTTTAAAAAGGTGTATTTAAACTTAAAAAAAGGATACCAGCCAGTTGGCTGCCATCCAGAAACAAGCATCGCTGTGATATGGCACATTTAGTCTTGCCTTGGGATTGAGCGATCCCACACAGCTCGCCGTGGGTGCCACCTTACTAGCCACTTGATCATTTGCACAGCATCTACATATGTGACTGTTATCCCTATTCATTCCCTAAAGATCTGCATGTCACACAAGAGACAGCGGTTCCCTGGCATGAGGAAGGAGTAAACCCACCACAACCTCACTGCGAGTGTGAACAAAAGCCAAATGGAATCCTGCATGGCTCCTGCCAGCCACTCGAACGTTCGAACACTTTGTGTACTTGACAGCTGTCAGCAGTGAGCAGTACAAGTAGCAGGGAGATGCTACCACGTAGTGTATCCCGAGAGGAAGCAGTAAATGCAGCAAAATCTTACAGCCAGTGTGAGCCGAGCCTAAATTAGCTTAAACTTATTAGTGTAATAGAATACAGTTTAAACACAATCATTATTGTTATGGGAAGAAATTAAAAAGCTTATTGAAGCAGTCTGCTTTGGACCCTTGCCCCTTAAAAACCTGCAACATTGCAAAAGATGCAGATAAAGGGAGGGTCCAGAATACAAGGGCCTTCATGGAAACCTAGCTGCATAGGGGTAATCTCAGGATGTCAATACCATCATTCAACATGTCGACTGTTTTACCCAAAGCAGAATACATGCAAATTGTTAATATTTGAGTAGAGCATACCTTTAAATCTATATGTTATAGAGAGGCTCATTAGGTCATGTGTAAAAGGGAAAGAAACAAAGTAAAATATTCTGAAGGACAGATAAACATCAAAAGCAGACGTTATTACTTTCAAGGCATGAAGATAAAACAGTAAATTCGCTTTTATCAGTACAATTCATGTAGCTACATTAAAAATTAAAGTTTAATTACTCCTTTCCTTCCAGATATGTACAACAAAAATTACAATGTATGACTGTAAATAGTGAATACAAAGGCAAACCTAAAAAAAATAGCATCTGAGCACTGTCAGTCTACCAAATTATTTCTTATACAGTTTATTTCTCTTACTGCAGGACAACACCTTAAACATTCACCCTGGACCAGAGCATTGCACAGACGATCAGATTTATATGCAGAAAGGTTGAGATCAGAGAACTCTGGTCAGATAGAAAGGTATATCATTAAAGAGACATTTGCTTCATCTATAATACCACAGATGAACAGCTGACAAATGTGAGCCTTATAATTATGTACAACGGAAGTTTTTAGGAGTGAATCTGCACAAATTACCTGCATATCCTTACAAAACAGCACAGGTTACAGAATGTTCTGGTTCAGCAGCACAGTATGGCTGTCCTTAGAGACTATAGCTCTTTGACCACCATATGTAGCAGTCTTGTAAATCTGGTTTCTGCAGCCTATGCACTATGATTTAGGGATTTGTATGCATACATTACATAATAGTGTCCCTGCTTTCTCTCTGGGGGCAATCTAGTTCCTGCATATTGTGAGAATAACAAAAAAAAAAAAAAAAACAATTGTTTCTTGTTATAATTGTGTCAGTGCTGGGATTTTATTTGCCAGAAGGGCAGCTTTGGAACACCTATTCATGCTCAGGGCAGCGATATAGAAGCTGTGAACAAAATTTTTTCAAAGATGCTAGACTTAAGGTTTTATGCTGATTCTAGTTTTACTACACAGTGAATAGTACAAGCAGTTAGTATGTAAAGTATCAAAAAAAAAAAAAAAAAAAAAAAAAGACTGGGGTTTTGAGTGGCTATTAGCCACTCAAAACCTCAGTCTTTTCTCTTTGTATTTGTTTTATTGATATGTTACCTCTGGGGTAGGCAAACAATATACTCACAAAGTAATAAGAGTTACGCAATTTCCTCTCCCTCTTATTTTAGTATGAAAAGTAGACAAATCTGATTGTGTGTGTTATCGTCAAGGACTCGTCTTTACTGTGGCATTCTCTATATCAGCGATCGCCAACCGGTGGTTTGTGGAAGCATTCACTTCTACTACACACCACCAGATTTAAAATTATGAATGTAGTGGTCCGTGAGGTCTGAAAGGTTGGTGACCACTGCTCTACATCACTGTGGTCAACGCATAGTAATCAGGCAATTAATAATTTAGCTGTCTGTAGTTTGTTCTGAGATTGTCCCTTTAGCAGTCATCTGATTGGGGTCCTAATAAATGAAAATGGTTCTGAAGATCCAGAGACAGTAATTGTTTTTAGTACCTCTAAAGACCTGCATTCTTAAAGTGGAACACAATTCCCATTTTTTAACAGAGGTGATTCAGGCAGGTGGTAATTGCAGAAAGAAACAGGTAATGTCCCTTTTGCTCTAACTGCTTATACCAGCAAATTTGCCACCCAATTGGCTGAGCAGCGCTGGATTCAAGGGCACCCCGGCAATCCCGGTTTTCCTTGTGTGGCTGGGAGTAAATAAACTCTGTCACGCTTGCATTGGAGTTATCCCACCTCGGCATGGCCAACAATTGTTTTTTGGAAGAAAAGAAGAAGGAAGATGGCAGCGCCCTATGGAATAAGTGAATAATCATAGGTTTAGTTCCCCTTTAGCCTGTTCTGTTCCTGTAAACTCTTTGGTAAAGGAAATATATTTTAGCAATAAAAATGCTGCTTTGACCATTAAATCCATTCCGGTTTGGTCTATTTATTCATGAAAAATGTTTGTGAGGGTGTTGGGGGCATAGCGGTAGAACGGGATGTTGACTCGGTACATCTGTCTACCCTAGTCATGACAATTGATCAGCAGGACAAATAGAGAAGCTGAATATATCTATTATCCATAAATGATTGCAGAGCAGGAAGGGAAAGCTCTTCCAATGTTTTTTTTTAGGAGTGCAACACTGTGGCATCTGAGCCAGATGTCCTTTTTGCCACTGCTTTGGCATTACCCTGGAAAACAATATTTTAGAATGGTTCAGGTTTCACCTTTGGGTTTACCATTAGCATGGCCAGAGGAAAGATCAGGGCCCAATGATGACTTCAGTTATAATGCTCCCTTATTCTATTAACAAGATATAGTATTAGTAAAAACCCCATGTGGAACACATGGTAAGGTGTAAATCAATGTCATAAGACACACTTAATGAATGTATAGTGTGAGCTTTACTCAAGAGGAGTGTAAACTGGAGACAACCAATTACAAAATTCAGTCACACTTTTACATTTTCTGCTACAGTAATTCACTTTATGTACAATTATTTTGGCTGATTGAACACTCGTGCCGTAATTCACGTGTAATTACTCCATAGTGAACAGATCCCCCCCTTACTCCTTCCCGCTGTGAACCTTAAACCATAGGGCAGAAATGCAGATGAAACAGATATAATCACCAAATATTCTCTTTGAAAAATTAATGAGATTTTATTTTAGTGCTTTTTAAAATACATCTTCTATTGTTGACTCCGTACCCAACAATCCTTTATTTAAAAACTGAATCAATATATATGTTTAGAGCTATTTTCCAGGTGTAAAAGACCCAATTATTGCAGCTTTGTATTTATTAGCATATCATTTAAAATGTTTTAAGTGCAAGCAGTGTATTGGTGATCTCAGACTGGGGAAGGTAGGGGCAGCACAAACCAAAGGTGCAGTAGGTTGCTTTGAACTGCAAGAAACATGTTGAGTGAAGGGGACAACAAAATGACAGAGAGATAAGTTCATCAAGCTACTACTTCTACTTTTGCTGCCCAGTCACAGTAGGGTAAACGAGAGCAGTTGAAAGTGGAACTGGACCAGAAAAGACCTGGTTGTCTTCAATGTCAGGCAGTTCTATGCTAAATAGAAATCCTTTTGCAGGTAAAACTAACCCCACATATGTATTTAATTAGTTTATTTAGAAGTTTGCTAGGAGTTAAGCCATGAATTAAAACTGGTTTAGGTTTTTCATTTAATTAAATCTGACTAGATCAGAGTAGACAATTTAGGTATATAACAAAGTACTAGAACGTTCAAATTTCCATGTGATAAACATTTAATATGACATTGTTGACCTAATCAATATGGTAAGAATAATAATAATAATAATACTTCCTTGGCCAATCTGAAAGCTGAAAGGTTGGTAACCCAGCTATACTATGGGGTGGGGGTCCATGTGTACAAGATGGACAATACAAATGTGTATATATATATATATATATATATATATATATATATATATATATATATATATACATATATAATGTTTGCATTTATTTTCCAAAGGTTTAACCTAAAGCCCCTGTAACCGGCATAATACTAAGGTAGAGAACTACATATCTATTGAAATGTCATAAAGATCAAAAGAACTGAAAAAATGCTATATAAAAGGGATGTACTAACACACAGAAATCATAATTTTTTACTTTCTGGAGTGAAAAGGTAGTTTACCAGAATATTTTAAACAGGGGTAAGATTTGTGGTTCATTGTGTTTAAAGCTAGACATTATGCTAATCCTAGTGGACATTCAGTATTGATTTTGTATTCCTAACAACTGATCCTTTTAATTTGGGTTACATCACTATCCTGCACAATTCCGGGCAGGATGGTTAATGCGGCGAAGAAAGCTCATTAATGGGCATCCCTGGTCCAGTTTTCCATCTGTTAATGATGATTGGAAATGCAAAGAATGTGTTAATCACTTGTTAGGATGTGTTATCCAGATGGCTGACCCACCTCAAACCTGGACACTAAGAGCCTCACCTGCTGGTGCATTCATTAGGGACCTCCACAGATCTGTTTGCCATTACTTATTGTTTTATTGTGGCATGTGGTCATCTATCTCACTTGAGCTTCCTTTTTTTATTGTGTGTCTAACTCTAATCCATCTCAATGGCTATTGTAATGAAGAAGGAGAGGAAATTATCTACCTGGTCATCCTGCAAAGAAAATCACTGGCAACAATTTACCTATGAGCAGCTGACAAAGCGGAGACATGGTTGTCCAATCTGCAGTACCTACTGTCAGCCTTTTAGATAGATACAGAAACTCTATACAGCTACAAAGTTACATTCTTGAGAAACCTTTCTCAACATCTTCAATGTGGAGGAACCCTCAAAATAACTTTTCCGTCACAGAGAACCGCTGCTTTATTTACTATATCCACAGCTAAATGTAAATTAACCTGGTGGTCAGTAGAAAAAATGCTTCTTACATCATTGGCCATTGATAAAAACTTTACCATTACAGAAAAAAAAACATCTGTATCAGCTAAAGTGACCTGAGGGACACAAATTGCTCATTGCAAAGAACCTAGGCAACTTCTGGAGGAACCCTGGTTGAGAAACACTCTCCTAGTATATCAAAATTGCCTGGCCTATTCCTCTATAGAAACTTCAAGTGCTGGGTACACCAAGTCAGGGTTGTGAAAAACTTTTTTTGCATCCCAACATCAATGGGGAAGGTCAAATAAGGGTGGTTTTAATGATGTTTTTGTTCCACTTATAAGCTTTGCGTATAGTGTTTTACAATGAGAAAGAAAAACAGGAGATAAAAAAAAAAAATAAAAAAGAAAGAAAAAAATTAAAGCAACAGTATGCAAGTAACAATAAAAGTATCAAAAAACAAACAAACATTAAAATATGAAATAACACAAAAACACACTAAAAAAACAAACAAACTACCTAATAAATAAAAATAAAGTGTAGATATGTTTTAGATATGTTCTTTTTCTTCTATTACAATTTTATTTAAACAGACCTGTAATTGAAACTGTTTTTTTCTGAGTGGAAAATAAAGAAACAGGGTGACCCTAGGTAATTGTATTTCAGTACAGCTGCATAATTTTCTGTAAAGCATTATTAGCTCAGCGATCGGTTTTTTACTTGTAGCCTGGAATTGTTATTTAAACTTTGTACATTTATGTCTGCCTGTTGTTCAACCTGCTTTATTTACCTGAAGCCAAATTAGGCTGTTTGTATTTCAGTCACTGTTATAAAAATTGTTTTTTTTTTTTTACTTAGCCATCATTAAGTCACCAAAAGGTGTTAATAGTAATAAAAAGGCATAAAATGGATTTACATTAAATGAGGCCTCCGGACTGAGGATCTGTTTGGAGTCCCACAGCATTAAATCACAGTAAGAGGAAACCGCACCTGTGTGACTCTGTGCACTTTGATGTTTTCAAGTGCCAAGAATGATCTGGAAAATAATATTTGGCACATGCAGTTTTATTGCTGCTGAGATCCATATGTTAACAATATGTATTAATTTAATTGGTGACTGTTGAGGGTGGAGCCGAGGAAACTGTTGTGCAATCTTACGCATGACTGTAATTCAAAGCACGTTTGACTCTAGTCTTTCTGCCAACATTATTAATATTTAACTACTGCAAACCCAAAGGAAAATGAAAGTCCTTTACATTTTATTTTCAGTTATGTACACATATTGAAGTGTTATTAGCTTGCCATAAATGATATTATAGCTGTGTCTTGTATTAAAAATCTTGTTTATTTGTATAGTTCAGCATTATATACCTGTCCATGCATTGAAACAGCAATATTTGCCTGTTACTAAGGCTGGGTACACACATGCAATAATTGTCGTTGGAAAAGATCTTTCACTATCCTTTCCAACGACAAAAAACTGCACGATGCATGAACGAGCACTATACATTGCGCCATTCTGCACTATAGATAAGGGAGGGGAAGAACGATGGAGCGGCTCCCCGCTGCGCTCCTTCCCCTTCACTTTCATTACGATCGTTCATGGATCCACCAGGAGGAATCCATGAAGGACAAACGACAAAGCGCTGTATACATGCCAGATTCTCTTCCAATATCAGCCCTGAGGCAATTATCTGACGTGTATACATAGACATATATTTATTGCTCTTCAGCTTTCTAGTGCTATGAAATTAATGTTTTTTTAAGGACTACAGGCTGAATCGCCCAATCATCATTGCTTCCCAGCCAAATTTGTACTCCATTCCTCCACAGAAGCAACCTCACAGTCTGTAAAAAAAAAACAATTTTGCCCTTATATTTGGCTCCTACATATGCCAAATATCTGTCCTATCTATCCCCCTCATGTTTCCCGCTTCATAGGAAATTACAGTGGTTGTCCCTAGTCGGTCATAGGTGAATCACTAAAGAACATTGGGTGACCACTGTACACGCACTAGATTTTTGCATAAAATAATTCGGAATGTTTGTCTCTGCAACATTTATCTGGTTTACCTCAGGAGTGGGGTGGAGCCTTGACACCCTGGGTCACAGGAAGTGAGTTCAATGATAGTGGGTGTCACTTAATTAGGAAGAAGAAAACCAATGAATTCGTAAACCATGAACATGTGCAAGAGACATCATTAGTGATGGGGGTGCCAAAGCTGCTTTCTTTATTTTAAAAAGCTGTTTGGGGATCCATATTTTGACTCAAGATGGAATTAGGCTAGGACTTATGTATTCTGTGAGTCATTAATGAGTGTCATCTACTGAAAGCAAAAGGTATAATTTAGAGTAGATTGGTGACCTAGCTTTACAGATTAATAGCAGCAGAGAAAAGTTAGGTCTTCAATATGGTTGCACAGCTTGGCGGGGCTGTGTATATATTAGAACTGCACAGAAACACAAATCTTTTGGCAACCAGCAATAATATATGTATTTCAGCTGTTTTCCTAAAGTTCAATTTTAATATGCACCAGGCCATTCTAAATGAGCACTAATGTGCATTTTAAAATGTACACAGTAAAACGCACAGTCATTCTAAAAGGGACCTGTCGGGGGAAAAAGAATAAGACTTCAAACCCATAAAAGCAGACTTTAAACAATGTCTACTTATATCTTTAATTCTTAGCAAAACTTCTGCTGAGCACACACAGCACGCAAACCTCAGCTTGAGCTCCTAGTCAAAGCACTGTTCCCCCTCTCATATCCCACTGTGCAATGTGCCCACCTCTCTACTGGCTGCTAAGACACTCACACCGCACTGTGGGATACTGGAGATCAATCTGAGGACTGCATGCTGTGTACGCCAGAAAGGATTAAAAGTATGTGCAGGTTCCTATGGGCTTGTATTAGTTACATGCTTTTTTGGAGACAGCTTTACTTTACAATGTTTTTTGTATGGTTTGGCTTTCACCTTTGTGTAGCAAAATGGGACCTTTTCCTTCCGCAATCGGTAGTGAGTTGTTGGTATCACTGCTGTTGTATGTCAATGGTTCCCCTTGGTAACAGGTCATATTTAAAATAAGACACTGGACAAAAAGAATATGCAAACTACATGTAATATGTTATAAAGAACAATATATTTTAAAAACAGTATACATACAAGTCACTGATAAGACATCTATGAAAACCCTCGTATCCTAAATAGTAGGAAAATGAATAAATTTGATCAAGTGACAAAAAAACTGTTGATGCTGCTAGAAATTCACTGCTATTCCGAGTCTTGTGAAATCGGTAGGGTTAGAAGTCCTGCCCAGTTCTGCTCTGGTAACTAAAGACTCTCCCTCTTTGTTATGAGTAAAGGAATGGATATTTTGCAGTTTTAACACCCCCTTCCTGTCCTAGGGTGATAAAAGTGCTCTTCCATAGATACAGTGTGGTAAATGAACATTGTCATCCTAAGATAAAAAGTCTGATACTAGCATACATCCACCAAATCTAAGGATTGCTGCTGAGTTTTATCCCTGGGTCTAGATACACCTAAAACCCCAAATTTAGGTTGGCCACAATGCCTTGTGCCCGCTGTTTCTCTTCCTCCTTTATTTTATAATATGCATACTGTTTTTCTAGCTATTTAGTCCTTGATCTCTCATGCATAGAGTCCTCTCTCTCCTTCTTGCAGTGGTCGGTCCTTATGTAATCTATACAGCATTAATGTAAGCCAAAATTGTAACTTGAATTTTCAGCATCTGGCTCACTTCTTCATGTCTTGGATGCTTGGTCCCCTAAAGCATTCTCTGTGTTTTTGTATCATCTAGGAGTCAGATGATAAAACCACAGGACACTGGATTCTGACACTCCTGGAAGTTTCAGATGAAGTTTTTTTTACTAGAAGTTTATTTCTCCAGTTTGACTTTGTTGGTGGTAGGACAGGTAGGTATTCAAACTTTGCTTTTTTTGCTTTAAATAGAAGCAACAGTAGTTTTAAAACACAACAGCAGCCTACTAGCCTGACACTAGCCATGATCTGTCTGTATTTTAAAGGAAAATGCCATAATGAAGCATTAAGGACATCACTAGACCTACAATAAAATATGTTATGAAACAGGTAAAGGTTACATTTAAAAATTCATGCATGCATGTTGAGTTGGGGGAAAGGAGAAACCAGGGAAGGCAGAATATACGCAGATTAAACTTCAGGAAAACCGACAAGATTTTTTTTACATTTGACTGGGGTTTTCTTTAATTTTTTGGACAACAATTTTGTATTCTATACTTTAACAATTTACTGTGTTGTATTTACCATGGATTTTCCTTGAGTGTTTCCTGCACTGAAATCACTTTTTTTCAAATACAAAACTAAATAATCCACAGATTTTTTTTTCATTGTACATTGGAAAACCATGCGACACATTGAAATTTCTGTAAACCATTTAATATTAGCATACTCAGAGGACTATACCTACTGTGCAATAACATGAATAAAGGTATTATACCTACCACAGGGCTTTGGTATTGTCACACAGACATAATCATGCAGTAAGAAGCTCTTGACATAATGAGGGCTTAACAACAAAGAAGCAACGATTCCACTTCCAGTCTTTATTTTATGAACAATGCAATATTACTCAATAAATCGGTAATAATATGTTATTATATAAAGAAAGTCCAGTACATTCTATTATTATAATCTGCGAACAGTGATGTCATATATACATAATATTTTTTTTCTTTTTAAGTTGGTCACTTTAATTATTAACGCATAAGGGGATAGTCTGCAACGTGTGACATCAAACAATCACACCAAACTAAGTAGTGAAAATATAATGGACAAGTATTCTGTAAATAGGTTTATCACTATCTGCTTACTGTTCCTTGCAATATCTGACCTCTGATTAGTGTAAAAATTGCACTTTTAGCATTGTTGAGTTTGATTTGTAGCATATTTTTTTAAAAAAATACCCAACTCTTTTTCATTTATATATATATATATATATATATATATATATATATATATATAAATATTTAATATAAGTTTGGTTCTACCATGATACCCCCACACAACCTTCTTTGTGGTCCTGCACTAATCTTTTTCAAGGATAAATAATGGGGACATGATATGACAGAACTGAGAACTGTTAGAAAATGGGTACACTAAAATTAAAGAAAATGTTATATTATTAGGGCTTCTGGGGAAATGTGTTACTGAGAAGGGTCAGAGGTATGTTAAAACTGGATATAGTCTTTCCTTTGGCAAAAGCATGTGTTTTGAACTTTTGTTGTGAAATGTTGGCGTTGCTTATTTCATTCATACCTTTGCCGCTGCCTTCCTGTCTGCATGCTCATGCTTTAGTGGATTTTGAACATTATTGCCCAGGAAGTGCTGCCACTAATGTTGTACCCTTTTGTACTTGCTTCTTTGCATGCATTAAAGTGGCATATGCAAATAAATGCCCAGGAAGGTCTTGCAAGTCTGCATCAGCATTGTATTCTCTACTAAAATAGCACGGGACAGGGAAACTACACGTGAAAGCAAGCTTGTGATCCTATCTGTGTGTGAGACACTTACTTCAGTGTTTGTGAGAGGAATTGATGACATAAACTACTGACATTGGCATTGACAAGGACTGTCTTTAGGATGGTGGCTGGTGGATGATGGCTCCTGTGTAGCCTCAAGTATACATTGCACTTCAGGTATATGAAATTGTATATACCAGTGTGTTTTTTTCACAGTGTGCTGACAGTTTTATCAAATCAGACAGCATTTCCTTTGAAGATGGATACTAGGCACCCCGGCAATGGCTAAAAACCAGACCTTTATTTTACAGCTCATTCATTTCAGCTTATTTATAACTTCTGATTGCCTGCCTGTCCACTACTTAGAATTTCAAATGAAAGCCATGCAATCCACTGAATTTAAATCAGGAAAATAAACAGGTGATTTTCAATCCCTGTCCTAGATGGGAAGCATTCTGTTGTCCCTTCTCCAGCGAGCTGTACACTGATGAAATCTCTGATGCATAGATCAGCCCATACATAATGACACCACTGTATAGTGATGTGCAGCTTTTTTGAGCATTGCTTGGTTTGTCCTATCAGACTATCCCACTACCCCCAACACCATCTTGATGCTGTATCAGCCTTCATTACTTTGATAAGGCTTCCAATATTTTGGAATGTCTAGAGGTATTTGTACCCATTTAGACATTAAAAAATGCAAATGTGGGTTCACAATTAATCCCAAAGGTCTTCAGTATACAGGCTTTTTGAGTTCCTCCACACTCAACTGAATAAAACCATGCCTATAACTGTACTTTTCACTGTACACATCTGGACTCAGTAATTTTGAGGGGTATCAATTTCAGCTAAATATTGTAGATGCAAAGCTTATGTGTTTACAAGCTTTTGGCCATATAGTATATCTGCAGGACACTTAGCATTGTTTGCAAATACAACAAGAAACCACATTCAGAACCAAAGTCACAGCTCAGATGATTGCTGTCATAAGGTATAGATTTCATAATTGATATTCAAACAGGGAAAAATCCTTCTAGCAGTCTTGCATTTTTTATATCTGCCCCCTGTGTACATTCAATTACCTTCATTATCAGTCTAATTAGGCACGACACTCCATTAGCACATTTTTGCTATACACACCTTATGGCAAGATTGCTGTGTAAGTTAAACACTACTGTGAAAAGTGAGAACCTTTTTTGCTGTGATTTTTTTATCAACTGGACAAATATTTCTCATTGAAATATACATAATTCTCTCTCTGTAATATTTATTAGCAAAAGTCCCACTTTGCAAACTTTACCCACACTAAGCTCTTAGTGACTATCAGGTCGACATTCACACTCAAAGTGGAATTTGCACTGAAACTTAATTTATTCAATAGATACCTCTATATTTTAATGCATAGTGGGAGGGTACTTCTTTGAGTACTCACATCAATGGGCTTCATTTAATAAAGCTCTCAAAGGCAAGGAGAGGATACACTTTCATCAGTGAAGCTGGGTGATCCAGCAAACCTGAAATGGATCTGGTCCAGGATTGAAAACATTTGCCAACAAATAGCAAAAGACTTTTAAGAAATCCATTCCAGATTTGCTGGACCACCCAGCTTAACTGATGAAAATGTATTCTCCACAGCCTTGGAGAGCTTAAATAAATCAGGCCCAATGTCTGAATAAAGTGTAGGCTTTTTACTGGCCGTCTACCTACAGCATGGTGCTTTCTGGCTTCCGAAAACTAAATAGCATGATAATGTCAAAATGGGATGAATGGACAGCCACAAAATGAGGATCTGGATCTGTAGTAACCTCACTCGAAAAGCAGCACTAGGTGCTGAACATGGATAGTGGGCTTTTATGTAGATTTAGAAGAATTTGTTTTTGTTGGGATGGGAGAAGGGTGCTTGGACAATAAAGTTGTCATTAAAGTTTGGCTTTAAAGTTATAATATCAAGACAATAACATGGAGGCTGCCATTGCTGACCTCTTCTCAAACTGCTAGGTGATTAATTGTCATGCTGCCCCTTTTCTTCAATACTTTAAGTCATGGGGTATGATTTACTAAAGGAACATAGACCGTTCACTTACTAAAGTGAATTATTATTTTGCAAATGATACCTTAGTTTAGTGACTGGAATGAAGCTCCACTGATTTCAACTATCAAATTATTTATTTTACTTTTTATCATCTTCAGTGTTGGTGCAGCGGAAGTGGTCGATGCCAGGATAAGTTAGTTTACAAGCCACAGTCATCACCGTTCACTGCAAGGAGTTGCACAGCAGAAGGCATTTCTGCACTTGAAAAGCATAAGGTGATGGAAAAGCTTCCCAATGTGTACCATAACAAGAGGGCACAATGGCTGTTAAGGTACACAAAGGGAGGAATTCTATGAGCTTATGGGCAAGGTACATTCCTTCTTTTGAGCCATTCCATGTGGTCTTTTCAGGCTAGCAACTTACAAGCTGCTCAGTGACTCGCACCACAGTATTGGTTCTTAAAGAACCGGTGCCTGCACATACCAGTACCGTTCACTGCCGCCCCCCTTCATTTTCAATGGAGCTGCCGTCAGGAGACATCTACATGTAGGGTCTCCCTAGAAGCAGCAGTTTCCTGGCATGAGGAACTAAACAAACCACAACTTTATGGCCAATGTGAACACAGTCTAAAGCGGGAAAAACTATGCCTGGGAAGGTAAGCAGACTTTAAAACAACCCAGGATGTTGCTAGATTGAATGGTGGAAAGGTAGTGAGAGTGAGTTTTATATAAATGTTGCTGTCTTTTTTTCAGATTATAGGAGTTTAGTTCTGCTTTAATACACAAAAAAACAAGTATAAGCTAGCAGTGGATGCCCATATATCAGAAAAGTATTGATAATTTAGGGGTCTTAAAATAAAGAAATTTTGGTTACACATTATACCTTATCAAACTTAAATGAGAACAATGCATATAACAGTGCACTTCACCAATCAAGAGTTTGCAAAAAGTCAGCTGAACCAAGCATTCATAATCTACAAGAAAAGTTATTCTAAGATATTACAGATATGCAAAAACCTTCAGTGACCAGCACTACACTGTGGTGTGCAATAAGAACATTAGATGATACCTGAAGAGCATGGACAGCAACCATCAATGACAGTACGCTAGTAAGCATAAGGAACTCATTATAACAACAGTATGCCCCAGGTCTAAAACAGATATAGTGCACTTAGCAATACATCTAGACATTACTTCTAAACGGTTTCTAAGAAATACAACCCTCGGAATTTCCAAGACCCAAAGGTGAACAAATATCAAAACAAGTTTGTCTTATAAACAACACAATATTCACATTTTAAAAACATAAATAAAATATGTTCATTACCTTTAGTGAACTTATGGTTTTAGTTGACAGTTTCTCTGCAAACATCGGCAGGTCTTGAAACGTTTCTGCTGTCAATGATATGACCACTTCAAGGAGAAAAAGCCTGGTGAAGACAAACATTTTTTCCATGATTACCTTAACATTTTATATTGTTATTATTCAGGTTTAAGGGATTCTTATTAAATAGAAGCCAATTTAAGGCCCATTCACACCATTGCGTTGCCGTAAATTTAGCATTTATGCAACTCATGTTACATGAGTAAGTGTGCTGCAATGTCATTCATTTTCAATGACATGCCGATGTAATAAGAAAAATAAATATATATTACAGATTAGTACAAAGCATGGTAAAGCATGTGAATTGGTCAAATGCATTGCTCTTCAGTCTGAATGCCACAAATGCATCTTTCCAGTTGCGTTAAGCATTTTATTCATGCAAGCAAGTAGCACAATTACTGCACTGTAGTAGGCCCAGGATGGTGTGATAGGCCATGAAAGCAGATTTAAACATTAACTAAATGATATCTAGTTTGCTAAGGTGCCTAGTATTATGGTTTCACATTTGTTATCCTAGGTTGAGTCTTATGGCTAAATCCTATTGATGCAGCATCTTTTCAGCTATTTCCTGTTTACAAGCACTCCAACAATAGATGCAGGTCATTTTTCAAAGTCATTTTTTTGATGGTGAAAACAATCAACGCATAATGTGTGTTGAAATAGCCATTTGTAGTGTTCGTTGCAACTCCGTGTGACAGGGTGATAATGCAGAAACTCAAACAGGAGACAGGAGTAGGGTGTTGTCAGCCTATACCGGGCCCTTAAAGAGCTTCATCATGTGTGTGTTTTGTTTAAATAAATCTTGATTTTTTGAAAATAATAAAAGGCTTTTTGGAATTACATAGACATTGTATGAGATTTAAGGAATTGAATTTACATCTACTGTAATTAAAGAGCCTTCAGCCAGCTGAAAACCTGGGTGCCAGAAAAGAACATTTATATATATACAAATATTATAGATATAAATAAAGATAAATATGTATTGAGAGACATATGCAAGAACAAATCTACAAGGTGATAAATGTCATCTCAAGGTGGACATGTTTTATCAATACATTCCAGTTACTAGTAGCAGGCTGACAAAATGTGACATAGATCATGCAGCCTGTAAGAAAAAGTTCATCTTTATTCAGAAACAAAATCCTGCACTGAGTTTGAATATGCAAAAGAACAGAAGCCAGGTCAAGGTCTTAAGCTGGACAAATGTAATAGTCTTTTAAAGGCAAGACCTGATTCTGTGCCGCCAAAACCCCCTTCATTTTCATTCTATCTTTTAAGCACTACTGCTTAATAAAAGCCATCAAATATCATTGGGAAATATCACTATTTTCTTAACTATACCGAGGAATTAAACCAAGAGCAAAAGGAAAAAAATGGAGAAAAAGAGAGAGGGAGAAAAAGAGTCAGGTTAAGCTCAAAGACAGAGAGAGCGAAATGGACCAGATTATACAAAATTAAAAAGCAAATTCAGCCAGACAATTTGTGCCGAGTGATTGCAAGCAATTACAGCCCAGCTTTTCTGGGAGGAAGGGTGCATTATTTCAGCTTAAAAGGAGACTTTATTCATTCCCGATCAGCTTCTACTGCCATTCTCTTTTATTCTTGGCTATCAATTTAAAAATAAATAAATAAATCTTTACATTTTCAACCCTGCTGAATGAGACCCTCCGGCGGTGGGGAGGATTTAGGCTTCCCGTCCGCTCTTGCTTTGGTCCCTGAAAAACCAATTTGCTTTTTAAAAAGCCTAACACACAAATACACTCCTATTTGTAGGGCGTGAATTTTTCAGTGTCAGTGTCACTGGTATAGGGCTGCTTTGATGTGAAAAATTATTACAATCACTGTCACAGTGCAGGCCTCTATTACATCCATGGTATAGCAAAAAAGGATTTATAAAGTGTGACAAATATTTGTTAAATATATTCTTTAAAGAGACAATGGAAATGTTACCAATGTTTAAAACTGTTGTTAAAATGTGTTTCCACTAATTGTAAATAGTGACATATTGATTTGCTTGTTACTGTACATATTCAGTTAAATCAGGGACAAGGCCAACTTCCTTGCAGAACTACACAATGGTTTTGCTTTACTGCTTTCTGGCACTGTGCAAGTCTCTAAATCCCCCGGCAAACAGAAAACGTTGCACTGCTGCTATGATATCGTGAAAGCCAAAAAAGTGTTCATTTTATATCAACCTAAACATAATGTGGGCAAAGTCTTGCATGTTGTACAGAAGGACCCTCTCTTTTTCTCCATGGAAGTAGTGGTCTCCCCAGAGGTCTGACACATCCCCTGCCGAGTCAGAACTAGAGCTCCCCAGTCAGCAAGGTGCATGAGCTTTGATGATTGCAGTGTATGAATCAGCAGGGGGGAGATCTGTTTGACCTCTGCAGAGAGACCAACAATTTCAATACAGAAAAGTAGACTGTACAACCGTGCAATATTAAAGTTAAAGCTGGAGTTTTTAAATGTATTAGGAGTTTATGAAGAGCTCTATCCACCATACAATCCAGCTGGTACTGCATAATAATAATCAATATTAGCCATCATATTGAAAAATAGTATAATTGTGCAGATGTATGTTTTGGGTGAACATTGAATTGTGATACAATATTAACAGCTGGTATGCATGTATGCATGGTGATGGCATAAAACTAAAAAGTATAGATAAGTATACTAAAATCTTGACAGTAAAAATATCAAAAATCTGACAAGAAAAATAATTCCTTCTGTACCACTATATCATAATATAGAAATCTAGTATTGAGGGCAACTTCATTAAATAACATTAACTTTCTTGAACTGTCCCATTTTCAGTAAAGTCTGATGTCAATATGATCCTGGGTGTTATGAACTGTCTTCTTCTGAGGCATAAAGACAGCACAAAGTACAGTTCTCAAAATCCACCAGGACTAATAAAGAAGTGAACGCAAAAATTCCAATCCCAGTTTAAAAAAGGTCTTGATCTAACATATTTCCTCAATTGGATTTATGCTGAGCACAGATGTGGTCAGGTTCGCTATCTTTTTACTTCTAGAAAGGTAAGTAATGGTGCTAGTTTACAATTTGAGTGTTTTTTTGCGCAATACACATTTCCAGTTCCCCCTATAAAGCACAGTCCTATTAAAATATATTTCTGATCCAAAAGGGCAATCGAACAGCTCACTGGATCTACATTCTGCATTTTTTAAACAGAGTCAGCTAGATCCAACTTTAAGTCAATTTTACATTTTACAGCTCTAAAGCCAATAATCTTTTTTTATACAGAAAGGTTAAAGGAACTAAACCCTCATCTATTCACCTTTCCCCGCTTCCTCATTGCAATCTTCAGCCATCTTGATTGACTTGATTTCCAGCAGCCAACTTCTAAAGAAAAAGCTGGCTGCTGGCACTGGTCCTCAAAATACCCTCCAGTGATTATCTTTTGGGTGTTCTCTTCCCCTTTCACCCTTTTTCAGCCAAATGTTTAGGGTATATTCCAACTATATTAATGTAATACTCTTCGAACTATGTGAGGAATCATCCTTTCCATGATTCTGTTATCCACCAAGGGCTTTCAACATCTTAACTAGGGAAATTAAATATCCCTAATCTTAGCGACAACACAAATCACCAACATTCTTGGAGTAAGCCCAGCTACTTTCAATTTTTTATCCCACCATCAGGACTAACAATCATATTCTCTTTAATATGATCAGAAACTACTTACCATCAGCGTAAGGCTCGGAATCCCCTGAGGAAGCCATTGAGTGAAATGTGTCGGAAAAACAAGACAATTCTGAGTTGTTATTTCATGTTCTAATGCGATATGTAATCATTGGTTCTACATTGTGTAATGACGTATACACTTGTCTACCT